>NC_056731.1:388222893-388532893 GCF_019279795.1 Protopterus annectens | reverse complement strand
TTAGAATGCATTAAGCAGCAGAACCTTAAGGTTGCCTCCAGTGGATTTTGTTACATCAGAACTTTTGTTACTTTGACTTTGCCTAAAAAGGCACTATAGGGGAGGCAAGTGCCTTTGCCAGTATCTGACAGCCTAGAGGACACAGGTGAAGACCATATCTGGCAAAGCAGTGTAGCCTGTCAACCATGTCATTGCAGGCTGAGAGATACTGGATCCCCCTAGACTGACACCAGAAGCTAGGCCAATTGTTGAAGTCAATAATTTTTTGTTTATATTGTGGCATCATCCTGGGTGAAGGTAGAATGCTGCTTAGGGCTAGGGTCATATCTGCCTGGGACACATAATCTCAGAGTTCAGTCATGTATCTCTTTATATAGTCCAGAGAGGCATGTCCCAAATAAGTCACCCCAGCATGAACTATGACAGAGTCATAATGGTACTTGTTGTTGAATGACATGGTATGATACACGTGTATGTATATTGTTGGCATATTAGAAAATGTGTTGCTGCAGTGGACCAGATAAATTGTCAACACAGTTCACATTCCACCATCACAGTGACAACTGCAGTATGGCATAGGTGTGCAAGTGCCTACATATCATCATTAAATGATTTGTGACGCACATCAATATAAATTCATATTGATTACATGGTGACATAAGTCTTGTTTCATGCACATGTTGTTATGCTGTGATATAGACAACAAATGTATGACATATTTTGATACAATTGCAACCTTGTGGAATTCATTGTATGTGCAGTTGTGTTGCTATAACCAAGGATTACTGAGGGGATCAGCAACACCATTGTGTGACTGTTCGCATTTGTGTCAAGAAATGTTGTGCATGAATCACAAACAAATGATCTGTAATGTGTCCTGATATGACATCAGGCTACTCAAACACAGCTTGCCCATGAAACACATATCGGCATATGCTGTGCAATTGATGTAAGTACATGACATTGGTACAGTTGTATGATTGTGTGCATAGTACCAGTGTGTGGAATGTGATGAATGACCAAGGTTGTATTGTAGGTCTTTCACAAACCATTTATTCCAAAACATTTGAAGTGTTAAGTAGAATAAACAACTAAGCACAGATGTGCATGTGGATGTCACCAGACATACCCAATCAGAAAAAATAGACAATCCACTAGCTGACAGTTTGTCTCACACATCTCCCCCCTTTTGCCATTGTCCATCAGCTAAAGTATACATGCAAACATTACTCAGTTTCTGTGTTAAGGAGGGCAGCACATCTGTGCGCTCTGTATGGCTAATGACACAGAATCAATGGAATGTGACAACATTACAGATTATCTATAGCATGACTCAAACCATGGACCTACCAGACATGGCTGGATCCATGTTTCAACAAAGCCTCCAAATGGAATATATTTCTGTAGGAGGGTCTACATCAGCATGCTTCCATCTGACTTGGGGGGCATCACCTGATGCATGCTTGTATAGACACTGTGAGCATTTGCTGAAGGAGCGACTTTACTGAAAAAGTTATCATAGAAAGAGGTTACAATGAAGAGTGGTTAGTGCAAATTGAACTTGAGGTACAGAAATTAAGATTTGGTGTCGCACGTCCAATATTGTGTTATGGTGATTTTCATATACCCAATGGACAATCACACTTTCTGGATGCAAGTGGAACAGACTGCAAATATTTTTTGTCTTTCCCATTCCCCATATGTCAAGAAATGTGGGCAGTTAAACGGTGCATACAAGAACATTGGAAAGTTATCTTGGGCAACAATGATTATGCAAAAGAAATAGGTGATAAACCTGTTTTCTTTCAAGAAAACTGTCAACATTAAAACATTATACGGGAGGAATGAGAAGTTGGAAGTAAAGAAAAGATCATCATTACTCGCAGGGACGTTTCAATGTGGACACTGTAAGCAATGCTGTCACATTTGTAATTCTTCTTTCATCCATTTTAAAAATTTGGACATGACTGAATGGGTTAGAGAGAGCTATGATGGTTCATCCACCATGTGATGTATGCAGCTATTTGTGAATCATGTTGTTGTTTTTACATAGGCAAAACTATTAGGCATTTAAAAAGAAGAATCTATAAACACTTGTTAGCCATTAAGAAGGATTTTTGTAATGCTTTGGCAAGGCACACTGTTACATGTAAAGATTTAAAGAAATGTTCTTTGTATTAGATTCTGTTTCTGTTGAGAATTTTAGTGGTGACATCAAGGCACTACTAAAGTGTAAAGGGACACTCTGGCAGATTAGGCTGAATGCCGATAAACTGCCTGGCTTAAAAGAATCAATTAATATCAAGTGGTTTTACTAAGACAAAGGATTTGAAGATGAGTTTTTTTTATGGTATTTCAGTCATAAATCAATTGCTAACAAGTAATACTGCTTGCTTTAGAGCATGAAAGACTTGTAACCAATAGCATTATGATTTTGGGGCAATGCCCACTTTTAGACTGTTTGCATTGGTTGTCTTTATCACATGATTTTTTCAATGTCTTTAAAGGTGTGTGTGTGCTTTACAAACTTTTCTGATGAAGTTCTTGTTGAAACATTAAAGACAACACAAGTGCTTAGAAAAAGTGTTTGCAGGTTCTTTTTTGGTCATAGTTTCACCTTGTTTTTTTTTGTTTTCCAGTTGTTTAGTATTTTTCATTGGTATTTTAGTTTGTTTATTCCAGTGGTCATTCTATAACATATGAAATGTTAAGTGGAATACACACTAAGCACATATATGCATGTGGATGCCACCAGATAAACTCAGTCAGAGGAAATAGACAATCCACTAGATGACAGTTTGTCTCACATGTTACCCCCCCTTTCGCTGTTGTCCATCAGCCAAAGTATATATGCAAATGTTACTCAGTTTCTGTGCTAAGGAGGACAGCACATCTCTGATCTCTGTATGGCTAATGCCACAGAATCAATGGGCCATAACAACATCACAGTTATCTATAGCATGACTCAAAACATGGACCTATCAGGCATGGCTAGATCCATGCTTCAGCAAAGCCTCCAGATGGAATATATTTCCGTAGAAGGGTGTACATCAACATGCTTCCATCTGACTTTGGGGGGCATCACCTGATGCATGGTTGTATAGACACATCCTGACTCTCCTCTTCTGTGAGTTAGACCAACATCTCATCATGGACATTTTCTAAATGGTTACTGGTAATATCCCGGCTGTGTGCAAAAGACATGTGTGATTTGTTCAGGCTACATCCATGTCTGTTATATCTGTTAGATGCCCTCAAGAAAGTCAGCAAAGGCATGCATGATGACAGCACTATCATCCTGCAGAACTTGACCAGTCCAAGGCATTTGACACAAATCCACACAGAGGTATTACTGCAACACTGTCACAAGTGGCCATAAACACCTATATCACCAAGTGGGTAGACCACTGCATCACATACATGACAGATAAATATGTTAAAGTATGTGAAGTGACCCATAGCTAGATTCCAGTGATCAGGTCTGTACCTCAGGGCTCTGTGCTTCCTGTTCATTATTTAAGTGTCAGACATCAAGAATGGCTTACACATCCTTTGTCCAACCAGCTTTGTGGAGGACTGCAGATTATGGACAATCATTTAATCCAAGTGCGGCATTGGTATAATACAGACAGTGTCAAAACACACAAAAGATTGCTGCCACAGCCATGGAGACAGAGTAGCTGAACAAAAATCATGGTGGGATTTGTTACATTATAAAAGCAAATACACAACTTAATTATAATATGAACAGCACACCCCTATGAGCAGACAAAGGGGTATGTGACCTGTGTACTCAGGTAGATGGTATGAGTAATGTCCACCAGCATGCGCCCACAGTGGTGACTACTTCCTTGTATGTAACACTCCTCCTGAGTATGTGCAGGACATCCACATTGACAAACTTATAGTTCCATAGTTCTCAGCCCTCATCACACCAATAACTGAGTACAATGCACTGTTTTCATGTACCTCCCTACACATCTTCCAGGGATACATTATTCAAGTGTACCACATTTGCCACAGTGAGCTCCCATACATCTTATTGGTCAAACATAAGTATTCTTTTTGTTCCATAAACACTAGTGTCTGAGATAACACCTTCATGGGGGTTCCACACCATTAGACGCTAATGTTTCTGCTCCCACACATATTATTGGTCAAACCTAAGTATTCTTTTTGTTGCATAGACATTAGTGTATAATGGTGTGGAACCCCCTTGAAGGTGTTATACCAGATAAATTTGTGGTACATGTTCCTGTGATGCACACAGTACATACATAGCTAATTGACAACATTGATGGCATAGGTTACACTCGTGACAGTGTGGATAGTGCCATATATATGCCATGCACACCTGTCAACTAGCCTGGATTGATCATAATCACACACACAGGCAAGTGTCCCTCCTACCACCTCCAGCAGATGTTAAAGTTTCAGGATGGTGTGCTTGATTCCCCTCATAAATTGCTGGCAACTCATAATAGTTGTACAAGTGTGTTCATGCAGAACCATCTGTGATCATTTACAATCACATATGTTATGTCAGAGACATGGAATTACTGGTGGTATTATTCTGATATTGTCCATGATTGTGCATGCTTCTGTGTACTGTTGTCCATGAGCCTGTTACTATCTCTCCCATTTGGCTGACATTACAGTCATATTCAAGTGAAGGGGTTGGGAGGGTGGCCTAATGGTTAAGGTGTTTGCCTTACAAACACAAGGTGCAGGGTTTGAGTCTCACAAGGGATAATTGGCTAAGCTTAAAATGGCTCACAAGGGCAGCTAGCTTAGTACTAATCTATGAACCTATGAACCTAAGTCACTCATTTTGCACAGTTTCAGAATATGCACCTAACCCTTATTGTATATACCATCCCTGATATATGTCCTCTCTATTGTTCATGTCAGGATGCGTATATAACAAAGAATCTTCTTCATTACTGTTCATGTTACAATTGTCTTCATTGACACTCCTTCATCTGCTGTACATTACCATGCTTCATAGGTTCATAGGTTGGTACTAGGCTATTGGCCCTAGGACCTATACAAGCCTAGCCATAACAATTCCCTGGCTATTTCTTCCCACAATATTTACTTCCCTTGTCTTCTTCCCCTGTGTTCATTCCTACAATTTATCTGTGTTTTCCTATTCAATAAACACACTTCCCCTGAGTGTTTATTTATCATGCAGTCATGCACCCTTATGGATCCTTTACACAACTTTTCTTCAGTATGCCTGAAACAGGGTTCCACAATACTCTGCACTATAATATGTTGGAACTATATACATTGCTTTATTAATAACCATGGTAATCATTGTGGCATTCTGCACAAACACACAGATCTAGTTGCCCATAGGTAAACAAGTTTACATGTCTGCTGCTGTCCATGTTGCTTTACACAGTTTCTTGTCCAGCAACACTGTTGCGGGCCACAAAACCATTCTTATTTAGGTTTAAATGTGGTGTGCATCATACATATGCAATTAACAAGGCTGCTCACCACAAAAACACGTAAACTCTGTCTAGGCTTTGCATTAAGCCTATACAGAATTCATTGAATCCCCCAGGATTTCCTTTTATTTGGCCCATATATGAATCTTTAAATAATTGGACTTAACAGTAGCTTAAATATATCCCTTTAAAAACATTCTTTAGTCGACTTAGGATTTTAAATAATGCTTATTATGCTCCAATCAAAAAACTATTTTCCCAGTTGCTATGACAGTTGTGTAGATTATGATATGAACAGTGTTGACATTTTAGATATATTCTTGTTTTGTAAATCTACTCAAAATATTTGGAATACTCTAATCACCAAAATTTGTATCTACATAACAGAATTAGATAACATTAGGAAATTAATCATTCTTCCTATACCTAGTTCTAAACTTCATAAAATATATGTTTGTTCTAGTAACTTGTTTTAGTAGTTTAAAATTTTAAATTTCCTGTAACTGGTTCAATTTAAAAGCATTTGATTAGGAACAATTTTGTGTCATGTCACATAAACATATCAGAGCTTTTAATATTTATCTAAATGTCATTGTATCACAAAACATGGTAGTAATATAACTAAATGGAAAGCATTACTACAAATTAACTTAACCAGTATGACCTAATTAAATATCATCTCAAGGAACATACATTAAGATTTATTTTTCAAAGTAGAAATATATATATCACGCCACAGCCAAGAACATAAAATTAAATCGATTTTAATGTCAAATGGGTAGGTGCTTTCACACGGAAATACGTGCTTCATCAGACCATAAAATCAAGCAAAAATACCATATACATTTAAACTAAAACATCAATACATCAATTGAAGGACAACCAATAAACAGCAGCAAACAATTAAATGAAACCATTCAACGACCCAAAGTAAAAAGAACAGGGTTTCATTCATGAAAAAGGGCATGGCATTCATTTAAATAAGAAACGTAACACTCATTTAAAGAGACCCCGTCCCTTCAAAATGGGTTTAATAGAAGTTCTTCCATTAATGCCTGGAAACTTCTCAGCCTATAAGTGAATGATCCAATGGAGCTCTCGTTCCTCTGTGTAGTACTTAAAATCCCCACCTCGTACACTCAATCTCACCATTTTAACTACCCTAAATCCAAAAACATGTTCTGACCCATACTCAGAACAATGTTTGGCTAATGCATTATTTGTATCCTGTCTATTAATACTATAAAGATGCTCCCTAATATGCTCCATAAGGGATCTATTCGTCTTCCCTATATAAAAACAGCTGCACTTTCTGCAGCTGGCCAAACAGATTAAGTCCCTACTTCTACAATTGGCTCGCACTCTGAACTCATACTCAAACTTGCTAACAGGATGAACAAAACTATGCGAAACATCTATGCTGTTACAAAAATTGCAAGTCATACACCTCAAAGTTCCTGTCTGCATGACTATTGTCTTTCACAGTTCTATATCCGCTCTTATAACACAATTGCCGTTTAAGGCTTTTTCTATTCTTAAATACAACAAGACCAAAAAACCACTGCAATACAAAATCCAAAGATTAAAAACCACCACGGGTGACAGGACTTGGTTCAAAGGATCCAAAATGTGTCCAACTGAAGAAAATCACGAGCAAAATAGCTGAGAGATATACAACTTTTATTCTTTAAAAAATATAAAAAGGTGAAAAAATCAGTCAAGCGCTTTCGCCTGGTTCCTACCAGGCTTTTTCAAGATGAAGAACCATTTCAAAACTGGATTGTTATATACTACTTGAAGTTAACAACTAATTAGTTCAACTTCAATTACAGTTGTTCTAATTACAGATTTAAAGCACCAGTGACATCCGTAATATCAAATCTAGCAGCAAGCTAGTGAAATTCATTGCACAAATAAATGTTGATAAAAATGCTTTAAAAATTTGCGAAATTGCATCTATACGAGCTCTTATAGGTATTCAACATGCAGATAAATAAATAGATAAATAAATACAGTCGCTTGTCGTATTAAAAACATGTAGCAAATAATAATTCATGAATTTCATTCATATACATCTTCTGCAGCACCAATCTATACTGTTGTCTGCTAGAATATAAGGCCCTATTTAATTATAAAAATTGATTGTACCATTAATTACCAAAACAATAAAATACAGTAGGGACCTCCCAATCTAGTAAAATAAAAATAAAAATAAAACCTAAAAAGTAATGTATGACCAACTCATAATCTTTCTCTATTTAATTTTAGAACGCTGGCTATACTAATACCTATTCTTAAATACAAAATTCAGTCTGTCACCTACTACCTCCTTCAAACCAGCATCTAGATGAAAAATAGGCCAATTATCTCTCACTATATGCAAAATATTATTAACATCACTAGTATAATATAAAGAGAGGGATACATCTTTATTGATACATACCAACCTCTCATCTATGGGAGCAATATCTACTGGATCATGGTCATCAGTATAGAAAGGGCGGGCTCTGCCTCTTCTCTCTTTAAGGCTCTCATGAAGTGCTACATCAACCTCACATCTGTTATACCCTCTAGACAAAAATTCATCTTTTAATTTCTTCACTTCACTATGAAATAAGCTATCCTTATTATTTAAGCGAGAAATCCGCATACCCTGTCCCTTTACCACGTTCTTAAATATATGCCCTGGGTGCATACTACTGCGATGTAACATGGTGTTCCTTCTACAGCCTTTTCTAAACAACGTGGTAATCAACTTATTCTGTTCAGCTACAATTAATCTTACGTCCAAAAAGTCACTCCCCTTATCAGAGTACCTATTGGTAAATTTTAAGAAAGAAACTGTCCCATTGACGTAATCAATGAAATCCAACAAAGAGGCTTCTGTGCCTGTCCAAACAACAAACAGGCCATCCACAAACCTCTTATATACTTTAATGTGAGGTTTAAATGGAGAATGAAATATAAACTCATTCTCCCACTGAGCCATTACCATGTTGGCATAGCTATTGGCACAACTAGTGCCCATAGCTACGCCAACCTTCTGCAAAAAGACCTGGTCCTCATATCTAAAAATGTTATTCTCGAGGACAATTTCAAGAAACAAACAAATTAAATCAATATGTTCACCATTAACCTCTCTAGTCAACATAAATTCTCTCACCATATCTATCCCCAAATCATTGGGTATACTGGTGAATAGAGATGAAACATCAAGGCATACCATAAAGCATGTACCATCAAAAACCATGTCATTAAAATCAGCATAAAGTTGCTGTAAAAATTGTTTACTGTCCCTAAGGACTTGTGATTCTTCATCAAGCAATGGTCTCAATTTTTTATCTATATATATATATATATAGAAAAAGGCTCAGTCAGCCACCCCTTTCCAGAAACTATAGGGCGAAAGGGGGGGTTGACAGGATCTTTATGCACCTTAGGCAGTGCTTGAAATACAAGTAAAACAGGAAACTCAACTGTTAAATAATCACACAATTCCTTTGTAATTGCCCTACTACACAAACAATCATGAATAGTGGAAAGCACCCTATCATGCACAGAGCTAACATAGCCCTGGTCAACAATACGATAAACATTAACATCTCCCAGCATTTCAACCATCCTAGAATGGTAAAATACATAATCCATCAGGACAATAGCACCGCCCTTATCAGCGGGCTTAATAACTAACGTCTCATCCTTCTGTAATTCTTGGAGAGCACATTTCTCATCACTACTGATATTGTAGAAAGTTCTTTTCATACTGCCGCTATTATAAGCATAATCCAAATCAATTTCACATTTCCTGACGAATGTCCCAAGGATGGGATTGAGTGCTGGTTGAAAAGTACTCATTTTTTTAAAATAAAACCATTACCATTATTCAGCTGCCCTTCATTAGTAAACATAGTCCTGAGCATAACTCTACGAGCAAACAATCTGATGTCAATAACAGTCTCACTAAAATCAGAGTGTTGGTCTGGTATGAAACTCAGGCCACATTGTAACAAACTTAATTGGGCCAGAGTTAAAATCTTACTTGATAAATTAAAAACTACTGACTCGTCGGTTCCCTCCACATCTTCTTCAACGTTTGTGTCCTGGAGTCCTCGTTCAGTCGTTGGCATTTCCTTCCTCGACTCTGGGACTGTTGAGAGTACTGAATTCCCTTCTGACGAATAGGAAAAGGTAGTTCTAAAGGGAAACTCCCACTCGAGCTGTCATTCGACCTCACCTTCGGTCGTACATCAGGAACAGATTTCTGTAGCGTAGAACTTATAGAGACACTAGCATTGTGACCCACATCAAAAGTAGTCACACCAGCAGGCAAAACAGACAAATCAGCCCCATTAGACTCCACCAAACCAACTGATGGAGAAATAGTTGCAGTGCCACTAACACAAGTAACAGAAGTACTATCGGACACAATATTAACATCAGGCATGGCACTATTTTTCTTTCTTTAGTCAGGTTATATTGTTTGGCGTGTAAATGTGTAATGTACAGATTTAGTTTTTACATCCATTTATCTGATCTACTCTTTTCAAGTAATTTATCTATTTTTTTGTTATGGAGAAGCTATATGCATTCAGAAAGTATAAATGTTCTATATTGTACATATTTTATGTATAGTTCTTTGTAGTTAGTTTTACAATTAGGATTTTAGTTGGTTCTAGGCAAGTTTGTATGTTCATGAATTTATCATTTGTTGTTCTTAATTATATGCTTCACAATTATAAAAATTTTAATAAATGTTTCAGAAAAAAAATATGAGTGCTAAGAGAGTAATTAATTGTACAGCTGGTCATATCTTCCTTCATCTACAACACAGCATTTCCCAAAGTTCAATTCTATCATAGTTGCAGTTTTATAATGCTTTCTTCAAATACAGAATGCTACTGCCTATCCAACAAAGGGGTGGATAAATTCATATTAAAGTAGGAACAGACCTTGTTAGTCAACTTCTCTATTTAGCTCCAGTTTATTAACTATTGCTGCCTACATGGCTCACCAAGAAGGCACATCTATCAGGTTATGACAAGAGGAGCTATCAGAATACACAAACCATAGGGTGCTGTACTGGGGTCTCTTCTTTTTTTAATATTCTTCAGAGACACAAAAGTGAGAAATGGGCTATATATAACAAAAAATATCAATGACTACAAACTGGGAAACATAATTACTTTTATTTATTTATTTATTTATTTTATTTATTTTACATTTGTTAACCGGGCTAGTCTGACTGGATATATTTCCATTTTTAGCAGAGGCCCGGGGAGAAAAGCTCCACATATGGACATAAGAGATTTATAATGAGTACAAATAACAAGTTACAAATAACAAGTTACAGACTTGTAACACTTCAACCAATGCATCTTGATTACAAAAAGAAGGCAACTGGAAAAACTAAAATACATTCTATTAAACATCAATACAACTTCTAGAACCTGATAAATAATGAGAGACCAGGGAAAAGAACTAAAACATTGAAACCTAAAACTAGATTACAAAGAAGTACACTACCTAGACTATCTAAATACTATCATCTTTAGCATAATTACATATTGTAGCATGAGAAGAGAGAGTAAAGGGACAGGAGTTAGCAAAAAAAAAGCAGTAGAAGGGCAGTGTAGAGTTGATAAAGATATAAGCTTCCTGGGAATAGGGTCAGAGACACAAGGAATAGGATTTGTGAGGAGAAGGAGGCAAGGTGGTGAAAGGCCAGTTAAGGGGCGTAAGAAGAGGGAGAGGAGTGGTAGGTAAGGAATTAACATTTAATCAGGATTTGAACAGGGACACATCCAGTGGCTTTTCAGGTAGATTCTAAGTTTTTGTTTAAACAAAGTAGTAGATGCCATAGAAGTAAGTTCAGTAGGAAGTTGATTCCAAGTGTTTACCCAAGGCATTTGAGAAGAGGAGTCACCAGCTAGGTTATTAGATTTTGTCAAGGAAACTAGCAGTTTGTTTGATGAGCGGAGGAGTTTAGATTAGAATATGTGGTTAAGAGGTTAGAAAGTGCAGGTGTATTTTGACTTTGGTATAGAGCTCTATGGACAACTGTAAGTTGGGAAAGAAGTAGCATGTTAGACAGTTCAAGCCAGTTAAGTTGCTGCAGATTTAAACAGTGATGTGTTCTAAAAGGCTTACCAGTAACAAATCTGGCTATGTTATTGTAGGTGGTTGATAGTTTGTGAAGATTGTTTTTTTTGAGGTTAGTGTAGATTGGTGAGGCATAGAGAAGAGTAGAGATGAGGTGAGAGTGGGCAAGAGTAGCTTTGGCTGGGGAGGTTAAAAAAGTCCTAATTCGATAGAGAGAGATGAGTTTCCTGTTTACATTTTTAATGGTATTATTAATGTGACAGTCAAAGGTAAGGTTGTTGTCTATTAGGTTCATAGGTTCATAGGTTCATAGGTTCATACTAGGCTATCTGCCCGAGGGCATTTACAAGCCTAGCCCATAGTTTTGTGGCTTACGCCACCCCTTCAGTATGGGGAACTATACCCATTATTTTGCTGTGCCTCTGTCGAGCAGTGACACTGAGGTAATCCCTGGGGTATATCTGCGATCTCCCATCCATTGGTCAAGATTTCTCTTGAACAAGGCCAGCGAGGTGCTCTGCCTCACATATACTGGGATTTTATTCCACAGCATAGGGAGTCTTTGGGTGATGAATCTATCCCTCCAGCACGTCCTATTAATAGCCGTGTCGAGGTTTAAGTCTCCCGCCCTTGTGGCTCTGACAGATCTAGATTTTTTGAGGTGAAGCATATTCATCAAATCTGGGTTTAACATGGCCTTGTATGTTAGGCAAAGGTCACCTCTGAGCAAGCGGTAAGTGACTGAATAGAGCTGGAGTTCTTTCAGTCGGGCAGCATAGGACAGATGTTTGAGACCCTTTATCCTTTTGGTGAGGAACTTTTGTGGCCTCTCCAGCTGCTGCAAGTGTCGGGTCAGATACATTCCGAATGGGGCATTGTACTCAATCATTGGTCTGATGAGTGATGAGTATAGGGAGACTATGACCTCCCTTGATCTAGATGAGAATCCCTTCATGATAAGGTGGGCAATGTAGAAGGTCTTCCTAACTACTTTAGCTACATGGGTGTCGAATGACAGACTACTATCAACCTGGGTCCCCAGGTCCCTGATAACTTCTTCTGTGCTCAGTGGATTGCCACCTATTTGGTAGCTAGGGGTAACCTTGTTTTTCCCGAAGGGTATGACTATGCATTTTTTGGCATTTAACTTTAGTCCATGGCTCTGGCACCAGTTATCCGTTTCTGTGAGACCCTTCTGAAGGATATCTGTGTCAGATGTGTTTTCTACTATGGCCCAGTTTGCAGTCATCTGCAAACTTTGTCAGCCATAACCCTCCTGTGTTTGCTTGTACTTCGGAAAAGTAGATGCCAAACAAGAGTGGGCCCAGGACTGAGCCCTGTGGTACACCACTTGTGACAGGCTTTGAGTCTGACATGGCGCCAGCAACTCTGACCCTGTGGGTTCTGTCACTCAGCCAGTTTGCAACCCATCTTGTGATGTATGGGTTAACATTTAAGCTGATGAGTTTTTCAATGATAGATCGAGGTAGGCTGTATGGACTGCCTTTCCCTCATCAATGGCTTTGGTGACTGTTTCGAAAAAGTCAACCAAGTTTAGAAGGCATGATCTGCCTTTGACAAAGCCAAACTGGGATGGATCCAAAGTCTGCAAATTCCCTATGTCTTTATTTATGAGGTCCATTATGATCCTCTCCATGGCTTTGCAGCTAAGGCTTGTCAAGCTAATGGGCCGGTAATTTCCAGGGTCGGTGGAGGCACCGCCTTTGTGAAGTGGGACCACAGTTGCAGTGCGCCACTCCTGGGTACGTATCCAGAGGTAAGACTATGATTAAACAGCTGTCCTAGCTGTGGGTTTAATTCCTCGTTGAGTTCGTGGAACACACAGCCGGGGACACCATCAGGTCCCATGGATGCTGTGTTTTTTACTTTGGAGAGCAGTTCTCACTTGGGCGTTGGAGATGTTTGGGGGCTGCAATCGCTTGGTATAGATATCTCTCCTTTTGGGG
Source organism: Protopterus annectens (assembly GCF_019279795.1). NCBI lineage: Eukaryota > Metazoa > Chordata > Ceratodontiformes > Protopteridae > Protopterus > Protopterus annectens. Next base: position 388,519,371 of record NC_056731.1, on the reverse strand, counting down.
AGGGAGAAGTTTGCACTGAACCTGTCAGCCAGTATGTTGGCAATGTCTGTAGGATCAGTAATCTTCACATCATTTTGAACTAGTTCTGAGCATATCTGGGAGTTTCCTCCCAGGTTTCTAACATAGCTAAAGAAGGCCTTATGATTGTCTTTTGAGTCTTTAGCTATTTTTCTCTCAAAATTTGCTTTGGATGATTTTATGAGAGCTCTTAGTTTTTACTTATAGTGATCAAGGGTGTCTTACCTTTTAAGGATTTTGCTCTATCTTGTAGTAGCTTCCTCCTTTTGTTGTAGAGTTTGTTTATGGCTGGGGTCCACCAGACTGGACGCTTGCCTTTGGTACAAAGAGTCTTTGTTTTGCTTGGGATTGCCTTATCCGTGCAGTCCTGCAGGTGCTGGTAGAAGGCATTTGTAAGTGATTCAGCGGCTTGAGTACTGTTTTCCATGCCTCGGGGCCTTAAAGGAGACCACACTAGTCTTTAGAAGTGTGAAGTCGGCTTTCGAGAAGTTCTTTACTGGGGTCTTTTTATTTCAGGTGGGGGTGGGATGAGGACCTCCAGCGAGATTAGTTTGTGATCTGATCTCACCAGTGAGGGGTATACTTCCGGTGTTGAACATTGTGCTCCCATGTTCGTGATGATGAGATCAAATATGTTTTCTCCTCTTGTGGGGATGGTGACTAGTTGTTCCATGGCATTTGAGTTTATGAATTCCAGGAACTTTTGGGCTAGGGTGTTTGGGCTTGAGTAGTGTTCCCAGTCTATATTAGGGTAATTGAAGTCACCTAGTATGATGGTGTTTGGTGATACATTTATCCCCTCTAGTGTTTTCAGGAAGGCCATGTGAGGTTCCTGAGTTTGTGAGGGTGGCCTGTAACATGCTACAATTTGCAGAGCTATTGTGACACCTAGCAGTTTGGTAGTGGGGTCAGGTGATATAATGGTTCCATTATTAGATAAGATAGTGAAATCTAGTGCAGGGGATCTATTAGTAGGCTTAAGGAGTAGGAGTTTGGTTTTTTTTGCGTTAAGGAGTAGGCAACGTTTTAAGAACCAAGTTTCGACTTTGGAGAATATATCTTGAGTATTAGTTTGGAGTTCAGCAATGGATTTAGCAGAGCAAATTAGTGTGGAGTCGTCAGCATATTGTATGCATGTAGCCTGGGGAATAGCTGCTTGTAGGTCATTTATAAAGAGGGAGAAAAGAAGAGGTCCGAGGATAGAGCCTTGGGGACCCCAAGTGAGATAGGTAGAAGAGATGATAGTTTCTTATCCCAGAGAATGGCTTGTTTCCTATTAGAGAGATAGGAACTGAACCAGTGGACAACTTTAGGCTCTAAGGAAAGAGATTTGAGAATTTGTATAAGGAGAGAGTGATTAACCATGTCAAAGGCTTTGGATAGGTCGATAAAGAGAGCTGAAGACAGGATGTTATCATTACGATTCTTGTTAATCAGGTCAGTAAAGGAGAGGAGAGCGGTAGTTGTGCTATGAAAAGGCCTAAAGCCATGTTGACAAGTAGTAAGAATGTTGTTTTTTATTAGGTGGTTCATTAACTGCTGGTGAACACATTTTTCCATGATCTTAGCGAGTGGGGACAAGAGAGCTATGGGTCTATAGTTGGAGTAATCATAGGAGTTACCTCCTTTGTGTAAGGGTATGATGTGTGAGATTTTCCAGATGTCAGGTATGGTTTCTTCACTTATAGTTCTATTAATGAGAATGGATATGGGATAGGCTATTTCGGAGGCTGCTTTTTGAAGGAATTCAGATGGAAGTTGGTCTGCTGAAGGGGAGCATGGTTTGAGTTTATGGATACATTTCTGTATAAAGGAGGTAGAGATGGGTAGAAGCCTAAAGGTTGGTAGTTTGAGGGATACAAGGTCAGGGATGTTAGTGTTGTCACTAGAGATGAGAGGCCAAGGCATTAATAGTGTCAGTAAAGAAAGAGTTGAAAGTATTGGCTATATCAAGGGCAGAATTCTTTTCAGACCCAGATGGGGATGGAGTGGAAGTCTGTCCAGGGTGAAGAAGTCTATTTAGGGTTGACCAGAATTTTTGAGGGTTGTTGTGATTAGCTTGCTGGAGGTTACTAAAATAACTACTTTTATCAGTGAAGATGGCTTTTTTGGTAGTGTTTCTTAGGTGCCTGAAAGTCTGTTGGTCTATAGGAGATTTGCTAGTTCGCCATATTTTCCATGCTTTATTTCTAAGTAACATTTTTTGTCTAGTGTCATTAGATAGCCAAGGGGCAGGTTTAGATTTAATTCGGATGGAGCGTTTTGGAGCATGGTAATCTAGAATTGTTAGGAATGTGGTGTTAAAGTATTGGACAGCTTCTTCAAGAGGCAGTGTCTTTACTGGGTTCCAGTTACAGGCATTTAGTTCAGTTTTAAATTGAATTGTGTTGAAATGTTTGAGATCGCATATGGTTCTAAAAATTGGAGTATTGTAAGGGGCATTTTTCTGTCTTATAATATAAGTTAAATTGTGATCACTAAAGTCATCAGGTAATGTTCCAGACTTATATTTTAGTAGAGGTTTATTCACGAGAATCCAATCAATAATACTTTCTTTGTTATTAGGTTTGTTTATCCTAGTAGGGGTGCTTATTGTCTGTGTAAAGCCATGGAGGTTGATATGAGAGGTTGGGTTATTAGTGTTAAAATAGGTCCAGTCTAGATTAAGGTCTCCTAGTATTATGGTTTCTTGTGGGTGGGTGGAGGTGGACCAACTGAGGATATTTTCTAAGGTAGTAATGTTGTTGCCTGGTGGTAGATAAATACAGATTATATAGATAGATTTTTTTGGGTTAAGTTGAAGCTTTGAGATAAGAAGTTCAGACTTGCTAATGTCCAGGTTGTCACAGGGTACTAATGTTACATTGAGTTCATTTTTGAATAAAAGAGCTACTCCTCCACCTTTTTAGTTTTTGGTCGAGTCTTAAGATGTTGTAACCTGGGGGAGTGATTTCATTGTCTGTAGTGAAGGGTTTTAACCAGGTTTCAGTTAAACAGAGAATATCGGAGTGGTGTTCAAGAAGGGAGTGGAGATGGGTGATTTTGTTATTTATACTTCGTATGTTAAGATGCCCTATGAGTAGAGTATTAGTGTTGGAGTTTGGTATCAGTGAGGAAGAGTTTAGTGTGGTTGGGATAATGTCTGATGAGGTAGGGAAAGGCCCTGGGTTTGGGTGAATGTCCCCATCTGCCAAGGTAGAGTGGGTAAATTCAAGGTGAGCTTTGTTAGACAAGTTCAGGAAGTATTTTAGTTTCTTAAGCATGAGATTTTGAACTTTAATATGAGATAGCCTGTGATATTTAGCTAGGAGGAAGCTGGGGGTAGAAGTTATATTTAAGTGTGTAAAGTTTAGGCTATTGAAATCTGAGGCTGTATGTTTGGGAGTGTGGTGAAAGTGGTAATTGAGGCATGATTCATAACATACATAATACAATGAACATAATAACTTTAATAAATCTGCTTAAGATTTGCAAAAGTGTCTACAAGAAATGCACATATGATGCAATTATAACATCAACTTTTATGGTATTAATCCATTTTTTCAGTGGTAATCTCAGTACAAGCCAACTCCTCATGTACCAGCCCTTAGTTTGCCATGTATATCACCAATCTTCTGGACCTTCCTCATATTACACCACAGAGACAATCTCCTCCATCAGCTGACACCACTGTAGCAGGAAAGTCTACCTATAAAGCATTTTTTTTATCATCCTACTTTGTTTCTCATACGTTTCTTTTTCTTAGTAGTTACCTTTGCTTGGTCTATAAGGCAATACCTAGAATGCTCAACCAGAGGAGGAAACACTAGATCAGGGAACCTAATGTTATTTCAGTTGAGAAGACTGGAATTGCAGATGGCTATAAAAGAACACAACATCTAAACTGACCATTTTAAATGATTGTTTTGCCCTTTCCATACAGTATAGTGACAGTCTGCACTGAAGTAGGGCATGCATGTGTGTGTTTGTGTGTGTAGCGGGAGGAGGGTGTGAAGGGGGAGAGAGCCTCCTTGCAAAAGAATACCTTATTAAAACTACCACTTTCGTGGAGGTGGACTTTTTCTATTCCATTTCTCAAAATGTGAGTAATTAGCCTCATACTAATTGCACTGTATGTAACCTTATGCCTGTATCTGGGTTTAGTTTTTTCTTTTTTTTTTTTTTTTGCTGGAATAATATGAAAATGTAATTTTGTCAAGTTTGGTCTGTACAATAAATCCAGTAGTTTTGTTAAGGAAGTTTGTGCACTCTTGCTTTTCTGTTGGTCAAAAGAGGATATTAGGTGACCAATGAAGATAGATTAACATTTCATTTTAGATTGGTTTGTGCTTCCATGTAACACCAGTGATCTGGTATTGTATGTATGCTTTTCATTGGTCACTTAATGTCCTCTTTTGACCAATGAAGATAGATTAACTTGTTAGCATGCAATTGTTATGACTAGATGCAGTTTTCTCATTCAACCAATAATGCTTCAGTAAATGTTATGTTTTATTTACATTTTCTGTGTGATTGGTCAAAAGATACTTTTTAAGAGAAAATGATTTCCCATAGTTTTAGTCATGAAAAATGGTTCTTCCCGAAAGCACTCATCTTTTTATCCATGTTATATTATTTTATTGAAGTATTTTGTTTATTGTGGTTTTGGTACTCTGCTTTCACATTTTTTTATACATGTTCCAGTACCTACCTCTAGTGGGCCGGGATCTTCATTTGTTTTGCTTTTCTTTATTTATTTAATTATTTATTTGTGTTTATAAGCAAGGTATTTAACTTATCCACACAGGATTCATTTTAGCCCCAGGCTGGAAGAATTAACACAGGGAGAGCAATTAGTTATATAAAAGGCATATTAAATGTACTGATCTTTGGTATTTGTGCCTTTGACCTGCATCATCACTGAAAAGGGTCTAATACAAGTTAGTCCAATTCTCTTGTTAAAAAAAAAACACATTAATAAATGATAAGAAGGCAGGAAACCTCATTATCTAAGTGGGAAAGTAGATTGTAACTCTAAGGTACTAATAATCTATGTCAGTCATCATTATGCAGAAATGAAGGATTAAGGCATAACTGTGTACACTGAAACTGAAAGTGAAAAAAGTCTGCCATACAGTAATGCATACAATTGTGAGTTTTCAGTAGTAAAACTGAGTACTTCTGTGGCATATGTCTTTTTATTTATTAGGTCCTTGTCCAGGGTGATTGTCAGGCCTGAGGGTCTATGCATTCTCACTGACAGACAAAGCATACCTGCACTAATATGGGGAAATGCCCTGCATGTGTTGAGCATGCTTAGTATGTGCCCTCCTAGTGTAGTCACATGGCTGGATGTCTAATGCCAGGAATTACTTGGCATGCTGGGTCATTGAAGATTAGAGCCAGTGCATAGTTAAGACTATACGTTATTATTTCGTCTTTCTGATTCAAGACAACAACTTTAATCTTCTTAGGTTTAAAATGCAGTTTATTGGTAAAAAGACACAATTCAAGTTTAAAAAAAAAACACATTGAAACTAGAAGCCATTTAAAGATATTTTAGGTTAGAACCAAACACAGCAGCAATGTTACTACTTCTAGCAAAATCTCAGCACTGTAAAAGTTTTAATTACTATGGATCATCAATGACTTTCTGTACTCTTGTCTTTGCCTGATGGTCAGACCATGACTGAAAAGAGTGCTTGGATTAGAGTAATCATTTTTGCTGCATTCTGTTAACTATAAATGTTAAAATGCCTTAAAAATCTACATTTTGAACATTGCAGATCAACCCAAGAAATGTTTGTCAATATTTTATCAGATTCACCTTTTATAGTCCTGGCTCACAAAGTATGTGGTAGTGGGAGGCATTGCCAGTACAATCTGATTATTAGAGTTAAAATTTCAATTATTTTGTACAATATACTACATCTAAATTAATTGTTACAAGAAAATATGACATTATAATAAACAGTTGCATTAAAACAAAGTTCCAAATTGCCTTAAAATATAGTAAGAATTTGTAATATTGTTGGTAAAGTTTACTTGGCTGCAATAAAGATATTTTTGTATCAGGTTTCAATGATATCTCATAATCTTGTGATTACTTGGCACAGAGTCACACTTACCGCAAGTTTTTATTGCAGCTACATATCTGGAATGCATATGATATGCTACTCTAGCCTTTACTATATGATAGAGAAAAACTTTCCTTACTGGGACTGGGTGAGTTATGCTGTCTGTGCTTATCACCAACATAATGAGCGTTTGGAATAAAAAAAAAAAAAAAAAACAGTAGGTACTACATTTGTAAACCATCAGCAATTACAGCAGTAGACAGCAGTCTTGCACACATTTGGACAGTGGAATTAAACTGAGGCATGGACTGCTTTCTCTCAAGATAATACTCTTGTCAGTGTCAGCCAGCTGTAGAGATGATGGATGAATGTTGTGAAAAATTGCAGCAGGAAATTAATGTTTTGTTTATCACTGCAAAATGCAAAGCTGTAGAAGAAATAGTTAAAACTAGCAACAGTGGGAAATAGACAGGTTAGTACTGTTTACTCCTACTTTTTTTTCATTCAGGCATAACTATATCATTGAGATTCATAGCTTGGGTGTCAAAGATGCTGCAATACAAATGAAGCACACACACACACACACACACACACACACACACACACACACGCACGCACACACGCACGCACACACGCACACACACACACACACACACACACACACACACACACACACACACACACACACACACACACACACACACACACACTTTTATGGACCAAGGATAGGTTATTAGCTTATAATTGGTGTGATACTATTAAAGTAAGAGCTGCATTTTAAATGAAATGAGCCAAAGTAGCTAAATATGTTAACTGCTGCATGTAAGGCAGTGGAGTAAGAATTAATGTCACCAAAATAATCATCCACATTTTCTTGTTTTAACAGTCAGCATATGATAACATTTATTTATTCTATATGACTCATTTGTTATCAAGTAAGCCAAGTAGGAACATAAACATTTATTCTGAGATCACACAGAAGTACTGTCATAAATAGCATTCATTAACTATGCAAGTGGAGACAGAGTGAATTAAACCCAGGATTATATAATAAAGGTAATTAAGCAGTTCACAGATTTTACCAGCAATGTTAAATTACCAACTTATATGTTCCATATTCTGAAAAGACTTATTTGAGCTTGATGGGTTCCCAAGATTCATTTTTGTCTCATTGTGTGCACTAATTATTATACCAGCAGCATTTTATGACAATATAATTACTGCCCACCTTTTATTTTGCAGTATATCCGATACATTACTCTTCATTTGAAGTAATGCAGTATTACTACACTATTATACCCTGTGCTGTTATTATCATATTTGGGTTAAATTAACTATGACATCAGCATAACGTTATTCCACTTACAGTGGTATGGCCACTCACAACTACTGAAGGATCATGCATCAAACTGGACCTAAGGCCTTGTTCTCCAGAATTTGTGGGCTCTACAGAGTGATGAATGGCAGTTATGTACAAAATCAGATGTATTTATTTTGTTTTATTTTTGATTTTTCATCATGTTTTTCCTACTAGGCTTATGACTTGTGTCCAGAGGAGACTCAAAGCAACATTAATACTTTCTTGATGTAGTCTGGCTTGCACAAAGAGGACATATTCTTGCTATTTTTTTAAAGTAGCATTAGAAGTTTAATTTCCCCCGAGCTAGATGTCCCTTCTTGATGGGTTTTAGGTTAGGTTATACATCTTGATTGATTTTTCAAAATCGAAAACAAAACATAAAAGAGGCTTGCCCCTCCCATATGAAGGGCTTGGCCCCTAGACACTGTAAACTGTGTAACTGCTCCATCGCCACACTACATTAGGAAAAGGAAAAAACATTGTAAATACACCACCAGCGCACACAATTCAACTAAATGGTAAACTAAGTGACATTTTAAAAAAACTCGATAAACAGTCACATGGACAAACATGCCCCAAGGAATTATAGGTACAAAACTGTAGCTAGGTCATCTGGTGTCCTGTGCAGTTCTCCATACTGGCATCCCTTCAACTCAAAGTGAAAGACCTAAAAAAGTTCTTCTTTGCTCATGTCACTGTAGTAAGCAGTTTCCTACAAATGTAACAAACTCCTTGTGACAGTTATCACCAGATACTGAGTGTTGCAATGCTTCAGCTATGACTAGAAATGCAGTACCAGAATTCATTTATGGAGTCACAGTTTCCTTGTAGCTTCACAAATTAGTGTAAATACTGCACTCTCACATCACTGAAACCTGCTGATTATACACACTGACAGCTTGCATCCAGGTAGATATATGCTATGATGTAATGTGCCAGCTACATGAGTGCTTGTCTTTATATCCGATCCATTTCACCATTTCTCCCCTAGCTACTGATGAGCACCCACCTGCAACTCAAGAAATAACAATGTAGCTTTGACACCATATTATTAAAAACATTAATATAAGAATAGGTAACGCTAACAAAAGTAGCTGATGGAAAGACCACACCTCCACAGAAGGACTTCAAAAAGGCATTCCTGACCTATCAAGTAAGGACCACTTGTAGGTTAATTGGGTGGAGCTGGCATAATGGTTAAAGTCTTTACCTCACCAATACAAGCAAGGTACAAGGTGTGACTCTGACCTCTGGTTATTGGCTAGGCTTGTAATAGTCTGCAGACTAATTGCCTAGTATTACCTGTGCACCTATGAACCTATGAATTGACATGTTAAGCCTGGCTCTGAAGACCTTCCTTGATGGGTCCTAGGTTCAGTAAGATTCCATGCAGTGTCATCCAGGTGGGAGAAGCTGGAGGATAGTACAGACCCAGACCTCAGATTGAGTCATGCAGGACTAACTTCCCAAACGTGCCTTGACTCCATGTACTGCTGTCGAGGCAATAACACTTGATGAAAGTTTGCACTGAGGGCTAAATGTTCGTAAGCAATGGAGCCAACCAATCAGCTAGTGGAGTGGGCTTTGACTACAAAGTTTGCCTGTGGGTTGTTGACCCTGTCTTGCTAAAGCTAATGCAATTGACAATGCACTTAGAAAATGTCTGCTTAGCAACTGCAGGTGCTTCTCTCCCTGGAATAATTACTGCTCTATCATTCTAAGCTCACACACCTATTTTAGGAGCACCTAAGCTTTAGGTGCACTTCTAGGATGCATAGTCCAGGGTGAGAAGAGTCCCAACCCTCGTTTTTTTTCTGCTGCACAGACAGAAAACTGATGGAGTAGGTCAGGTAAACTTCAGAACCTGTCTTTATGAGGAGGTATGGAATAATTCTGATGGATACCCTATGCTTCTAAAAGACTAAATGTGGTTCCTACAAACAAGGACCAGACCTTCTGAGTTGTGAGTCAGACAGGTGATGGCTAACAGGAAAACTTTTTTCCAGAAGGCAACCATCAATGCTGCTGTAGCTGAGCTAGCATATTTGAACAACAGACGGGTAAGATGGTGCACCATGAAACTCAGGTCTCATGGAGGATATGGCTTCCTCAGTGCTTGCCCAGACATTACTGGGCCATAATTCTGTTTTCTTTGTGGTCATATTCTGCAGAAATAGCTGACTCATGCACATTCACAGCTTAATAACTAAGTCACAGATTATCCAGATGTGTAATATAGCTCAGAATCCCCAGCAAATTAACTGAAGGAGAGCCTTAGACTGAGAAAGTTTTCCACTTAGTGGCATAAACCTGCCACATGGAAGGCTTTGTAACAGTCTCAATCACATCTGAGAATCTTACTGGCAGATCCTGTGGAATAACTGGCTGTACATCAGTAGCCAAGTCCAGAAGGGGAGCCAGTTGTCTCTTATCTATGCTAGAGAACCATAGCAAGTACCATGACATTCTCCTGTAATACTAGCTAGAGCCATTTGGCTTGAACACATAGTTTTGATCTTTCTTGCTTGACCTCTGTGATAATGCAGGAGGACAAGGTCCTTCAGCCTTCATTTTCCTGCTTTGTGACTGAGCAAGGCACTTATCCAGACAGTGCTCCCAGGTTGCTACTGAAAAGGGACACATTGACTTACTAGGTAACAAATAAATACAATTAAAAAAATAAATGCAGGATATCAGTGGGAATGGTAAGAAATTGCTCAGAACCCCACGTGTCATGGCTAGTGCAGAAGTGCCTGGGGATTAGAAAATAGCAAATGTAGTACCCTTATAAAAAGGGGAAACAAGAACAATGCTGAGAACTACAGGGTTGTGAAGTGGCAAGGAATGTCATATTGAAACTCTTGAGACAAAGGTTTGTAGCATTTTCCAGAGGACAACTGTCGTCAGAAAAGCAGTCAACAAAGGCCAGAAGTAGGTGTTATTTAAACTTGATCCTAGACCTGTCAACTATCTCTATTTTGGAGGAATGTTCCTATTTTCAGGCCTGGTTTACTCCTGCACAGAATGTACCTTTTCTGGAGGTATGTCCCTATTTTCAAGTTTAACTTATGCCTTCACACTGAATCTCTTTTCATATTTCCATACTATATGACTGATGTAGTAGTGGCACTAATAATTTAAAGAACGAGAACACACCTTACATCTCCCTTTTTCATAAGATCACAAGAAAAGTGATGAAAGAGTAAGTGGGAAGGGAGGGACTGAAGGAAGTTAGAATGTCAAATGCACTTAAAAGGCAGATTGGATGGGCTTACTATCTCCTTCATTCAAACAAATGTGATGAAAGAAATACAATCTATCATTATTTTCTTACTTAGAATATCTGAACATTTAGCCTGAAATTCAGAAGGATTCCTACCATGGGATCTAACAACTGTGGTCTAAAGGGACTCTTCTGTGATTGTGGAAAATATGATTCAGAGACAGATTAGCCGTGATGGGAAAGACCTCATTATTTGCTAATTTGTATTATGGACTGAATCACATGGGGTTACTCCTAGTGTGCATCAGCACTTTTCTGAGGTAATCATGTCTGACAGCCCATGCATTGCATTGGCAAGGCACCCACCCTTGACTTTCTCACACACACACACACACACACACACACACACACACACACACACACACACACACACACACACACACACACACACACACACACACACACACAAACAGGCACACATCTCCATATCTTTTAGCTAAACATTAGTGTACAGAACATTGCTGATGTAGATTCCTATTAGATTCCTATTATTTCTCTGCCCCTTGTAAATTCAAGGATGATTACAGTCAGACATTAGAGTTTCCTTCTTCTTCTCAACCACACAATGAATGATGATTGTAGTCCTGTAGTTTATTAACTTTTAAGTGATTTCAAGTAGCATTTAAAGCATCTTCCTAGTGTCTTCACATTGGTCGTTTAGAGGTATGTTAGCCCATCACAAAGATACCCCCATCCCTCTAGACCATCCCTGAATGGTCTTAATTTTTCCTCTTATACTTGCCCTGTCCCGCCTAACTCAGGGATCCTTACAGTCAGTCAGTCATGCCAAACATGACACAGTTTCATACTTCATTACGGTTTCATACTTCTTCATTACAGTTTCATACGTCTTCATTACAGTCTCATACTTCATTACAGTTTCATACTTCTTCATTACAGTTTCATACTTCATTATGGTTTCATACTTCATTACAGTCTCATACTTCTTCATTAGGGTTTCATACTTCATTACAGTCTTATACTTCTTCATTACAGTTTCATACTTCATTGCAGTTTCATCATGCTTCTTCATTACGGTTTCATACTTCTTATTGATCAGCAAATGCATGAAGATGCAAGAAGTAGCTTGAAATCCTCAGTCAGCACAGACTTTGCTTTGCTCAAGCATTGCTTTCTGCATCAAAGGTACAGGATTTGATAACTTTTCCACTTGTACTTTTTAAATTTGTTTTAATGACTAAGGGTAATTTAAGTGTTTCCTTTGGTGTCTATTGTCAGAGCACAAGACTGAAGTTCTGCTTTGTTAACAGAATGCACAGTACTGAGGATACAGCCTTCAACATCTTTTCTGTATTCATTTTTTAACTTTTTAAATTGATGTTATGGTAATAGTAAAAGAATATCCCTGGTGTCTAGGGATACCCACACCCAAATGTCTTTTGTGCTGCACGTGTAAACCTGTATATATATATATATATATATATATATATATATATATATATATATATATGCACACACACACATATATATATATATATATATATATATAATATATATATATATATATATATATTATATATATATATAAAAAACATATCTATATCTATATAGATGTGTGTATGTGTGTATGTGTGTGTCTGTGTGTGTGTGTGTGTGTGTGTGTGTGTGTGTGTGTGTGTGTGTGTGTGTGTGTTTCTGTGTGTCTGCTGTCTAGCGCCCACTTCCCAGCAATATTGCAAAACTTATTACTCTTGGGAAGTTTTCGGGTATACTTCTTCATTACGGTTCCATATTCATCATACATCTTCATTACAGTTTCATACTTCATTGCAGTTTCATCATGCTTCTTCATTACGGTTTCATACTTTTTATTGATCAGCAAATGCATGAAGATGCAAGAAGTAGCTTGAAATCCTCAGTCAGCACAGACTTTGCTTTGCTCAAGCATTGCTTTCTGCATCAAAGGTACAGGATTTGATAACTTTTCCACTTGTACTTTTTAAATTTGTTTTAATGACTAAGGGTAATTTAAGTGTTTCCTCTGGTGTCTATTGTCAGAGCACAAGACTGAAGTTCTGCTTTGTTAACAGAATGCACAGTACTGAGGATACAGCCTTCAACATCCTTTCTGTATTCATTTTTTAACTTTTTAAAGTGATGTTATGGTAATAGTAAAAGAATATCCCTGGTGTCTAGGGATACCCACACCCAAATGTCTTTTGTGCTGCACGTATAAACCTGTATATATATATATATATATATATATATATATATATATATATATAGATATATATGAAAATCCAAGGAGCAAAGGTATGGCTCCAGTATACACAGTCACTAATTCCAAGGATATGTAGTACCAAGAAATGGAAGGCAGAGAAGATATTCTTGGAGCTCAGCTTTAATAACACTAGCGCTTTCACATACAGCTTCATCAGGTGTTTAACATTTGCTGACATAGACCACCTATATATACTCATTCAGAGCATCATATGATCAAAAAGAAATTCAAATTTAAAGAAATATCACATTTAAAAATATGTGAACAGCATCATAATAGTGTAATATCAATTAAAAACATAACAATATATATAAAAACATAATACATATTATTAACGTAAAGGTCTCTTGCATAATATAGGTCTTATAGGGACATGGTCATTAAGACCATGACCATGATCTACCCTAAGTCTGACTATCCAAGTATCCTCCAACTCTTCCGTTCTGGACCTAATATCCCCACGTCTCACATTATCATAGGTCCTACCTAAAACTAGAAATTTAAAAATATGTGATTCATTTGTATTCACCATATGTTTGGCAAGTGCATTTATGAGGTTCTTTTTCTTAATGTTATACAGATGGATAGTGTTGACCAATCACGAGCACGTTCCAGCAGCAACGTAACAACAACACCACATGAAGCTGGAGCTGAGAACTGGGAGGGCTCTTCACTCAAGATAGCTGCTAAACTTTTTTTTTTTTTGTTTTGCAGTCTCTTCAATAATGTCATATCTAATGTTTGTGAGCAGGGAAATGAACAATATGGGACTCAATTTTCCTCTCCCAGTGAGTGATGCTCCTACAAGCCCTTTAATGATAAAGAAAGTGTTTCAACAAGTGAAACGTTGATTGTTAATCTATCTGTTCACAATTTAACTAAACATGAACTGAGTGTTTTAAGTAAAGGTTTAATGTTTATTCTCACTGTGGATATGCAAATTTCTGATATTGTGTTTGACATTAAAATGTTTCACTCAGGAATATGTATAATAATACTCATGTGATGTCTGATAATTCTTTTAGAAGACCTAGCCTGTTTATTCCTAAACAGAATTCCTTAATCAATGCATTTGAACAACTGTGCATCTCTAGTGTGTATGAAACCTATAATAAGCGTAATGTTAATAGCAAATTCTATAGGAAGTATAATTTAACTAAGGATGAACATGGAGCTCTGTTATCATTACAAAGCAATGAGAATTTGATTATTAGACCGACAGATAGTGTTGATGGATAGATCTGACTATCATAAAGCAATACAAGATATGTTATCTGATGCCAGTTTTTATTAACATATTACAACAACTAGAGCTGATTATATGATACAGACTGTCCAGAATACTATTAGATGGTTACCATACACTTCTGTTATTGATCAAGATTACTTTTATATATCTAATCCCACCATTCCTGTTATACAAGGTTTGCCTAATATACACAAAGACTACACCAAGCCTCCTATGAGACCAATAGTTTCTGGTAATAATTGGTAATAATTTATATTGACAAGCGTATCAAACCGGTAATGAATAAATCTTGTATAATATTAAGAGACACTGAACAGTTTTTAAGTGAATTACATGATTTTTCGAGAGATGTTGCCTCTACAGACAAGTTTATTTTTGTCACTCTAGATGTAACAGCTCTCTTTAGTATTGAATATGTAGTACAACTATTGAATGTGATGGGAGACTTTAAGGAAAATGATATTTATTTGTTACAGACTTTATTGAACCTTGTTTTTACGTAATAATATATTTGTGTATGATCAAAAAATATATTGCTCTTGCTCCAATAGTTATGCAAATGCTGTGATGAGTATATGGGAAACCAAATATGTAGTAAATGGTCCTTTCACTGCCTACATTTCCTTTTATAAAAGATTTGTAGACGATTTGTTTATGCTTTGGAGAGGAAGTGAAGAAATGTTGTTTGAATTTGTAGAATATCTTAATACATCGTCCAACTTTTTGCATTTTACTTTGAATTTTTCTATTATAGGTATAAATTTTCTAGATGTATATATTTCCAGAGATGACAGTGGTAAATTGATTAGTAGTTTATATAGGAAAGAATGTCATGCTAATCAGCTACTTAATAGATGCAGCATGCATCCTAATTTTGTCTTTAGAAATGTAGCTAAGAACCAATTCTTTAGAGCCTCAAGACTTAATGTTAATACTATCAAAATTTAGGACTCAAACAGAGAAGGAATTGGTTGAAAGAGGATATGAACAACATTTGATTCAGTATACTTCTAATGTGGTAGATTCACTCAGATCTACCACAGCTAAACCCTACTTTTCTGAGAGTAGAACAAGGATTAGAAAGGCAGAAAATAGTACACTCAGATTGTCCTTACACTATACCAGAGTATTGATGTCATCAACTCTCACTGGAATATTCTAACAACTGATGAACATATTAAAACAATTGTGGGTTTGAAACCACAATTTTCAATAGACTATGCAATAATATATCTAAGAATTTAGTTACTATTGTTCCTGGTACTAAGCCTTGTATTATTGTGTTTATGTTTGTACAGACACACTTTACATTAATGTTAGTGCAACATGTAATACTATGCATGTGGTATATCTTGCTACATGTACTTTATGTAATAAATATTATGTAAAGAGAGAATTAGAGAGCATCTGTATAACATTAAGAAAAAGAACCTCATAAATGCACTTGCCAAACATGTGGTGAATACAAATGAATCACATATTTTTAAATTTCTAGTTTTAGGTAGGACCTATGATAATGTGAGCGGAAGAGTTGGAGGCTACTTGGATAGTCAGACTTAGGGCAGATCATGGTCATGGTCTTAATGACCTTGTCCCTATAAGACCTATATTATGCAAGAGACCTTTACGTTAATAATATGTATTATGTTTTTATATATATTGTTATGTTTTTAATTGATATTACACTATTATGATGCTGTTCACATATTTTTAAATGTGATGTTTCTTTAAATTTGAATTTCTTTTTGATCATATGATGCTCTGAATGAGTATATATAGGTGGTCTATGTCAGCAAATGTTAAACACCTGATGAAGCTGTATGTTATTAAAGCTGAGCTCCAAGGATATCTTCTCTGCCTTCCATTTCTTGGTACTACATATCCTTGGAATTAGTGACTGTGTATACTGGAGCCATACCTTTGCTACTTGGATTTTCATTTGGACTACATTTTTTTAGCAGAGGTAATAGTTGTTTGTTTGGTGATTTTGTTGTTTTTATTGCTGTATATATATATATATATATATATATATATATATATATATATATATATATATATACACACACACACACACACACACACACACACACACATATATATATATATATATATATATATATATTTATAAAACCATATCTATATCCATATAGATGTGTGTGTGTGTGTGTGTGTGTGTGTGTGTGTGTGTGTGTGTTTCTGTGTGTCTGCTGTCTAGCACCCACTTCCCAACAATATTGCAAACTTATTACTCTTGGGAAGTTTTCGGGTATAACAACCATCCCCCACACACATACATACATTATTTTACACACACACACACACACACACACACACACACACACACACACACACACACACACACACACACACACACACACACACTCCCTCAACTTCATTGGACTCAAGGACACTCTCATTCATCACCAACACACACATTCACTCCCAACTGAAGCTACTAATTCCTCTGCAAACAATCACACATGCAACCACACACAAATAGACATTCAAACACCCCTCCACCAATGTGAAGCACTTTTCATCTTCCACCTTTGGAAGACTTCATCAGACAAAAGAAAAAACTTCATACACAGTTTTAAAATGAAAAAGGTGCCAAAGCAAAGCACAGTAATTGGATTCAGCCACCATTCAATTAACTAATTAAATACTAAGTTAAATAATTAAAAGTGTTCTGCATCAAAAACCTTTTTCTTGTGTTAAAAAAGCTCATGTCAGCAAAATAAAATCATTCAATTAAAACTTCTGTTTAAAACTTTCATTTTAGAAAAAACAAAATGCAAAACTGTACTCCAACATAAAGTACAGAAATACTGAATGAAAAGCATAAATGTAGGAAAACGTAGTTATAAATGTAAGCTTGGAGTGTAAAAGAAGAAAAAAAGAACATAATAATAACAATAAGTATAAAATGAGTACAAATATAACAACATGGACAGTTTATCGCAACCTAGTGCTGCAGTAAGTCTGAAGGTCACAGCAGGTTCTATTACAGGAAAGCAAAAATCTGAGTGTTTGGCTTTAACCTACAGTGCTGTTGACAAAGTTGGAACTGATGGAATGAATTTTGCTGCCAAACACAGCTTGTCTGTAAACAGAGGCAGTGGCCAAGGCCCTATCCATTTAAACTCAACAACTGAGTCCTCCTTGGGGTTTATAGGGCTCCCTAATGTTGCAGAATGGTTAAAAACACAACCAGCTTTTGGATTTAACTGCAAAGATGTCATTAGTGAATGCTCGACTGGAGGAGGTGAATCTTTATCTCTTAAGTTGAAGGAGATTGATCGGAAAATGTTAAAACTAAAAAAAGTTACAATTGGAAGTAAATTATTTTGGAGAGTGTAAGAAACAGGGTGTAGTACCGAAAGGTTTGCGATCCTGGCAATACCCTTCAGGGCTAGAGGCGGGGACAGTGTTTTACAATGAACTTTTAATGTTGTTTGACAAGCACAGTACTGAATTAATGGGCATGATGTGCAAACATTATGCTATTTCTATTGAGACTTTAACTAACGAAATCACAGTTTTAAATAATGACATTAAAACACACCCTGAGTTCATAAGGTACCATTATGATTATAAAAGGGTGTTTTCTTCTATTGACCAACAATTAATCAAACCAAGAAGGGACATCAGTGACTATAAGAATGGGGTTGCATACCCAAAACCACCACCCTCTCAAGGTAAGGGTATATTTTGTCATGCCCTTGCACAACGTACAAATGTTGTGAACACGGTCAGTGGGAACGATCCTGAGGTACCTGTGAGGGTAGGACCAGGAGTCAGCAATCTAAATCTGTTTGAGGGCAGCTGGAGGGACAACATTGCTGACAAGCATCCTGTTACCAACGTGGTTGGCAACAACCATTAAAACAGTAACGAAATGAATGATTCTTTTTCCAACATGGACCAGAACCACCCACAGAGATACAACACGAGAGGCACGAAGGTGAATCACAAGTACAACAGATAACTAACGCACCTGTCATT
The DNA here is from genome assembly GCF_019279795.1 of Protopterus annectens. NCBI lineage: Eukaryota > Metazoa > Chordata > Ceratodontiformes > Protopteridae > Protopterus > Protopterus annectens. The sequence goes on along the minus strand of NC_056731.1, from coordinate 388,501,158 downwards.
TTGTTGAATGGTAGTGGTGACTTCAAGGTGTACAATTTCTCAAGTTACACCATTTGCCAGGAGTTGTGTAAACTTTTCAGTAAGGGTTTGACTTTCGTACCCGAGGAACATTTTGACTTACCAGGGGTTTTGATTGATTTGAAATTATATATTCAAAATTTAACTTGTCTGTAATTTTTGGAGGCATGGGTTAACCAATGACCCTTTAAGAGTGCCTAGTACGTACAACCCACCCGTGTGCCTCACTCTGTCTTTGTTCGAGCATATGTGTGAGTCTGATTTGAGGTCTCTATGTATGAGTGCTAGAAAAAATGTTATTAAGAACATAACTGAGGATGAAGCTGAAGCCTTGAGATTGGTCAGAGCCTTACCGGTCCGGTTTTTGAAACCGGACAAAGGTGGAGGTTTGGTGATCATGGACAATGATGACTATGACAACAGAATGTTTGACATGCTAGATAGTAAGATCTACGTGCGGTCCAGCCTTAATGAAATGAATATTGCTTATAAAAGAATCTTTTCCTTCCTTAGGGATTTGTTGATAGAAGGGTTGATCAGTGTTGACGTTTATAATTACCTTGTGATTTTGAAGCCAAGAACACCCAATTTGTTTGGTTTACCTAAACTACATAAAAACATTGAAAACCCTCCTATGAGGGCTTTGGTGAATGCAAGGTCTTCTATTACATACACATGCTCTAAAGTTGTGGATGACTTATTAAAGAAATATGTAGTGAGGGAGGAACAGATATGCAAAGACTCTTGGGCTTTTTTGAATAATTTAGAAAAATTTACATTCCATGACAACATTTTTTTCTTAACAATAGACGTGGTGGACCTTTATTTCTCCATCCCACAAGACATAGGGTTAGAATATATCACTAAGATATTTATTTATTATGGAGCAGAGAGTGATGAAATACATTTGATTCAAGAATTACTGGATGTGATTTTGAACAACAACTACATCAGTTTCAATGGCAACATCTACAAGCAAGTGGTAGGGGTAGCGATGGGTTCCCCATGTGAGGCAAGTTATGCTAATTTAGTTATAGCACAGTGGGAACATGAACACATATTTAGTAAAGACATTCACAAGAAAGTAAAGCTTTACAATAGGTTTTTGGACAATATTTTCATCATGTTTCAAGGGAGTGCAGATGACGCATGTAGCTTTGTGGAGGCATTAAACAACAGTACTTCTTTCTTAAGATTCACACACACATACAAAGAGGACACTATCAGTTATTTAGATGTGAAATTGGTAAGGGACACTGTACATAAAGGCTATTTAGCTAAAATTTTCAGGAAGCCTACGCATTCCAACACATTGTTGCACTTTTCCAGTTGTCACCTGTTCCATCAGAAGAAATCTGTCCTAAAGGGACAGTTGGTAAGAAAACAAACCAAAAGGTTCCGAACCAGCAGGTGTAAAACTCCAAAGGTTTATTAGGAAATGTAAAAGTAAAGCGCTTTTCGTCTCCCTTAGTAGGAAGACTTCTTCAGACAAAGGAAAAAATCATCAAACACAATTTAAAACCCCAAAAAAGGGTGTGTGTGTTACAAAATTACAAACAGCTGTCTTAATTGAACCCACTGACATACCTTCACATTTAAAGTTGTATTACATTAAAAGCATAAATAAATGTCCACTTAGTGTAGACAGGGTGTTAAACATAAAAAAGTTTTCAAAAAAGAAACATGAACTTGATAAAAGTAACCAAGAATGTCTTAGTGAAGATTCATGAACCTAATCAAGTGTAAATACTGTTTGTTTCCCTTAAAATACATTTTGGCAAACAACTTTTCATAGGGTAAAACAAAACTCATACAGAATCTTGTGATTAAAAATAAAATAAAATGAAGTAATGCTTGCAACTAAGTATATACAAATATAATATCCATTCCTTAACAGAAAAGGTAGTAAGGAGTACACATCTCTAATGCATAATGAAGAATCAATAATAAATGAATAAATAAACAGTGCAACTCAACTAGGAGTCTGCAATAACTGGAATTTCAAAGGCATTTCTAATAAAAGAAATGTTATTTCTAATGTTAAATAACCGAATACGTTTATTTTTGTGTTAAAAATCTAACACAGAAATTGCTTGTCATTTAAACGCCAACAGAATGCAACAACAGTATATGAAAAAGAATTTTTTTTAAAATGTTCCTTGAGCAATGGGTAAAGCACCAAGCTGTGATGAGAACACTTTCTTAGCTTTTAGTATGCACAGTTGTAGCAGCCAAAACAAGTCAAAATGCAGCTGTTTCAGAAAAAATATGGCAAGGCATTGCGTGGAAGACACGTCTAAATCAAAACAAACAAACCGCCGGATTCACAAGATGGCACTTCATTCAAGAACCATGCAGGTACTAAGCATGCGAAAAAGGCGGATAGCCAAACAAATGAAAAATCAGTTCACAATTGTGCCCATGAATACGGCACATTGTTCTGCAAATGAGTTTGTACTGTGTGCGAAAAATATAATAAATAAAGTAGCAGAAGACAAAAGAAAGAAAGAAATGCAACACCTAAGTAAATCCACAGCTGTTGGTGTTCAATGACATTAACAATAGGTAAACATAGCACTTCAAAATACCGTGGGTCTAAACATTAAGATCTCATTGTTGCTTATGCAAAAAGGTGTATGTGTCTAGAAGTAAGCAAAAATCAAATCAGACCACAATGCAGAACCTGACAAAAATAAAACATACAAATCCTGAACGAAACTATGAAAAATGAAAATACAAATAAAAATAATAAAATAAAATAAAATAAAATAAGGTATGGGTCAAAGTACAGCGAAGCGCTGCAGAGGTCAGAAAACTAATGTTTCTCAAGTTAAACATTTGTGAATTAAGGTTTAAAAAACAGACTTGAGGTTTAAGTAATGATGAAAGAAGTCTTATCTTAGCAAGTTTCTTAACTTTAAAACACAAGTCAAAGAAGTAACTTCGTTCAACCCTGGTGATGTGTAAGAGTTCATTTTAAGTTGCCAAATGAGTTCCTTTTTATCTAATAACAATTGTTGGGGTCCCCCTCTTTCATCTGTACGTACCTGGTCTATAACTTTAAAAAGGAAAGCGTGAGAAAGGTTGTTATTACAATGTCTTGCAAGGGCGTTAGTCTTGCTCTTCTTCCTAATGTGGTACGTGTGTTCGTAAATTCTCTCTTTAAGTTTTCTGTCAGTCTTCCCTATATAAAAGGCAGGGAATGACTGGCACACAGTTAAATACACCACTGATTTTGAGTTACAATTGTAACGACCCTTTGCTTTAAACAGATGTTGCTTCACTATACATGTGGACCCTGTAGATATAAATTTACAATAGTTGCATGTCTCACATTTGTATGTGCCTTCAGTTCTAGTATGCTTTATTGAAGGTCTTTCCATAATGTTTTTGAGGTTTCTGCCCTTTCTAAAAATGATAACAGGTTTGTCCCCTATTTTCTCTGTGAGTTCTTTTTCAAAAGATAACAACTGCCAATTCTTTCTAAGTACATTGCTAATATATTTAGCTTCTAATGAAAAAGAAGTAATGAAACTTTTTTTATTGTACTTCTCTTGGGAAAAATGGTTTGACCCATGCTAGAAGAGTGGACACCAAGAATCTGTAATGTGACTTCATCTGACTCTGCCAGGTTCACGCTGGTTTGTTTCAAAGTGAGAATGGGATTGAAAGAACCCAAACCCCTTTTCCTACAAACTTCTCCTATTGTGTCATTCACCAGTGATTCAGGGTAACCACGACTCATAAACATGCATTTCAACAAGGTGCATTTCTCGTTGAAGGCAGAGTCTTCAGTAGTCATTCTTGCCGCTCTAACTAGTTGGCCCTTTAAAACAGATTTTTTCTGGTGTAGCGGGTGGCAACTAGAAAAATGTAACATAGTGTTAGAGTGAGTGGGTTTTCTGTAGGTTTTTGCAACATAACCCCTGTGGATGTCGTCTCAATTCAATTCAACATCCAAATAGTTAATGGTGTCTTCACCAAAGGTAAATGTGAATTTCAAAAATGGAGTGCTGTTATTTAAAACCTCAACAAAGTTGCTTGCATCCCCTACGTTACCTTGAAACATAATGAAAATGTCGTCCAAAAACCTGTTATATAGTTTGACTTTCTGAAAACTGTTATCCTTAAATACATAGTCGTGTTCCCACTGGGCCAGTACTAAATTGGCGTAGCTGGCTCCACAAGGGGAACCCATAGCTACTCCAATTATTTGTTTATGTATGCCCCCATTAAATCCAACATAATTATTGTTCAGGATCACGATTAATAGTTCTTGAATTAGACGGATCTCATCACTCTCCGCTCCATGTGCTATTAGGTTTCTGGTGACGTATTCAATCCCTATATCATGGGGTATGGAGAAGTAAAGGTCGACTACATCTATTGTAAGAAAATGAATGTTGTCACAGTATTCAAATTTGTCTACATTTTCTAAAAAAGCCCAGGAGTCCTTAACTATTTGTAACTCTTGGGACACATACTTCTTTAATAACTCATCAACTAACTTGGCACAAGCATAAGTAATAGAAGACCTAGCATTGACTAAAGCCCTCATAGGGGGGTTTTGAAGGTTTTTATGAATCTTGGGTAAACCAAATAAGTTAGGTGTTTTTGGGTTGGGAACCACTATATAGTTGTAAATATCAATGCTGATCAAGCCTTCAATCAATAAGTCCCTAAAGAAGGAAAAAAATATTTTTATACGCAATATTCATTTCATTGATACTTGATCTAACATAGGTGTTACTGTTCAAAATGCCCAACATTTTCTTATCATAATCCTCTTTGTCCATGATCACCAAACCACCTCCTTTGTCTGGTTTCAAAACTCTGACCGGTAAAGTTCTGACTAGGTTCAAGGCTTCTACTTCATTGTCTGAAACATTCCTAATGGTATTCCTCTTTCTAGTCATGTAGAGAGCCCTGAAATCAGCCTCACACATGTGTTCAAACAAAGATAAAGGGGGGCAAATTGGTGGATTGTAAGTACTAGATACCCTTAAAGGGTCTTCTGCAAAAAGCTTGTCTCCGAAAATCAAGGACAGGTTGTTTTCGGATGTATAACTTCAAGTCAATCAAAGTCAATCAAAGTCGCTGGTAGGTCAAAGTGCTCATCAGGTACAAAGGTCAGTCCTTTGCTAAAAAGGTTACAAAGTTCATGTCTAATGTTAAAATTATAGTAATTGTACACTTTGAAGTCTCCAGTATTGTTTGATAAAATGACGGGTGCTGAAGCCTACGTAGTCCAACACATTGTTGCACTTTTCCAGTTGTCACCCATTCCATCAAAAGACATCTGTCCTAAAGGGACAGCTGGTAAGAGCAGCTCGAATGACATCTGAAGACACGTCATTTGATGATGAATGCATCTTGTTGAAGCACATGTTCATGAGTCGTGGTTACCCAGAGTCATTAGTTGATGAGGTGGTAAGAGAGATTTGTAGTAAGAGACTGTCAGGTATTTATAATCCCATCCTTACTGTAAAAGAAGGAGATTCAGTTTTGGATGTGGAAGAAGAATTGAGTGTGGTAGTGCCCAGTACAAGTTCACCACCAGCAGTGGTGGGCTCAACAGGTACAGACTTGGTTTGTTACAAGAAGAGTTTTATTACCCCTTTTACTTTGGAAGTGAAGTTCATTAGCAACATCCTTAGAAGAAATTGGCACTTATTGACCTTTGAGAAAGATTTAGTAGAGAAATTAGGTGACGGACCAGTTATTATTTTTAGAAAAGGTAGAAATCTAAAAAGTATCATGGAAAGTACGATTATGAAACCCACTAGAACAGAGGGCACATACAAATGTGAGGCATGTAATTATTGTAAATTAATTTCTACAGGGTTTAGTTTCACAGTGAATCAACACATGTTTAAAGCCAGAGGCCGGTACAGTTGTAGTTCTAAATCAGTGGTTTACCTGGCTTCCTGTCAGTCATGTCTGGCTTTTTATATTGGCAAAACAGACAGGAAATTAAAAGAAAGGATTTATGAACGCACATATCATATAAGGAAGAAGAGTAGTACCAATGCCCTAGCGAGACACTGTAACATGAATCCTACCCATGCTTTTTTGTTTAAAGTGATAGATCAGGTAGTGGTTGATGAAAAAGGTGGACCACATCAGTTACTGTTAGAGAAACGTGAACTTGTTTGGCAGCTTAGGCTGAATTCTTACACTCCCCCTGGTTTAAACAAGGTCACATCTTTGACTTGTATTTTGAAGTTGAGAAGTCTATTGAGGTGACGCATACAGTATTTTATTTCATGTTAGCAAAATGTAGCAACTGTTGTAGTTTATTCCTGTTTTCGTCTTGGGTTCCTTTGCACATTTTTATAGTCTAGTACTAAAAATTGTTTTTAAAAATGTTTTCAACATTTTTAGAGCACAGATCCTTTAAGGTCTTAGAACATAGTTTACTGTATGTATTTGTACTTTTAGGTATTTGACACCCTGTCCATAGTTATTGACATTTTTGCTTCAGACACTGTCACCTCTTGGTGCTGTGAGCAGTAGTGTGTTGTTATATTTGTACTCATTTTGTACTTATTATTATTATTATTTATAAGCCTAGCCCATAGTTAGTTTGAAATAAACTATGCCCTCATTTTCTGTGCCTCTGCTGTCAAGCAGTGACAAAGTAATCCCTGGGTATATCTCCTATCATCCATCCATTGGTCAAAGATTCAAGGCCTCAAGGCCAGAGCGTGCTCTGCCACTCATGTGCGGGATTTTTTGTTCCACAGCATAGAGTCTCTGGGTGATGAATCTGTCCCTCCAGCACGTTCTATTTATAACCCGTGTCAAGGTAAGTCTCCCCCCTTGTTTCTCTTTGGATCTAGATACATTCCGAACGGGCATTGTACTCTCAATCAGGGGTCTATGAGTGATGATACAGGGGGGGGGATGACCCCTTGATCTATCTGTGTCAGATGTGTTTTCGACTATGGCGCCCAGTGCAGTCATCTCTGCACTTTGTCAGCCATAACCCTCCCTCCTGTGTTTTGTACTTCAGAAAAAGTAATGCCGAGACAGAGTGGACCCAGGACTGGCCCTGTGGTGGACACCACTTGTTGAGTCTGACACAGCTTGACATCATGGCTGAGCTCTGACCTGTGACCCAGCCAGCTCTGTCAGTTCTTTGTTTGCAATCTTGTGATGTATGGATGTATCGATGATACGATGATGGTTGATGAGTTGATACCTGAGTGGGGTATTGTGTGTTGGCAGGTCGAGGACGGCTGGGTATGGGCCTTGGCCCCTGCTCAATCATCCTTATGGCCAAAGTTCCAAAAAAGAAAACCAACCAAGAGGAACCAAGTTGGAGGAAGAGGATCTGAAGTCTGTTCTTTTTTCTTCTTTTACACTCCAAGCTTCTATAACTACGTTTTCCTACATTTATGCTTTTCATTCAGTATTTCTGTACTTTATGTTGGAGTACAGTTTTGCATATTGTTTTTTCTAAAATGTAAGTTTTAAACAGAAGTTTTAAATGAATGATTTTATTTTTCTGACATGAGCTTTTTTAACACAAGAAAAATGTTTTTGATGCAGAACACTTTTAATTATTTAACTTAATATTTAATTAGGTAATTGAATGGTGGCTGAATCCAATTACTGTGCTTTGCTTTGGCGCCTTTTTCATTTTAAAACTGTGTATGAAGTTTTTTTTCTTTTGTCTGATGAAGTCTTCCAAAGGTGGAAGACAAAAAGCACTTCACATCAAACTTTTTTTGGAGTTATGCTAGCCAGATCGGAGCCTGTATTGTTTTTTTGTTTTGGAGAGTTTGTTGTTCCAGTTATTTTCAACCGCTCCACCAATACCTGTCTGCTAAACTCCCATGTACTTACCTTTAACACAGTCTCACAAGTGAAAGTAATGAATGAATGTGAACATTCCGCTTACTGAGCTAATTTACGCAGGCAAGTGATTCTCTGATTCGCTCAGCTGTGCACATACATTGACAAAATCATATCTGGGAAGACAGCATGTTAATTAACATAGGACACTCCCTAAAATGGTTTATTAGCATATAGCTTGCCTGGGGAGACAGTCCACCATGGTGATCCCACAGACCATTTAGGATCACTTTGGTGGGCCTGTTTTTGAATCAGAAAGGGATGTCACCAGCAATAGCAGCCTGAGATAGGGCTTACTGCTGAGGGGTACTTTCTGAATCCACCTTTTCAATATGGATATAAATGTGGTTAAGTTAGCATTTTTCTGTTTATTTATTATTGCTAAACAGGTTGGCACACTCTTGTTTGTAGACCCTTTTCAGGTATGACCTGGGATGAAAAGGCAATGTAGAAAATGAGGGGTCCTGTAACATTAAAATTAACATTGCATACATTATTTTACAATGACAAGTGCAAAATAAGATAGGTTTGTAATGCTGATATAGTAGATATTACTGAACAACAGAAGAAAAACATGGAATCTGAAATTACTTACTTAGAAACTATAGATTTACAGTGTTGCTTAAGCTATTTTGACAATGCATTGTGGCCCATCAGTGGATGCAGAAGGAATACTAAGAGATGCAGAGCATATAGGTTATGGAAAACCAAAAAGAGAGATGCAGTATTTAGCCTGGTTTTGTAAATAATGACATGCAGTAGCTTTTTTGAGCTTTTCTCATGAGAGATTAGTGAAAGATGAATGATTAGAAGTACTTCTGATAATTTCTGAGAGGCTTTTTCCTATGTCATGGACGGTTTGGAAGAGACCCTTTCAATTAGAACAAGAATGAATGGTGCTTGCTGCAGCACTGTACCATAGGGGTCTCCAAGGGAGAAAGGGGTACTCTTGATTTGTAGTTCATGCCATAGAGGAGGGGTGTCATTGTCAAAGATCAATATAAATGGTAGTTTGCAAAGCAGAAAGTTGGCTTGGCCTGTTACTGAATGCCAATTAGCTTTTTTAACGTGGTACAGTGATGTTGCGTATTAGGACTTAGGCTTATAAACCTAAGTATTTTATTTTTATTCTTTTATAATTTGTTAGCATTGTATATTATCACAATTTTCTTCCTTTCAGTTTAGAATCACATTAAAAATGAATTAATGGGCTACAGTCATGTATTCCTACAAAAAAGTGGTTTGGAATGCCTGCATAGTGTGACAATTGTTTTGAATGGGTACCCTCCAAAAACTGAGGCTACAAACTCCACAGTAACTCAAAGCTCTCTCCAAATCCACTCCACAAAAAAAATAAAAAAATAAATAAAAATAAAAATAATATAAAACAAAATAAAATAATAAATTAATAAAAAATGAATAAAAAAGCAAACCCCCAAAACCAAATGATTCATGGAAACAAAAAATTCAGAGCCATCTAAAACCAGCTTTTAATTACATCAGTTCTAATTTTTCTCTTATAGCCTGCTTACATAGAAAGAAGTCCTGCTTCAGTCCACTATACTTCTAAAGCCATAAATCCTCTATGGACCTACTTAAAGGCCACGGCATCAAATGCTGTCTAATGAATGGTAGTAGCATAACCAATATAGTTAACCAACTAAATTCTGAGATATCTTCCCATTATCTAAATTTACATGCCATTATCAAATCTTTGTTAAACATACTACATCAGATGTTTTCAAAGGTAGGTTAAGAAAAAGAGTTAGTGGGGGGTGGTGATCATTTTTTACAAACACCTTTTAAGCACAAAAAGATTAACAAAATGCAAAACAAGTGATTTCCATACAACTAACTGGTTGATTACTGAAGTGTATCAGTACAGTGCATCAAAAGTCACATTTGCAGTTGCCTGCCCCACCAACAATCTCTTGTCCCTTCCTAAAACTACATCACCTAACTCTACATTCAGTTTTAGTTCCACTTCCTATTACCTCCCGTATTAGAAAAGCTGTTAGAGAAAAATAGTCCACACAGAAGTCTGACAAAACCAGCAAAAATATGTTGCACTGTCCAGACACAAACATGAATTATGGACAGAAAGAAGCACAATGACAGCCCAATTAGACCCTAAGTGATGCGTTACTACAAAGCATGGACAAGAGCCACCTCTTAGGCACTGTCATTGTTGACCTTGCAAAGGACTTTAATTTGCTTATTTGCTTCTTATATTGTCCTTATTCAGTACAGGTTTCCACCAGAGTGTAAGTAAATACTTCTCCAACTACTTTTGAAAAAAATCCCTGTAGTGTCAGAAATGTGCCCACATACTCTAGCACAACCCTATTATCTCCCATCAGCCTCTCAAATCACAAGTCAGTCTCTCAAGAGTCTAGTCTCCTCCATCTGCTGTTCCCCCTCTTTATCAACTGCTGCTTCTCTGAGCTCTCAGACCTCAGAATCATCCTTATGCCAAAAGTATGGTTGTCTAATATCCCTAAGCTTTTGATGCTACTTTCAGGATGTAATTGGAAAATGTCCTTAAAAACATTTTCACCTGCCTTTTATAACAGCTTATTACTCAATACAAATACAATGAAGTCAATGAACTTCAGAACCAACCATTACATAACATCACTTACTGTCTCCTGCTTTAACTTCTCAGCTTCTTCAACTCCTCCTCTCATACTCCATTTATTTTTTAGCAATATTTGTAAATATTGTATACAGTCTAGATAACATTGTAATGTGTTTTGATTACTCATGTTACTATGATTGTGCACACCCTTGCTATGACTGAAATTTGTCCACAGAGGTTGCTGCACTAATCCTGTAACAATAAATACATATATAAACCAGCAACCAACCAACCAACCAACCAACCAACCAGTCAATCGACCATCCAACCAATCAACCAAAGAAGGACTTAAACTAATTCCCACATATTATTTGGGACTACTCTACAAACCACTCCTCATTATGAATATCTAGGTATCTGGTTAAGTCAGACACATACCTTCAAGTATCATTGTAGGAATAATCAACAGACAGCTGAAGCTTAGGTCTGAACCTGCAAACCGGGCCCTGCCATGAGTCTCCACAAAAATAGCTCTTGAGCTTTACTATCACTGTGATGAGGGCCAACAGATTTACATAACTTCAAAGCCAAGTACCATGAGAAAACTCTGCCACTTGGGGTAGTTTTCAGCATCATGCTATCCCCCAGAAATAACACAGGCAATGGAGGTTAGGTCTTGGCTGGTAATGTCCAGAACAATGGTAAGGCATGGAAGCTCTCTCATTCCCATTTCCCCTGAAGCAAGAAGCACCATAAATAAAAATGTATTATTCTCTTAGTTTGGGTTTGAGTATGGTCTACCACATATTGTTTCAACCTTTCAGAAAAAAATCTAAATTTTACAGATTCATTATCTTCATCCTGTAGGAATATCTTGAACTATAAACAGGTCTAATGTAGATAACCCTCTTTGACGGAGTGTTGGTTGGGGTACTGCTTATCTGCTAATCAGGATTTTTTGTAAAAAAACTCACATTTACAGATGTTTACTTGCACAGGCAGATGTAAGGCACCAACTGCATAAGTGAGCTGATGTTCAGAGAGGCCTCCATTTCTTTTGTTCTGATCTAGAGCATTGTTATTGTTAGACAAGCTTTGTATTTGCAAACCTAAGCATCATAATACATGTTGATGTGGCTGTCAAATCACCAGCTAAGACCCACACCAGCATTGCCATTACTGTCTCAAAGAAGACCGTGATGTTGATAATTACCACATAGTGGCAGAGTTTTATCATGGGTTTTTGACATTGAACATGAATATGAAAATATAAATAATAAGTAGAAAGCAGCAATATACATTTTTTTTCCCATTTCAGAGATAGTACAGATTGAAAGCTTCTTATGTGGAGAGTGGATAGAAGGCCATCATCACAATCACAGGCGCAGGCTTAACAATAATAAAGTACAGTTTTGTACCTACCATAAATGTAGATGTTCGAAGATCCACATTGCTGCAGTCCTTACATATGGGTAGTCTGCTGTCCTCGGTCGGCCCGAATACCAAAGTATTAGGCTGACGTCGGTCATGGGCGCTCAGATCTGACATCAGAGCGTCAGGGTATAAAAGCGCATGACCGACGTCATATCCTCAGTCTTTTCTTGCCCCAGATGTCAGAAGGCCCTAAAAAGAAAGGCCACAGCCCAAAAACAGGATACCTCCCAAAAACATGCCCAACAATAACCATCACCCAAACCATATAACCATGCCAAACTACAGAGGGGAAGGAGGAAGGGTAAATTGGACTGCAGCAATGTGGATCTTCGAACATCTACATTTATGGTAGGTACAAAACTGTACTATGTTCTTCATCTCACATTGCTGCAGTCCTTACATATGGGTAGAATCCCAAAGCAGAGGTAAAGGGAGGATGGCAAAATCATAAAGCATTAGGGGCTGCTAAAATGCCCTGTAATATTGCAGTGGCAAATCCAGCCCTAGACTTAGAATAAAGAGGAAGGTGGTAATGCTTGGAAAAAGTATGTACTGAACTCCAAGTGGCTGCTTCCAAAATATCTTTTGTAGCTACCCCCCTTAGAAAGGCAGTAGAAGTGGCAGTAGCTCTAGTGGAATGAGGTCTGATTCCAGCCGGAATCTCCTTACCATGATGGGAATAACAGAAAGAAATACAAAACCCAATCCATTTAGAAATAGTTTGTTTTGAAACAGGTTTTCCCTGAGAACCCAAAGCAAAAGAAACAAACAACTGCTGAGACTGCCTGAACCCCTTGGTTCTGCTCAAATAATAACGTAACTGCCTGTGAATATCCAAAGTATGCAAAATCTTCTCCCCTTTATTTTGGGGGTTTGCATAAAAAGTAGGCAAATGAATAGTTTGGTTCAAGGCCACACTAGAAACCACTTTAGGCATAAAGGAAGGATTAGTACGCAAAGATACCCTATCCTTATGAAAAATCAGGAAAGGTTCCACTGCCATAAGGGCCTGTAATTCAGAAACCCTTCTTGCAGAGGTAATGGCCAACAAAAAAGCAATCTTCCATGATAAATACTTTAACTCGGCAGTAGCTGCAGGCTCAAAAGGTTGTAGAGTAAGCTTTTCCAACACAAAATTGAGATCCCAAGCAGGAGTAGGAGCTCTCATTGGGGTCTTATGTTCTTTGCCCCTCTAAGGAATTGCTTAAACAAAGGATGGGAAAATAAAGGAGGGTCACAGTCATAGTGAGCAGAAATGGCTGCAGCATGAACCTTTATCGAGGAGAAAGACAAACCCTTGTCCAATAACTCAGTAAGATATTGAAGAGAAACACTTAAATCAGGCTTGGAAACATCAAAGTCCTTCGCTTTGCTCCAAAGAAAAAATCTCCTCCATTTATCAGCGTAAACTTTCCTTGTACTAGGCCTTCTGGCCTCCAAAATAACATTCAAAACTTGTTGTGGAAGCTGAGACCCTCCAGGGTCTAAAACAGAATATGCCAGGCTGTGAGATGCAGAGACTGAATCTTGACATTGAGGAAGTGATTGCCCTCCTGAGACAAAAGATCACGGAATCAAAGGCAGAGGCCATGGAGGCTCCGTACCAAACTCCTCAGTAGTGGGTACCAGTGCTGTCGAGGCCAATCCGGCTATCAGAATCATGGATGGCTTGTCTATTCTGGCCTTCAGGAGTACCTTGGGAATGAGAGGCAGAGGTGGAAAGGCATAGACATGAAGATTGCTCCAACTGAATGATAGAGCATCCACCTTCCAAGCTGTGGGATGAAACATTTTTGTGCAAAACTTTGGCAACTGGTAATTTAGTGGAGAAGCGAACAGATCTATGTCTGGAGTCCCCATAACACTGTCAACTTTTGAAACACATGAGGATCCAGTTTCCACTCGTGAGGATCCACAATTTGTCTGCTCAACACATCCGCTAAGGAGTTCTGTGCTCCTGGTAGAAACCTTGCCTGAAGATTGAGGTGTAAACTGAGAGCAGTCTCCCACAAAATCATCGCTTGCCTGCAAAGAGGGTAAGAATGGGTTCCCCCTTGCTTGTTGATGTACCACATGACAGTAGTGTTGTCTGTTTGAATCAACACCTGTCCTGGGTGAAGTAAATCCTTGAAAGCCATCAATGCAAATTGGACTGCTAACATCTCCTTCAAGTTGATATGCAAATGTTGAAGTCTGACAGGCCACGTGTCTTGCACCCATTTTCCATTGAGGTGTGCTCCCCAAGCCTTGTCCGAGGCATCTGTCGTTAGAATCTGACTCGCCTCTGGTCGGGTCACAGAGAGTCCCTTGTTTAGGTGACATTCCTGAGCCCACCACAAAAATTCTTTCTGAATGACAGTGTCTAGATCTTGGCAGTGTTGTGTCCATACATTTTTGAGATACCATTGAAGCTTCCTCATATGCAGTTTGGCATTGGGAAGCACCAGAATACAAGATGCCATGAACCCCAAGGCTTGAAGGACTGTCCTTGCAGTCAGCCTGGACTGTAGAGACATTTGATGGAAATAACGAGAAAGGCTTCTTTGTTTGTCCGGGGTCAAAAAGGCCATCTGGGAAGCTGTATTCAGTCTCACACCCAGAAAGCACATGTCCTGAGAGGGTACTAGACTGGACTTTGTTTCGTTCACAGAATACCCTAGGCATCTTAACACTACCATCACATACTGTAGATGATGCAGAAGTTCGTCTTTGTGTTGTGCAATAATCAGGCAATCGTCCAAATAAGGATAAATCTGTATTCCTCTTAACCTGAAAAAGGCTATCACTGGAGCCAGAACCTTTGTGAACACTCTGGGCGCAGTAGATAAGCCAAAGGGCAATGCAGAGAACTGATAATGTAAATTTCCAGCCCGAAAACGCAGGTACCTCCTGCAACTGGGCCTGATAGGAACGTGAAGATAAGCCTCTTTGAGATCCAGAGTTACCATCCAGTGATCTTTTCCCAAGAGAGGTAAAAGCTGTTGTAACGTTAGCATTTTGAACTTTGGAATGTCCAGATAAGTGTTGAGGATAGATAAATCCAAAATTGGTCTCCACGTGTTCCCTTTCTTTGGTACTAGAAACAGGCAAGAATAAAATCCTAGTCCCACTTCTGACAGAGGAACTGGCTGTATAGCTCCTATTTGAAGAAGTAAAGAAATTTGCTTGTGAGCCTCTATCCTTTGCCGAGGAGGAACGTCTGGCATGCTTTTGAAAGGAGGCAATGTATGGAAATAGAACTTGTAGCCTCGGTTTATAATGTCCAATACCCATTTGTCCTGGGTGACTAAAAGCCAGTTTTGCTTGAAGAGTGCTAACTTTCCTCCCAAAGGAGCTGCCAGGGAAGAAGAATCTGGCAGCTGAAAATGCAGGTCATTGGGCCTGTTTACGAAAGGACTGGCCCCTGCCCTCACCTGCAGATTGTGCAGGTGAACTCCAAGTTCTAGGCCTGAATGTACTGTGAGCTCTGCCCCTGCCACGTCTAGATCTACCCCTAGACTGAGAATCAGAAGAAGGGTAGGTCCACCCCTTAGTAGGCCAATTTCTACTAAACTTTGGAGGTTGCACCTGCAAAAATCTTTAACAGTCTGCATGGACTTAGCCTTGTCTTCCATTTTCTTCAAAACCGACTCCACAGGGGACCAAACAAAACTTCAGACTGTAAAGGGGCATCCAGAATTCTAGTTTTAACATGCTCGGACAAATTCTGATCCTTAAGCCAGGCGTGCCTACGAAGAACTGAACCAGTGGCAGCCACCCTAGAAGAGGCCTGTATAGCATCAAAACCACACTGCAAAGAATGCTTACCCACCTGTTCAGAGACATGTACTAAATCCTGCAATTCTTTACACTCTATGCCCTCTGCCAAAGCATCCACTTTAGATTTTAGCTGAGAAAGGAGGAAATTCTGATATTTCAACATATGAAATTGGCAATTTAAAGCCCTCATTGCTAAAGTAGAAGAGGTATACACCTTCTTACCCCATCTATCCAAAGCTCTAGCTTCCTTATCTAGAGGAACCGGATTCTTTACAACAGAAGCTCTAACACCCTTAGGCCCCTGACTAATAGTTTCTGGGTCTGCCCTAGGACTCTTATACAGATATTTATGAGCCTCAGGCACCCTGTAATACCTGTCCGGTTTAACTGGCGCAGGAGGCAAAGAATCTGGATTAAGGGAAGCCTCCGAGAAAACATCTTGAACAACATCCAAAACAGGAGGTATAGCCAAGGGTCTATGCTGTGGTAAAACAAGAATTCCCTAAGCCTCTTCCGTGAATCAGAGAAATCCTGTCCTTCCCACTTAAAATGCTCCCTCATGGAATGCAGAGTTTCTGAAAATGAAAAATCCTCTGGAGGAGAAGCAGAAGGAGTGGAATCCTCTGCATCAGAATCCGAATAAGGGGAAAATCTTGAATATCTTCAGCAGAAGAGTCTGAGTCATCTGAGGCCTGATCCAAACTTTCCAACTCTGGCTCCACCCTGGGCCTCTTATCAGGAGGGCATAGAACCTCTAATTAAAGTAATCAAATCTTCTGCCATTTTAAGCATGTGCTTTTTAGGCACAGACCCTGAAGTACCTGGAGGGACACCAGAGGAAGGCAAAACAGACCTGCCCTTAGAAGAAGCCTTAGAAATAGAAGCAGAAGGCCTAACCACCTTAGGCATAGAAGGGAGAACAGTAACCTGAGAGGCCCCTTCAGCTTGACCTGACTCCTGTGAGGCCACATCCTGCAAAATCAAAGTTTCCCCCTGAGACTCAACAGAAACTTCAGCCGGATCCACCTGCTCCACTGTAGTTTCTGCAGGACCGGCGTCCAAAACGGACGAATCAACCTGTCTAGGTTTCAAGGATTTGTCTTTGCGCTTCTTCGTGGAAGCGGGCGTCGGAGGATCCGACGGCATATTATAATTACACTGCTTACCAAAGACTAACCTAGCACAATCTAACCTTCTTTTTATAGTGCGCTTATTAAACCTAGTACAAAACCGACACCCGACTACGTCGTGGTCCGGTCCCAAACAAGGAATGCAAAGAGAGTGATAATCCCTATGCGGTATCTGTTTCCCACAAGAAATACAATTATTCACTTTTTCTGACATCCGGAATTAACTGAGGCAAGAAAAAACAAAAATATTCCCCAACGGGGTACTTAGCCCAACTTGGTAACGGTCTGAAACTCAGAATACGAAAATTTCAGAACGCCGAACGGCACTTGCAACGCTGCTTCTGCATCGGACCATGCGGCAAAAAAGACTGAGGATATGACGTCGGTCATGCGCTTTTATACCCTGACGCTCTGATGTCAGATCTGAGCGCCCATGACCGACGTCAGCCTAATACTTTGGTATTCGGGCCGACCGAGGACAGCGGACTACCCATATGTAAGGACTGCAGCAATGTGAGATGAAGAACATCAAGGACAAGCCTGTGAGGGAAGCCTGGTCCAGGCCTGAAACTCCTTGAGGTTCATTTGAGTTATATCTAGTTACATGAACCCTATAGAATGTGATATTCCTTTTGTCACCAAGAACTGTAGCCTGATGACCTCATGACCTCATTCATGAACAGAAAGATCAGGGGAAGTCTGCCCTTAGCTCGCAACTTATAGGTGCCTCTCAATGTTCTTGCACAAATCTGATTGCGGTCATTTATATTTATTTATTTAATATTTGTTAACTGGATAAGTGCACTGGCCTGAGAACCCTTTTTAGTCACGACCTGAGATATTTAAGACAATATAGACTAGACTACAGTGATCTAAAACATTCCAGAGATATAGACTTTGCAGTCTGACAAACTGTTTTACATGTTACATACAGCAATTCATTTAACAAAAATACAACATGGGGTAATTACCAAAGTAAGACATAGTAATCTGAAATTATCCATTTCTTATTGGATAATAATATTACATAGATATGCAAAGAATGTAACTGCTTACATATCAATATATGAAAATACATGGTAATCTTGTAAAAATAAAACAAAAATGACACTTTTATATCATCCAGGTCATTAAGGTAATATTGTACTTTTGCTGGAGTTCAGTAAATTGCAGCTCTGGATGTTGGAAAAGTATTATGGAAGTACACATACTGTTAAAAGATAACTTTTGTAAACTATGTCCTTCAGGTAACTGCATAGGGTCACACTGTTTACATATTTATAGATTTACAATTCTTTGGGGGTGTTACAACATCTCATTACTGGAAAACACAGAAGGTGGAGGTGTTTTAGTCTAGTTTTCCTTTCGTGTTCTCATGTATATCTATAAAGCAGTTAGTTATTTTCCTGTGGTAGGTGGACCTGGAGTTCTCTCCTCAAAGTTTTTACTTGACTAAACTTTCTTATCTTTTTCTGGTATATTATTCCAGCTTGCTGAAGTGACCTTTGTGAATGCTTTCTCAATGGTACATGGGATAAAAGAAGCCTTTATAGCTGTTCTTTAAAGGATAGCTCTGATTTCTGAAGCAGAGCTTATTTTGGTGATGCGGACAGTATTCCAAATGTAATATACTGAATGTAGGTGTGTTAAGGAGCAGAGATGCCTAAGCTAAGACAAGTATCCAGTTAGATTTCTTTAGTTTGAATCCATGGTTTTCTTTGTTGTTAGTCATGTGAATTCATCTAGGTACTTTGTTGTCTGTTGTTTGTATTGAAGCACAATTCTGAGCTGAAGCTAGTGCTACTAGTGGGATCTTGGATCAGACTCTTGAGTCACCGAGTTGTTGACTGGGGACTCAGGACTGGAGACTCTTCTTCTGGTTTTGACCTGCTGTGTCAGCACAGATCAGCAGGGTCCAGCTGAGCAGTGTCTTTCTGATTATTCCACACTAGGGCTCATATCACATGGTTTAGACATAAAGAAGTCGGATGCCTGATGAAAGCTTGAGTCACTTTTATAAGACTGCATCTTTAGAGAGTGTTCATTGTGACCCCTGTACCAAGCCCAGCACAAGCCTTTCCCTGTACTACTCCACCTTTGCTTATCAAATGATCTACTCCTGACTCCCAGTCAGCTGATGTCTGACTCTGTCATGTTGCATGCATCCCCCTGCATCATGATATACACCTTTAATGCGAACATCATATGTGGATTCAGAGGATATCAGGACACTTTCTCTGAGATGATGGAGGGAATGAATCCACCTGTGCATCTACACTTTCAGTTAAGGACTCCTGCTTGTAGATGCCTCAAGATGATGAGGAACAGCTAAGACTTCCATCTCCCTGAAATGAGAATGGTAGAGTTTTTAGAGGGAACCCTGAAAATCCTTGGGTAATTCTACCACTGGATCCATTCATTAAGAATGCTATCATAGAAATCTAGAGACACCCAGACTTTGCCATCTTGACTCTGGAAAAAAACCATTGCCCTTTACAATATCCCATTTCACTGGGAACATCTTCCTACTAAACATTCAAGTGCTAACTCCTGTGTGATGTCTTTTAACTAGTACAGGTCTCAGAGACAACAGCCTTTTGTTACCTTGTGGCTGGACCAGATCTTTGGATAGATGTGAGAAGATTACTTAGTTCTTTGCCACACCTAGGTTTATTGCACTCAGTTTATTCTGCTTATTGGCCCCAATTACAAGCCCATTTGGTGCAGAAATGCTTGTTATCATCTCAGAGTCAGATGTCAAGGACCAACTTACCTAGACCCTTTACATGGTTTCGACTGTGGGATAGCATGTGTCTTGGTCTAACTTTAAATGCACTGAGACTTTGGATAGGTTGTAGGCCCATGCATTTCCCTGTGTAAGAAAGAATGGTTAAAAGAGTCCTCCTCAAAAAGTAGCCCAGGAGCAAGATGCTATATGCACACCTTTTTGGAGATATACTCTTCAGCAAGTCTAGGTGTGAACTGGTTGATAATCAGCTGAAGATGAAATGGGCCTTCACCTCTGTTGGTGGGTTTCTATGATTCCCCTGATGCCACTTTTGTCTGCCAGTCCTGATAAAACCCAAAAGAGGAAGAGGTCTTTGTCTTTTGCACTGTTTGCCCCCCCACTGTCTGTCTATCTGTCAGTCATCAGCCCCTTTCAAGGCCAATCATCTCATTCATTCCCCATCACTTGTGTACAGGTTACCCAGCAGATGGCCATCAGGGGTGATTCAAGGTTTTCATTTTTTGTTTAGCTTTCTCTATCACACAAACCCAGCAAGGCATAGGGGAGAGTTGTGTAACTGGGTGACAGCAGAAGACATCCCTTCACTTTCTCAAGGTGTTCTCACAAGGCATCCCTGGCCCCCAGAAGGGGTTATCAGGCCATGCCCCCTCATTCCTCTCCTTCCTTGCTTGGATCTTGTAGTACCAGAGCTACTTGTCAAACAGCAGTCACCTAGGATGCAGTTGTGAATCTGTTTACTTTCTCAATTAGACAGGTAGAAGAGGCTTTTTTCATGTCTAAGGAAGGCCGTTAGGTGTCATGTGGTCTTGCTTCTGTTGGTCCGGCAGAATTACCACAATGAGTTATTATGGAAATATGGCAATTGTTTTTCAGTCTCTTAATAAATGCCCATCGGACTGAGCGTGCACACTGAAAAATTTCAAAAGTCAAGACAGTGGGGTGTATCAGCTCTGACAATAGCTCAAGTACCATTGAAAATTCAGACTTATCATTTGGAAAAAAGGGCTGTTGTGAATCATCAGGTTTATTTACATCATTGTGTAATCATTTAGCATTGCATTCCATTCATTTTCTACTTGGATTAACATATTCTGTGTGGTGAGGGTTTCCATTTACTCCTGTTTCACAGTTGACCAGTAAATGCCTTCTGTATGTGGCGGCAGCTCTAACACTTGATGCATGGCATCTCCTTCAGTTCTATCTCCTTCATACCGGCTTCCAGAATTTTCAAGCCCAAGAAACTTTTACAATTTTCAGCTGTACTAATAGATTTCAGTGATGCAAGCTATTTTTAACCCTTTCATGCTGTTTGCCTTTTCTTTATGATTGTGCTGCCATGTAGTTAATATGTAAGTACCCCACAAGGAAACCTATGTTTTCTTAATGTTTCCTGCACTTTTGGTAGGTGTATTGTTCTACAGGTTTAACTAATTCAGTTTGGTGTCAGCAGGTTCAGTGTTATCTCTTCATAATGGTCTCCTAAGTAGTATTTGAATTTGTGCCTAAGCACAAAATGAGACTGGAATGATCTTTTGAGTACTCACTCCTGGAATCCGTTTGTTATTTCTTCAGTCATGCCTCAAAGTCACAAAGATTGTGATTCGTGAAAGGTCCTTTCCTTTGTATGCTGAAGATACTGTTTGTGTTTCATAGTGAGTTTGAGTATATTACAGTGATTTTTATTGTAGTGCAATAATAAAGGATTTTATATAAATGTAAATAGTAAAACAATAAAAAACACAAGTACAACTTAAAACAGCAATAAAAAATGACAGGTTATGTGGACTGTTAAACATTCATAGAAGACCTATTAAAATGTACAAAATGCTAAAATAATGCTATAGAGGGTCTGCTAAAATGTTCAGATATAGTAATTCAGCTTATATAAGTATACTTTGAGGCACTGCTTGAAGCTACTTAGTAGTGGGGACTATTTTAGCTATCCTGGCAGCAGATTCCAAAGACATGGTCCGTGATGAGAAAATGAATAAATTCTAGATGAGCTTAGCCATACCTTCAGAACTAACACATCCACCATGACTAGAGGAGACAAGAAAGGAACCCACATTCTGAAGGTCCAGACAAGCTAAGACTACAATGTCATATACGGCTTTATTTAATTGAAAAGGGGATGTCTAGAGATATGGTTATTAAGATCTTAACCTTACTTGATTTAGTATTACACAATAATGTATTTACTTATAATAATACATATTATTTACAAAAGAAAGGTGTAGCAATGGGTACCCCTTGCGCCAATTCCTATGCCAACTTAGTATTGGCATATTGGGAACAAACTTATGTGACAACCAATACCCTATATAACAATAACATCATATTTTATAAATGTTTTGTAGATGAAGTGTTTTTTATATGGGATGATACAGTTGAGAAATTGACTGAGTTTATTGAGTATATAAATGGTACTATGAATTTTCTAAGGTTTGATTTTAAATATTCATTGAACATGATAGATTTTTTAGATGTTCAGATTACTAAAAAAGATGGTATCGTACATTCAGAGGTGTATAGGAAATCTTGTTGGCGAAACAATATCTTACATCATACCAGCATGCACCCTCGACACATCTATGGAAATATTGTAGATAATCAGACACTAAGAATATCTCGTCTTACAACAGATGATGAGACTTTTCTTTCCAAACAGGAGATGCTAGTAGATAATTTTCTAACAAGGGGCTATGATAAAAAAGAAGCAGAAAAGGTATACCAAGTCAATAGTACTGTTAGAAGAGGTAATGGTAAACCTTATTTATATAGACATCATAGAGAGGGATCTGGAGCAAGAGAAAGGAATACAACTCCCAGTGTCAATAGAATTGTTATTCCATATAGTAATGTCAATTCGAAAATCAAGGAAGTGATTAGCAAGAATTGGGGTATTATAACTATTGATGAAAGAATTTCTGAGCTAGTGGGTGATAGGCCAAGCTTCACATATAGAAACACTAAATCTTTAAAAAGGTTGTTGTGTTATGAAAACAATACAAATGTTGTTAGTTTATCTAATAGGAAAGGGACCTTTCCCTGTAGAGGCTGTAATAAATGCAACTACATGTCTGGTAAAAATATATTTGTACATCCTGACACAGGTATTGAACACACTTTCAACTTTTATGCTGACTGTAAATCCAGGGACTTAGTGTATTTGGCAGTATGTCAACTATGCTCCTGCTTCTATATTGGTAAAACAAATAGAAGCCTTAGAGAACGTGTGAGGGAGCATATATATGCCATTAATAGGGAAGATGAACATAATGCTTTGGCCAGACATGTTTTGAATACAGGGACAATGCATACCTTTAAGTTTAATGTACTGCAGTTAGTTTATAGAACAAATAGACTAGGCAACATAAAGAATTACACAGAAGAATGCGAAAATAGATGGATCATTAAGCTACAGAGAAATAAAGGGCATGGGTTAAATGAAAGGGCAACACTTAAGCCCTTCTTAATATCATGCCCCTATAAACACTAGTTTATATACACATTAGTACTGTATAGCTTTTTAGTCTTTTAAATATATGATATATTTAGCTATTTTACTAATTTGCATAATGATATTTATCTATCTATGTAGTAACCTTATTTATGTATTAACCTTTTTTTAAGACTATATATGACTATATTGTGATTTGTTGCTTTAATATGTTTGATAAATTAATTGTTTAGCAATCCTTATTGGCTGACTTGATTTTAAATTCATTTATAAACTACTGGTTTTGTTATGAACTGTTTTGAAGTCTGAAGAAGCGTTGTTAAAACGTGAAAGCGCTAACTATACTGCAGTTGAATAAAGTGTTTTTTATCGGCCGTGGTGAGTCTCATCTGTTTCTTTGGTTCTACAAGTATTACTTCTGAAGAGGCTCTCTATCCAGGACTGTTTGTTTTTACTTCAAGAGAAAACATACTAAAAAGGCACTGCTTTGTTATGCAACACACAGATTACAGGGTTCTATCAGAAAAAGGCATAATTTTTTCAAAACGAGAATGTACAACAAAAAGGCAAAAGGGCAGGTGAATCAAAACTGAACTTGGAATGGTTGAAGAAAATTACTTTAAGAAAAAAGAGAAAGACAGAAGCTGACAACATGGCTCAAGCTGTGGCTGTACAAAACCAGCTGGATTAGATTTGTATACTTGCAAATGTAATAAGCAATGAAAACAGTGGGCTTAATAAGACTAATGGCGATAAATATCATTCACTTCTAGGAACTGGTAGAGCAGATATTACAGAATTAGAAGTTGAGAATTCTTCAGATCTGGTCAGACATGGTATTCTTGTAAATGAAGATTCATTTATTAGAGGAAATGCGCCTTACATTTGCAGAGAACGTAATAACCATTGAATAATGTTACACTTGCCAGGAGCAAAAATAGAGGATGTGAAAAAGACCTTCAAATGCCTTAATGTAAGGAAGTGTGGATCTATTTTTATTCATGTTGGTGCAAATGATCTCATCCACAAGGACTCTTTAACTGTCAGTAGGGAACTTACAACCCTCTTAAATAGTATAGCTTGTACTAGTGTTAGAACATATTTTCACAAATCACATATAGAAAGGAGAGTCAATTCACTGTGAATAAAAAGATATTTTGGGTAAATACCTACATAAAAAAGTCCCACTTTAAAAAACGGAAATGTGTAGAGCATCCAAACCTAATTTTGGGCATACATGTTTAGACAGGTTAGTGTGCTCTTGTCAAGATCAGGGAAGACAGTTTTTGCAGCAGATACTTTACAACTACAATCCAGGTCAAAAATTTAACAGCTTACAGCAACATTTGATGCATCTCTGATGGTTGTTAATGGTAGGAGCATAAGTTTGAAATGTTTATGTTGGAAAATTTGGTACACGCCCATAAGACTGATGTTATTGTCTGTGAAACATGGTTGAAAAACAATGACTGGAAACCACTTTGATATAAATGTTTGCTGCATCCACCAGTATATAAATGTTTTTCCTGTAACAGACATTCTAACAAAAAAATTAGACGGCAGTGTTATGATAGGGATTAAATATTGTTATGAGACCTGTTCAGTGACAGTATCAATACTGCAGATTGGGTAACTGTGACAGTAAAGACAACCCTGAAACATATAACATGTAACAATTATTGGAGTATATAGATCACCAAAGTCAAACACTGATGAGCTTGAGGAATTCATGCATGAAACACAGCAGAGAAGAGTAATATTAGCTGGGGACGTAAATTTACCAGAAACAGACTGGGATCATTTTGATTCAACATCAGTAAGGAAATTATTCACAGTGCATGTCCAGGAACAACAATTGCTTCAGATTATGAGAAAGTCTATCAGGGAATGCAACATACTAGACATTTTTTGTGTTGCTAAAGAAATTATTGTTACTTCATGTCAAGTTTTATCACCATTGATGTGCAGTGATCATGGGGTTATAAAAGTTAAATTGTTGTGAGATAATTCTAAAACTAAAATGTAAACAAATGCACAGAAGATTACTAACAGATTAATGGAAGCAAAACAGTCACTTTGTAAAACTAATCAGGGTGATGTGTTTAGTGGAAAAAATGCAGATGAAATGTGGCAAGTTTTGAAAAGAAATTGTTTGAATGCAGAAGATCAGAATAATTGTTGAACATCAGGAGGATATATTTCCATAAGAACAAGACTCTTGATTAAGGTGAGAGACAATACAAGGAATGGAGAAGAGGTTGAACTATGACTTTAAAAACTGAAATAAACAAGCTGGATAGACAAATTAAACATAGTATGAGACAAGATCAAGTAAAATTTGATGAAAATTTATATAAAGATATTTGCATAATAGAAAACCATTTTATAGATACAAAAGATAGATGCAAAAGATATGGCAAGAGTGAAGGCATACACATTGATAAATTGTGTGTAGACACAACAGATTACGGATATATTTACAAAATCTGTGCAGAGCAGTTTGGCTACAAAAAAGGGGGTGGGGTGATAAATTGTCCAACATTTGTCCAGGTAAGCTCAGATACTGAAACCAAATGAGATTATATTTGAAAGAGAACTTCACAAACTGAACCCAAACAAAGCAGAGGGAAGAGAGGGAATTAGTAATAAAGACATGAGAACACTTTGTCAAGAACTTGCAGTACCATTGTATCTGTTATTCACTAGGTAGTATAAATATGATGAGATTTCTCAAGATTGGGGACATGCTCCTGTTAAACCTATCGTTAAGGGAAAGGAAAGTAGGACAAACCCAGAGTAATACATGCCCATAATTTTACTTTCTTGTTGTAGAAAGGTGATGTTGGATACATTATTATCACAATTAGAAAGGTTGGGATATGGATTGTAAAAATGATATGATTTTACACATTTAAGGTTGTTTGCCTCATACCTTTAAGAAATTATTAAGTCAGGATTTAATTGCTTTAATGGCTTAATTAACTGACTGGTATTGTTATATAAAGCATTAAGGCTATGGGATTTTTTGTATTCTGATGAAGTCTTTTTAAGATGAAAAGCTTAGTGAACATTTTTAAACTTAAATAAAAGAATTGGTGCCTGTGATTCATGGTGGTGTAATTTACTACAGTCCCTTTCTGGAGTTGCTGAAATCCGGTTTTGGATTATCAAAAAGTACTATAGAATTATTAGACAAACCTATGTAGAAGATTCTATAAGAATGAGAAGTATTCTAATTCATTTTATGAGAGAGTAGCTGATTCATAGAATAGAGTACCAAATTACATTAAAGCAAACACTAGTTTAAATATTTTTAAGAACAACCTGGACACTTATTATGGGAAATACTGTTTTGGTATATTGGCCAGCTAGAAGGGCATTATTGACTATGAACATGCCTGAAATATTTATATGTATGCATGTATGTTTTTAATCAAGGAATTATACTTCTTTAAAATTACAGTCTTGTGGGCTGTGAGTTTTATTTTGATAGTGTCAGCAACTTTACTTCTCTGTTATTTTACTGATTGCTTCCTGATGCATTCATCAAGAGGTACCTTATGTTGCCTTAGTTGTTGGTTATCTCTGTCTGCCATTTTCATGCTCAGAGCTGGTTCTAATGTTATTGAAAAACATTCAACTCACTTCAGTTGATTGCTTTCTCTGGCAAACTTCCTTGTGACTACTATTTGCAAATCTATGTCTTCATCTAGGTTTGTACCAGATTCACAGTTCACTGCAGATAGTTTTAGCCACACACATCCTATATCAATTCATTGTTATTTTTGATGCAAAGATTAGATGAAACCTTTTTTCCCTATTATTAACTACTTGTGTTCAGAATGCCCTTTTAATATTTTGACACAGTTATTGTATCTTGCATCTTTGGGTTTATTTGGCTGAAATAAGTAGCCCATATGTGGAAATACCTATAAGACTGAGTAATATACTGTATAGTTTATCTGTGGGAGTGTCAGTATCCACAGAAAATAGTTCAGTTAAAAATACATTCTGTATATGCCAACTCTGTCTTTTTAGTTTGCTTAAATTGTTTATTTTTTCCCATCTGAATCTTTTTGTAGTCGTATGAATAATTCAGTTGGCCATATTTTCGGTTTGTGTACACTGAACTGAGAAGAAACACATAAGGAGACCAACCACCTTCTTTAGGTGCCCCTTTATTAGGTTCATAGGTAGCTACTAGCCATATATACCAGGAGATTGTTGAATGGAGTTGCCCAAGTTACCAACTGCCTCTGAGCACTGCCTGTATAAATGACTTGTTCATTTACACAGTCGGCAATTGAAGGTAATGGGGAACAAACCTTGGAGTATATCAAGCAGTTTGTTAACAACTCACACACTTAATCTTATGTGCTAATTTCCAGATATCAAAAATCTAGAGCATGCAGTTCCTATCTGCGTTAGAGGAGATGAAATGCAACCTCAGGTGTGACCTAAGGAGATTTGAACTTATGACTTCTGATTTACAAAACCAATGTCTTAACTCCATGCTGCCACCTTAAATGTGTTACCTGCAAATGATAGTCCATAGTTCATGTCAGTCTACTTATGTAAATCATGTCATATGGAAGAAAATGTAAGCCTTTGACTAGCAACTCACATCTGGACCTTCATCAGTTAGGGCTAATGGCATTGTCTCTGCTCTAGCAAATATCCCTCCTGTCTTTCTTATTCTCCATTATCTGAATACTGTGTGGCTGTATACCAACTTGGCTCATTTTTACAGAAACCAAGTGTTGAAAACATTCTCTTTTCAATATACAACAAAGGTCACTATTTTGTACTTTTCTGATGAGCTTTTCTCCCCAGGCTTCCACTGAAACATGGGTTCAACCCAGCTGGATATCAAAATACAAACAGATTATACACAAAATTAGTGAGACAGAAAGACACATTATCTATTTAAATAAGTATGAAATAAACAAAGGCGTGGTAAGTCAGAAGCAACTATATGCGATGGTCCATAAAGTGCAGAGCAGTATGTAGTTCATCTGTTCATATTAATAAAGCTTTAAGCTGGCCTGTCCATATTTATATAGTTTTAGGCTTGCATGAACTGCATGTGTTTCTATGCAAGAATGCCAAATCCATGTCTTGACATCACTCACAACTCATATGTACTTGAGTTGGCATCATGGATGAATAGTCAATTAGTGAGGATGACAGAAATGTTATGAACAGACATAAAGACTGGTGAACAACTACTTAGGAGGTTTTGTACCATTTTGCATGCCCTGTCTTCATGCATTAAGTGATCATTAAAACTGAATTTGGTTTGCATATCATCATAATAATTTTTTGTATAAATATGCCAAATATACTTTGAAAACAGCCGTTTCACAGTTTTGCCAGTGTGTAGAATAGATCAATCCATTTGCATAAAAAATATTTTAACCAGTCAGAATGAAAAGTTCAATTTTTTTTTTTACCAGCTAAAGAAGGAATACATTGGATACTGGTTGTCTAGTGACCATATGCAAACACATAATATGTTATTTGCTTTCCCTAAATGAGCTAGTGAGATAATACAGCAACAGAGAAGAAACTTATGAAGATTTACTCATCAGCTCAACTGATTCAATATTTAAACATTTTGTTCATGCATAATTAAATGCCATTTGTAAGAAGATTACAGTTATATTACCATCATGCAAATAGCAGAATGCAATTTTATATCTGCTTAATTATTTATAAAAAGTCTGTTCACAGCTGCCAGCTAAATTTCATATTTTTCCTAGGTGTGTTTATGACTATATCAGGAAGACAATTTGCATTTTTGTGCATAATAGTGTAAATTATATATTAAAATATTTTTTTTATGTCTGCTAGAACAAGCTATTCATTAATATTCTCCTAGTCATGGACTCATAATTGATGTTTATATTCAGATTTGTATAAATGTTTTTTGACAAGATGTGATATACACATATCTTCTATGAGAAAATGTTGGAACATGTTGCATTATTTCACCTGTAGCAATATATGATTGCTAGCTAAAGAAAGTATCACGTAGATTTAATCTCAAGCTTGAAATTTCAGGGATTGTTTTAGAATAATTACATACTTCTGATGCAAATGAATTATTACCAGGTACATCAAGGTCAGTTCAAAGCTACATAACTCTACTGCACACAGTCTGTATAACTGGCAGCATAACGTGTCAGTATAGTTGACCACCACAAGATACAGGAACACATGCACACATGATTTATGCGTAGTCAAATTCTGGATTAAAGAAATAAGATACAAGATACAGATAAGATAAGATATTAAGATAGAATCAACTGTGTTTTGGCTTTAATTAGGCCACAGGCTTTCAACCTGGGTGTGACAATGCCCGTTAATGTTGTTCAATGACATCACAGCTGGCCTTATCGATGTGAAAATTGGACAACTTCCTAGGCTGGCAATCAGCTAGAGGTGCTTTTCTACTGTTTATTTATTATTTACTTTTAAATATTAAAATATCACAGTGGACTATCTTTTCTTTAAATAATAAGTAACTAAATAATGATCCTATGTCACCCTATCAAAGCAGCTGAGGCACAGTGCCCCATGGGGGAGGTGCTGTACATCTGACCTGACCACTCAGTTTGTCACTTTCTGCTTTGTCCAACCCATAATGTTGACAATGAATCAGATTTCCTGTCTAGATTGTGGGTGGGATGGCAAAGAGCAGTAAGCCTGCAAATTTTAAACAGTGAAGTATATTTCTGGTCACAGTGGAAACAGCAGTGAGAGTCTGCACTTGGTGGTAGGGTGAGATAATTATTATTTTTTTAATCTTTGCATACAATCAGATATTATGGGCAGTGGATAACTTTAAAGGGCTAGCTTTTCTTGGCAGCAGTTGAAAAAAGAACGCTTAGCGAGTAATTATCTTTCAGAAATAAAGTATTATATTTTCTCAAGAATATGCCATAAAATCATCAAGAACATTTAGACTCTCAGACCTTCTGGAAGGCTAGTGGCTCTACAGCCCTGATATAAGTGACTTTGACACAGGATTAGAAAGGTCACCCTATCCTCAGTCTCTGCCATGGACCCTGTCTAGTCTAAAATTGTCCCTACTGATAGGTGTACACAGAAGGTAACCATGGTTTATCTGGAGGCTAAGGGTAATGGGTTTATTATTTCTGTAACTTCTCTCACAACCAGACATCAGAAGGTTGCACAGAATGTCACCTTAGCTTGTCTAGGGTCAGTGTATGGTTTAGGAGTAACATGTTGGAATACATTACTGTAATCATTATTATTTCATTTTTTTCACAAAACAGTTTGGCATGTATGCAGTTAGCTATATGTCAGAGCAGAACTAAGAAGATATGCAGTATATATACATATGACATGAAAAAGTATATATATATATATATAAAATACTACAGGTATTTGTTCTTTCAATTTTATCTGCTCTAACATTGGAGTGATACAAAGATGATGGCCGTCTTTTGGCAGTAGGGATGAGAAACATGCTGTATAAATGTATGACACCAACAATTTAAAATAGATGACTGCAGCTATTTGTTTCATTTTCTCCCCATTTTTGCACCAGAGTTGTTTTGGGGGGAGGGGTGGGGTATAGGTTGCAGATATGACATAAATATCCTTACAAGGATTTGTCTTCTCAGTTTGTCAGTAACTCCTATTTTGTCAGCTTTGAACAGGAAGGCATGGGCATATTTTTTTCTTTTTTCTTTTTCTTTTCTTAGTCATGACTTTTGTTCAGACTATCGCTATTAAATGATTAGAAACAAAGCTTTAAAATGCACCTCAGAGCATTTAGAACTCCATGGCTGTTGGAGTATTAGTAGACGCTAGCCCCTAGCTTTGATCTAATTTTTTCCACAATTATTGCAGTGCTGTTTTGGATGGTTAGTGGGTGTTGAATGGATAGGGAAAAATTGGATAAAAAGGTTACTGGAGAAGCTCCAAAAGGCATCTCTGAGCACAAAGAATCTCATGGTTCTGGGACCTAGCAACCTTGGAACAGACCATTTAATTCAGTCATTTTCTTCACAGTTATTGCAGTGCAGTTTTAACTAGATTGGCTGTGTTGAAAGGATGGAGAAAAAGGATGAAGAGTAAGTCAAAGTATGAAAAGAACATCAAGAAGAGTTACCTGGGTAGTATGGGGGAGGCCAGGATGCAGGAAAATTAAGGGGGTCTCTGGGGTGGTACTGGGAGGCTGAACTGGTAG
The DNA here is from genome assembly GCF_019279795.1 of Protopterus annectens. Classification (NCBI taxonomy): domain Eukaryota; kingdom Metazoa; phylum Chordata; order Ceratodontiformes; family Protopteridae; genus Protopterus; species Protopterus annectens. The sequence continues at coordinate 388,469,949 of NC_056731.1, read as the reverse complement.
GCAGTAGGAAGCAACAAGGAGACCTTTGCCTAAGGTTCCATTTCAACAAAGCCCAACTCTGAGTGACAATTAGGGTATCATGAACCACAGGGTTGTGGTAGATGCTCACGTGAAGTGAAACAGATCCACTGATATCAGTTTCTATTTCTGATTCATTAACAGCTATACACAGAGTCCCTGTCCTTACCAGCAAGTGTTGTTTCACTTTTTCTACTTTATAATTTAGCAGCTAGCATTAGCCAGGCTTGTCTGTCAATTCATTTTCAGAGAAGAGTGTTGCCACAGCTGTAATGTCAGGAAGTTCAGCTTCTCCCTTTTGCACTACTGCAATGCAAGTGGTGGGTTCAGGCCCTTTGTATATCTATTAAGGAAGAAAAGCAGGCAACAGAGATTACACAAGATCTTTGGTGCCATCTAAAGCTATGTTTACCAAAAAAGTGCATGTATTGATGAGGGAACAAATGGACTTACAGCAGCACTCTATTAAAAGAAACAGATAGAAAGTAAATTTTATTTTTATGATATGAATCTTTATGGATACAACTATCAAAAGAGTATTATTGTGCCTTGAGGGAAGGAAGGGCTTGTTTGAAGATATAAACATGTGTGTTGCTTCTCCCATTTCTCTTCTAAAAGGACACAGCTAGTATGTGTAATTATTTTATAACTATAGTCTCTTTTGTGGTAGAGTGCCACAAAATTTTGGATGTCTGTGAGTGCCTCTAAACACAGGACCTATCTCATTTTGGGGTCGCCAAAGGCAAGTCAGCCTGGTGGATTTTTTTTGTAAAGGCCACCAAAACAATGGACAAAGTAAAATAGAACACACTGCCTACCTTTACCTGGCTAAAGCTTTTGACACAATCCCCCACTAAGACATAGTATAAAAGCTTAATAAACTAGGAATAAATCCCTTCATCACCCATTGGATTGCAAATGGCTCACAGACAGGATACTACAGATCAAAATAGAGGAAGCTACCTCCACAAAAAACTAGTCATTAATGGAGTCCCCAGGGTTCAGTGTTTGGACCTCTTATATTCATCATCTATGTTTCAAAAGTAAAAGCCAGTACCAAAAGGTTCTGGCTATCTAAATCTGCAGAGTAGCTAGGAGCTTTGATTGAATTCCCCAAAAGGCTCAGCCTTCCTACACAAAGGCTTGTCCCAAACAAATAACTTGTGCCAGACCTATGGACTAAAGCTAGTAAATGATGGTTTAATAAAGATGGTATTTGTTTAAAAAAAGGTCAGGAATTGATTGATGTATGTAATGTTGCTTAGGCTGTATGATATATAGCAATATATGTGAAGTATGTGTGTTAATGTTAGTTTAATATAATTTGATTACTTTTGTATAAATGTAAATTTGCGTATGTCACAAGTGATAATCAGTAAAGGTGTTTAAAAAAATCTAAATGCTGAAAAATACATTAGTGCATTCTTTGGAAAGTTGACTCCCCCCTTCCCCTGCACAGAACTACCACATTGACCACACACCCCAAGAGCTAACTCAGTAGTTCAGGCTTTAGTAGCTTATGTGGACAGTGACCAAACATTTGACTTGCATGTCCATCAATACAAGAAAGTGATTCTATATTGCTCAGCTCATAAACAAGGGGATTGCTTCTAGATTCATGGATGTCATTAACCCCCTTTAATCAGCCCTCATCAGGCTTGTGACACTCATGCACTGGCCCAGTATTTAAGGAGCCTCAATCCTCACTACTGGCAACAATGAGGGATGTATACTATGGGAGGATGACAAGTACACACACAGTAAAATACAACTTCCTTTAATAGTACACAGAGATTACAGTCAGTCTGGGACTGGTTTCTCCCTCTTTCTCCAGATCCCCAATAAGACTCCCCACTGCACAGCTATTGGGTTAAGCTGTCAGCTGAGGGGTCAATCAAAGACCTCCAGCACCCTCTCTGTCCAACCAGTGCTTCATGTCCATGCCCAAGTAGCTGACACACACACACTTTGAGATTTGATTTATATACAAACTCACACATACACCTGGGGAAGGCTGGCATGGGATTACTAGCTATGGCCCCTTCTGCCCAGACTATAAGGTAGTTATCACTGCCACCCACCCCTACTTATCAGTTACTCTAAGGCCCTTACAAAGGGTAACCAATCCTATTGTGCAATGTTACTATTATCCAAATGGTAGTTTTTGACAAAGCACCAGGCTATTAGGAGTGGCCTGTACAATGTCACCAAATTCATATGCAAGTACTGTAAGAGCTTAAATATGTCTCACATATATCAGCTACAAAGGTTTAAATATATTTAATAATAAACAATAAAAGAACAATAATAATAAAAGACAATACTCAATTAACACAGTTACTTCAGAGTTCAAAATCACAGGAAATATTTTCAAACAACATTGCAAGACAATCTCAAATAAATACAGAAAACATCTAAATTAATCTCTACTATATTCCTATCTATATCTAAGAGAGATATTATGCCCTAAGTCTTACTTACAGACAACACGGAGGCAAACGTGCTGAGTGGATGTTTCTAGGTCCAAGACAAGATGCAAAATGCTAAGTCTTTCTCTGAGAGAGAGAGCTCTTAAATTAATAATAAACATTACTGCTGGGTTAGCTTGGATGACATCACTCTTTGTCACCTGACTTCAGTTCCCAGGCTAAACAGATACTAACAGAATTTTAACATCTCTGTGTGAGAAATACATATCTCTCAGAAGTTTGTAGAACTTGGAAGTCGTAAAACAATAAAACCCTTTTATATTTGAAACCTAGTAATTATTTATGTTTCAAGACAATACAAAAACTTCTAGCTCTAGACATTGTATCTGCTGCTGAGCTGAAAATGAGAGCTAACACAATCATAAAATACTTTAATTTCAATGTATTTTCTTGAAGTTTTGCAAGTTAACTCTGTATGTTCCAGCTTCTACTATTAAAACATACATTTGCAGAGGTATATAGTTTATATAAATTTCTGTTATTTTCCTGTATGGTGCACTGTGGACACATCCTTGAAGCTCAGTACTGTACAAACCCTGTTCAACACACACTTCTGCACGAGTAGTATAATATACACATTACATATAGTTCTCTTACATTTGTGAGACAAGCATATGAATCATGCTGATAGTCACAAATGACATATGATTACTTACAAAATTCCAGATAGCTGGGCTGGCTGAATCACAAGGGCAGTCATTTTGAATAATGCTCCTTTTGGCACATATCTGTCCAGACACACATAAAAACTGGAATGCCTGCAGTGATACCTTACAAAAAGTATAAAAGGCCCAAACAATATGTTCTACATGGACTGCCTCAAAGCCATATCACTATATTCAGTCTCTTACGGACTGCTAAGATGAAACCTGTGTCTAGCATACAAGGCATCCTCTCACCCATTACTGATGGACTTATTTCAGATCTACAAGTCAAATGGTATTAGATATACTTGAACCAGGGACCTAAACCTTTTCTGCAACATTAACAAAACAGGGACAGGTATGTCTTGCATAGAGTAACACTGCTCTGGAACAAACTCCTTATCCTTGTAAAACAAAGCTCAACCTAGATTACATTCAAGACTATCTTTGATCAATGGAAGGGAAATAGAAATTTTACATCTAGACTGCCCCCAGTGCTATTAAGGGACAGAGTCAGATCCTAAATGCTTTGTCCCAAAACATGGATCCTTCCAAATATAAATAAGACTATGTTTTGATATAGTAATTATCACTAGAGTAATACATAAATATAGATCTTGGAAAGGGTGAATCTAAACTCCAGTGAGATAGGTTAATTTTAAGCACCAAATGGAATAACTGACTAGGCTTAAAATGTCTGACAAAGGCAGTTAGCTTAGCAATAACCTATGAAATATAGGTGAAGTTAACAGGGGAACACTAATAGGATACATGCCACTTAATGCACAAATGCCTGAGTTCCAATAGTAGCATTCTATGCATGTCACATACACACACACACACACACACACACACACACACACACACACACACACACACACACACACACACACACAGTTTTCATAAGAGCATCGAACAAGCAAACCAGCTACTAGTTAGAAGTAGCTTGCAAGTCGAGACCACAGGAATATTTCTTCTTACTCAAATAATAATCTTATAGTCTCTTAAAAGAATGTATCAAGGCTAGTGGAACTTATTCCACATTCTTGGTGGTACCTGTATAACATTGTAATGCTTTCTAACTTTATTGTTTACCTATATTTTAAAAATTAAAATCATGGCCACCTGCATTAATTGCATATCATAAGCATGACAGCTATAAAATCTGACAAAAATATGAATCTCTGTTGGCTTAGAATGTTTAACACATGTTTTGTCTCCATTGCCTCTACCTAACTTTTAGGAAACTGAATACAACCTATGCCCTTCCGATTCATGTTGGCTCACTGGAGGTAGTTTTGGTGAATGCAAACAGACCAAAAACATTTTGCTGAAACTACCTTTGGCAAACATTAGAAGATATTTTTGCAGGGGGTAAGCTCCCTGCATGCCCATATGAGGGAGATACCCCACACACACCCTGGAGTTATATATCCCAACATTGAGGTTGCACAGCAGATGGAAAAAAAGTAAATCCCACTGTCTGTGGAAATAGTTTTTGCATTCAGCAAAACTACCTTAGTCAACCTGACTTAACGTGAGAGGTGTTACCTACTGATGGACTTTGTAACACTGCAGAACAGGTCCACATAGTCAGTGGCAGTTGCCCAGGACCTAAAGAGCTGTCAAATTACTTTAAAGAATCAAACCAATAAAGAACAATTAATTTTATGAATAAATGTTAAGTACTTTTGTCCCTGCAACTCTGGACTTCATCAGAACATGAAGTGAAACAAGTCACTTAGGTTTAAATACAGTTTGTAAGTAAATTCATTAAGCACATCTAAGCATGTGATTGGACAAGAAATTAACCATTTGTTTGCTCAAATACCCTCAATTAAAAAGTTAAACGCATAGTATCATAAAAATAACCAAGACACTAACATTTATGCTGTAAATATTATACAAAGTACGTTATAAATAATAAATAGAATTAAACTATTAAAAATATATACATACTAGTACTAGTATTAAAAATGATTGGAATAAAACCAGTAAAAATATACTTGTTCAGAGAAATAGGTAATAAAAAATATATAGAGAAAACATATATAATAAAAACAGCCCTCTATTTTTAGTGTAACATCACAACTTAGCTGCTCTCATTTTTAACACAAGATAAATGGAAATGTGTTAATTTAGCCCAGGTAGTGTGGTGGCATCTAATCGAATTTGCCACACAAGTTCTCTGTGTTCAGTATGATTTTCCCACTGATGTCCCCTAACTTGCAAAGTACTTGGTACGTATGGACTTTCTCAAGTCAATTAACATACTTAAAGCAGATAAACAGAGTAGAATGCCATATTCAAGAGTAGGCTTTACCAAAGAAATAAAGAAGGAATCAGCATTTCCTCATTTCCGCTCCTGATCTGTCCTAAAATTAAGTAGCTATGACCATCGCTTTCACTCACAATACAAATAATGTTAGTCCATCCTTTATTTTGGTTTCAAGAACTCTAACATGTTGTGCTTTTGGTATAGGTGTACTTCCCATACTGTAACTATAATTAAAACATGTCTTTTATGTATGAACTAAAGTATGCTTATCTATATAAAATGTTACTGTGTTCACTGAGCACTAAACATGACTTCATAGGTTCATAGGTTGGTACTAGGCTATTGGCCCTAGGGCCTATACAAGTCTAGCAATAACAATTCCTTGGCTATTTCTTCCCACACTATTTACTTCCCTGGACCCCTGTCTAGCAGGGCGACTGACATGATCCCCAGGGTGAATTTCCTTTCTCCCATCCAATCGTTAAGGTTCCTTTTGAAGAGGGCCAAGGAGGCGCTCTGATTGACATGTATGGGCAGTCTATTCCAGAGTCTGGGGAGTCTCTGGGTCAGGAACGTATTCCCTCCAGCATGTTTTGTTTATTGTGATGACAAGGTTTAGATCCCTGGAGCATGTGGTTCTGAGGGATTGGGATTTCTTTAAGTGTAGCAAGTCCAACAGCTCTGGGTTTGACATGGCCTTGTATGTTATGCAGAGATCGACTCTGAGTAGACGATATGCGACAGAGTATAGCTGGAGTTTTAAGGTGGTCAGCATAGGGAATCTGCTTTAGGCCTGTGATTCTTTTAGTGAGGTATTTCTGAGGTCTTTCCGGTTGTTGCAGATGTCTTGAGAGGTACATACCAAATGGGGCATTGTATTCTATAATGGGTCTAATGAGGGATGAGTACAGTGGGACAATGACCTCCTTTTTTCTGGATGAAAAGCCCTTAGTGATGAGGTGTGCCACATAGAAGGATTTCCTGACTGTTGTGACGATGTGGTTATTGAAGGTGAGACCACTGTCCACCTATGTCCCTAAGTCTCTTATCACACTTTCTGTGTTTAGTGGACTGCCACCTATGTGGTAATTCACAGGTAGATGTTTTTTCCCAAAGGGGATAACTATACATTTCTTGGCATTGAGCTTGAGCCCATGGCTCTAGCACCAAGCATCTGCTTCTGTAAGGCCCTTTTGTAGAGTATCCGCATCATTTGGGGATTTAATAATGGCTCCCAGTTTGCAGTCATCTGCAAACTTTGTTAGCCAGAGTCCCTTAGTGTTGGCCTGTACTTCAGAGTACTTGTTATGCAATTCAGGATTGTGGGGGTTGGTGAAAGGCACAAAGAAGCCCTGAACAATTAATTTTATGAATAAATGTTAAGTACTTTTGTCCCTGCAACTCTGGACTTCATCAGAACATGAAGTGAAACAAGTCACTTAGGTTTAAATACAGTTTGTAAGTAAATTCATTAAGCACATCTAAGCATGTGATTGGACAAGAAATTAACCATTTGTTTGTTCAAATACCCTCAATTAAAAAGTTAAACGCATAGTATCGTAAAAATAACCAAGACACTAACATTTATGCTGTAAATATTATACAAAGTACGTTATAAATAATAAATAGAATTAAACTATTAAAAATATATACATACTAGTACTAGTATTAAAAATGATTGGAATAAAACCAGTAAAAATATACTTGTTCAGAGAAATAGGTAATAAAAAATATATAGAGAAAACATATATAATAAAAACAGCCCTCTATTTTTAGTGTAACATCACAACTTAGCTGCTCTCATTTTTAACACAAGATAAATGGAAATGTGTTAATTTAGCCCAGGTAGTGTGGTGGCATCTAATCGAATTTGCCACACAAGTTCTCTGTGTTCAGTATGATTTTCCCACTGATGTCCCCTAACTTGCAAAGTACTTGGTACGTATGGACTTTCTCAAGTCAATTAACATACTTAAAGCAGATAAACAGAGTAGAATGCCATATTCAAGAGTAGGCTTTACCAAAGAAATAAAGAAGGAATCAGCATTTCCTCATTTCCGCTCCTGATCTGTCCTAAAATTAAGTAGCTATGACCATCGCTTTCACTCACAATACAAATAATGTTAGTCCATCCTTTATTTTGGTTTCAAGAACTCTAACATGTTGTGCTTTTGGTATAGGTGTACTTCCCATACTGTAACTATAATTAAAACATGTCTTTTATGTATGAACTAAAGTATGCTTATCTATATAAAATGTTACTGTGTTCACTGAGCACTAAACATGACTTCATAGGTTCATAGGTTGGTACTAGGCTATTGGCCCTAGGGCCTATACAAGTCTAGCAATAACAATTCCTTGGCTATTTCTTCCCACACTATTTACTTCCCTGGACCCCTGTCTAGCAGGGCGACTGACATGATCCCCAGGGTGAATTTCCTTTCTCCCATCCAATCGTTAAGGTTCCTTTTGAAGAGGGCCAAGGAGGCGCTCTGATTGACATGTATGGGCAGTCTATTCCAGAGTCTGGGGAGTCTCTGGGTCAGGAACGTATCCCTCCAGCATGTTTTGTTTATTGTGATGACAAGGTTTAGATCCCTGGAGCATGTGGTTCTGAGGGATTGGGATTTCTTTAAGTGTAGCAAGTCCAGCAGCTCTGGGTTTGACATGGCCTTGTATGTTATGCAGAGATCGACTCTGAGTAGACGATATGCGACAGAGTATAGCTGGAGTTTTTTAAGGTGGTCAGCATAGGGAATCTGCTTTAGGCCTGTGATTCTTTTAGTGAGGTATTTCTGAGGTCTTTCCGGTTGTTGCAGATGTCTTGAGAGGTACATACCAAATGGGGCATTGTATTCTATAATGGGTCTAATGAGGGATGAGTACAGTGGGACAATGACCTCCTTTTTTCTGGATGAAAAGCCCTTAGTGATGAGGTGTGCCACATAGAAGGATTTCCTGACTGTTGTGACGATGTGGTTATTGAAGGTGAGACCACTGTCCACCTATGTCCCTAAGTCTCTTATCACACTTTCTGTGTTTAGTGGACTGCCACCTATGTGGTAATTCACAGGTAGATGTTTTTTCCCAAAGGGGATAACTATACATTTCTTGGCATTGAGCTTGAGCCCATGGCTCTAGCACCAAGCATCTGCTTCTGTAAGGCCCTTTTGTAGAGTATCCGCATCATTTGGGGATTTAATAATGGCTCCCAGTTTGCAGTCATCTGCAAACTTTGTTAGCCAGAGTCCCTTAGTGTTGGCCTGTACTTCAGAGTACTTGTTATGCAATTCAGGATTGTGGGGGTTGGTGAAAGGCACAAAGAAGCCCTGGATGGGAAATATGTCCAAGAAGGAGCACACAATCATACACCTCTACTCATATGCACATATAGGGACAGTTTACAATTGACTTTCCACCTAAGAACACATTCTTTGGTATGTGGGAAGAAATAGATGTCTCCAGCAAAAACACACATGAAAAGTAAAGAGAACATCTTTAGTGTACATGGGTATATTACAAGTTGTTGAATGCCAACTTGTAGAACTAAAAAAACCTCTGGCACAGCTGATAAAAAATTAGATGATCTTACCTGCCGGCAACTGTTTTGTGAAAGATCACGTACTGTGGAGACTGGAGAATTTGCCCTTTGCCTACTGGAGTGTGATCTTGGAGATGGTTTATATAATTATCAGGGGCAGTGGAGGGAGGCTTGCCTTCTGCAAAAAATGGGACTTAGTCTTTTCTTTGCATTTTGATTGTCTGCTGATATATATATATATATATATATATATATATATATATATATATATAGATAGTTATCCATCCATCCATCCACAACCCCTTTTCCCATTTTTTCAGATGGGATCATATAAATACACATACACACACACACACACACACACACACACACATATATATCTGTGCATAATATATATATATATATATATATATATATATATATATATATATATATGTCTATGAGCATATATATATATATATATATATATATATATATATATATATATATATATATATATATATATATATATATATATATGTATACCTATTTTATATATATATATATATATATATATATATATATATATATACAGTTGTAATCCAGAAGAGTGAACTCTTATAGGAGCAAACACTTTTTAGTGGCACAAAAAATAAAGTGAATGTTCATATAGGTTCATAGGTTCATAGGTGTGTACTAGGCTAATGGCCCTGGAGCCTTTACAAGCCTAGCCCATACAAGTGCCCTGGCATTGTGTTGCCTGATGTTAGTTCCCATTGCCTCTATTAAGTAGAGCCACTGGAGTGATCCCTTCGGTGAACTTTCTATTTCCCATCCACTTATCAAGATTTCTCTTGAAGAGGGCTAGTGAGGTGCTCTGCTTGACATGTATGGGAAATCTATTCCAGGGCATGGGCAGTCTCTGGGTTATGACCCTGTCCATCCAGCATTTTCTGTTGATTGTAGTAATGAGGTTGAGGTCTCTGGAGTGTGTGGTGTGGAGGGATTGGGATTTATTTAGATGTAGCATTTCTAACAGAGCTGGGTCAGACATGGCTTTGTAAGTCAAGCAGAGATCACCTCTTAGTAGACGATATGAGACAGAGAATAGCTGGAGTTTTTTGAGTTTAGTAGGACATGTGTTTAAGGCCTAGGATCCTCATCGTGAGGTACGTTTGTGGCCTTTCCAGCTGTTGCATGTGTCTAGTGAGGTACATGCCAAATGGGGCATTATACTTAGTGATTGGTCTAAAGAGGGAAGAGTAGAGAGAGAGATGATGACCTCTTTCTTCCTGGATGCAAAACCCTTGGTAAGGAGATGTGCCACATAGAAGGCTTTCTGACCACAGTGACAATGTGGTGGTCAAAGGAGAGGTTGCTGTCAACCTGTGTCCCCAGATCTCTTATAACACCTTCAGTGTTCAGTGGGCTCCCATTGATGTGGTAATTAGTAGGAACTGAGTTTTTCCCAAAGGTGATGACAATGCATTTTTTGGCATTAAGCTTAAGGCTATGGTTTTGACACCAGTCATTGGTCTCAGTGAGGCCTTTCTGTAGGATGTCTACATCACTTGGGGCATTAATAATGACTCCCAGGTTGCAGTCATCTGTGCACTTGGTCATATATATATATATATATATATATATATATATATATATGTATAGTGGCTGAGCCTTGGTAACAAACTGCTTGTTGGTTATTTAGTATTCAAGTTATAGTACCAAACCGTTTCATCAATGGGACGTTGCTCCTCTCCCCCATATTTCCACTACCACAGTTTCAGGCCACGTACATTCTCTCAGAAAGTGGAATGCTGAAGAAGAATGAGTAACAAGAAGACTAGATGAAGTAAGGGATATTGAACCAGAAGCATTATGAAGAATTATAATAAGAGGACATCTACTATAATAAAATGTATCTGCTGCATCTGCCAGTGTAAGCCATCTCCTATCAATAAGAGATGACATGATTAACAGATTTTAGGAAATAGCCATATTTGCCAACAACATCAGATTTTGCAGACTTTGTTTATATTTTAACTGATATCCCACAATGAGACCCCCTTGTTCATATTCAACAAATTTATCTTTCTACATTAATGAAAGCAGAATAACATACATTTGGATTCTGTATTTGGGCAATAAAGTTAAAGAATGAAGAGAGTTTTAAAGAGAGATAAAGAGAGAGACAGTGAAAAAAGATTAAATTTATAAGACAAGAAGATACAACAACAGGAAAAGAAAATGAGTGTGAATGGAGGGAAGTTTGAATAATAAACTATCCAACAAAATACAGATAGGGAAGATCATAAAAACAGGTTTAACAATAACATTAAAAAGGAAATAATATATGCTATCCCATGTATAATGAGAGATAGTGGAAATCAACATCAGTGTTAAAACAGCCATAAAAGACAAAAGCAAATTAGACAGGCTGAGTTGATAGGAAAAAAAATAATTTTACACACAGACAGGTAGGAATGATGGATTGAGAATGTTAGAGGATTGGTAATATTTTTTGATAACATAGGGGTGTGCATGATGCTTTGGTGAAAGAAGATAGAATTCCTTAGATTTTATGGCTGACTAGATTTAGGATGAAGGAAAAAGAAATTACACATAATAAAAATATTTACATGAAACATTGCCAAGTTATTCAGAAAACTAAAAGATAAGCATTTCACAGCATACGTTCAAATGTTTGAAGTAGTAGATTTACAAGAAATGTGGGTCATAAATTTCGGTACTCTAACTGGTCAAGATTTTGAATATTATCAATGTAAAGCTAGAAAAGAAGAAGAAGAATGTGAATGATCTAAAGGGGCATTAATGACCTTAAAGTGGACATGACAATTAATAGAAGTGCGGAAAACACAACGATACACAAACAACCCAACCGTCCAAACAATCTCTGCGGTCAGGCAAAGAACTCAAGACCTTCAAGTAATTTTTCTAACAATACTGTTTATTAAAAGTACAAAATCAAACAAATAAAATGAATTTTGTGTTTTTGTCCCTGACACTGGGACTTCTTCAGAGTTCAGCACCTCCATATGTTTATATAGCATACTTAATTCCTTAATTAATATGCCAGTTAAAAAAAATTAAAGGTACCATACATATAATTCCAAATATGTAAAAAAATTGTACATAGTAGATACTAGCTATAACCATATTTTAATACCTAAAAATTGTAGATACATATAACTTTTTCAATACAATACTTTTACAAAATTGCTGTACTATGTTCTCATTCGGACCAGGGGACTGTATGGCATGTAACTTTAATTGCCATTTCATCTCTCTTTCTTCTAACTGGGATTTAAAATCCCCACCTGTTGGGTTTGCCCTAAAATGTTCTAGAATACCAAACCCATAGTTCTTAAAACAAGACATTTGATAGAGTGCTTATACAAGGCATTGTTAGGGTAGCGAGATGTAATCTGGTATTGATGTTCAGAAATTCTGTCACAGAGGTGTCTCTTCATTTTACCGACATAGAATGCTGGACAATCCAAACATTTAGCCAAGTAAATCACCCCTGCAGTTTGACAATTACCTTTAACAAAATTTATTTTTGAACCCAGATCATTCTCTAAACATATTTATCAAGTTACTTACATCATGGGTATTTTTTATTCAGTACATACATAAATATAATTATTCAATACATACATATATATATACAATTTTATATTGTATATATATATATGTAATCACAAATATACACATATACATTGTATTTATTTCATTGTAACACACAGATGTTTACCAACTTTTATGAAATTTCATGGTTTCATCAACGGTTCAGTTCCTTAACTGGGATGTCTTTTTAAGAATGTTTTGATCAATTTTATAATTAGGGACTTAATGGGACAATTTAAAGTAATTAAAGCGGATATATAAGGACTAGATTTTTGTTGTAGCATTGTTCTGAAGAAGTCCGAGAAGTCGGACGAAACCTAGGTCGACGCATTGTGTTCTATGTTCGTATTATTAAAGATACCTATTGAATTACAGTATCTTGGAGCGTTTATTGACCTTCAGCATTTTATCGAAATTGTGGATTTTTACTTGTGGTTACAGCACACCCGCTGGGTATTGTGCCTTCATCCTCCAGTTATTTGTTTAGTGAACTTTGGTTCTTGGTGCAGTTCAGCGGTGTTTTGTCATGGAGGATGGCAATGGCGTGATCGAGGTGGGCGTGTTGTTAAGAGAAATAAATGAGCAGTTAAAGCACCATACTGCTCTCATACACGAACTTATGTCTAATTCTAAACCTATCGTGGATAACACACCCTCGGACACTCTGGGTTTACCGCTTACCCAAGCTTCTCCATCGCCTCCCTTTTCAGTCCCAACTGGTACCGGCACTTCGGTTTTGAGAGGTGCCGATAATATGGATGTACAAAGACAGAACAGGGTGAGATTTCACGACCGAGCACAGCCGGTTGACATTACATCTTGGAAATCTAATAATTATTCTTTTAATTCATCTACGGTCCCTGAAGTAACAAATACCCATATACCGAAAGGTAACTTGAAAGAGTTACTTAAACAATTTGAAGTCAAACTTTTCAGGTTGAAGCGTACACAGATGGAAAATGGGTACTTACGTAGGAATGTTGAATTAAGGCAAGTACCCAAGGGGCTTAGACTTTGGAGATATCCTAATGGTAGTGAGCGTGAACCTGACATGCTCAAAGAATTACATGAACTTTTTAATAATACCGGTTTGGCCCTTTTGGAAATAATGATCAAATATAATGACAAGAAAATTGAATCCTTATTACTAGATATTGAAGAGCTTAATAGCAACATTAGTCAAGATCTTTTGTTCGATCATTATTATACTAATTATGTTAACATTATTCATGATGTTGAACATAGTTGTGACATCTTGTACCAAAAAAAACAAGGTAAAATCAGGAGGGACTCTAAGATATATGCATCCGGGATGGTTTACCCTAAATCACAACCTTTGATTCGTGAACACACTAAAAAAGCAGACAGGACTGTTCGGTTGGATGAACTTGATGACATCACTTCCCCTCAACGGACCGCTACGCATGTAGAACACCAAGCAGGCAGCCCGAGTTATACTGATGGCCTTAGAAGATCTAAGAGACTCAGGGGTGAACATACACTCGATGAAAACGATGAATTTGAGAACACAGGTGCCCGTCCAAGGAGAGATGCGGACCATTACAGGAAAGTGAACTATTCAAAAAACGCGTGGGGGACGCGCAAGTAGCCGATGGCGTCCTCCACCATATGGTACTTGGTAAGAAACTTGATTTTTCCTGTACCGCACAGAATAGAGCGTCGTTGCCCAGTCATATTATTTCTGATGTTAACATTTTAAACAGTATTGCCCCTATTTTACATCAGGATTTTATTTGTACAGAGGAAGCTTCATACACATGTAACTCAGACGACAGTATGTTGTGTGGTGATTTTTTGGACAGGAATCAAACCTTTCCGTATGAGTCTTCTGTGGGCACAATTGCTCCATTATTGAATGACATTAATTCAACGAACGCGTTGGTCAATACGGACAGCATTTACTCACTATGTGAATTATCAGTATATGAATACAATGGACTATTATCTTCACCTGATACTAGTGTTTTTCAATGTAATGTAGGTGATACATGTAGTGATTTGACGAGTGTAGTTAATGTAGACCCTGTAGTAAACTTCAACGCTAACATTCTAACTGATAACATTCATAATGATGAAAGGGAATGTGTACTTTTTTCTAATCCCACAGTAGTCGAGAATGACAAAGGGGACTTTAAATTATACAATTATACACAGCAGGTTTTTGACACAGAGAGTGTTAATTTGATTTCTAAAGGGTTTAGCTTTGTCCCATGCAGAAGAGGTAACATTGTAAATACAATTATAGACCTAAAACTATTTACTCGAAAATTAAATTTAAAAATGTTATACAACAACAATTCATGGGACATAAATACATCCAACCAACCCTGTCTTTCCAGACCCAGCACCTATAACCCCCCCAATCACGAAAAAGTGGCTTTTTTTGAGAAAGTCACAGAAAATGATTTAAGGGATTTGTTTAAGAAACACAACAACAAGCAACTTCACCACAACATGACCAAGAGAGAGGAAGGGATACTTAAAAATATTTTATCTACCAAAAGTATTAGAATCATGAAGCCTGACAAGGGCAGTGGAGTGGTTATTGTTGATCATCATGACTATGTAAGTTACATGAATGCCCTGTTAACAAGTGACGTATATGAGGAAGTTAGTAGAAACGAAATAAACATAGCCCATAAAAGAATAGACACGACACTTTATGACATGTTGCACCAAGGTGAATTAGATGAACATGATTGGCGTTTCCTACATAATGAATACCCAGTTATAAGTGGGATTTTTGGTATCCCCAAGATACATAAGGGGTTGGACAAGTTGCAATTCAGAGCTATTGTTGATGGTAAACGCAGCAAAACTCACTTTATCAGTCAATATTTAGACCACCATTTAAAACCTGGTATTGAACATTTTGACCACATACTTAAAGATTCGTGGGATTTTTTATCCAAGATCAATTTGATTACATTTAATCATGGGGACACTTTCATTACGTTGGACATTTGTAATTTGTTTACAGTCATCCCCCACGACCAAGGTTTGGAATGGTTGGAGGAACAGTTATTTTATACCAATTTATATGACCAAAATAAAATTAATGTACTCACCAAGCTTATGGGAGTTGTTTTAAACAACAATTTTATTTATTTTGAGGGCGCCTATTTTAAACAAAAGAGTGGGGTGGCCATGGGGGCAGCTTGTGCCCCCAATTTCGCCAATTTTGTCTTAACATATTGGGAATTAAATTATTTGTTTAATTCAGAGTTTTTTACACACGTCAAGTTTTACGGCCGTTTTTTAGACAATTTATTTATTGTGTGGAGTGGTGAACAGGTAGAACTTAAAGCCTTTATTGATTATATTAATAACAGTGTTTGGTTTTTACAATTTACATTCACTATTAGTCAGGATAGTATAAGTTATTTGGACGTTAAGTTAACCTTTGATGAAAATAAAAATAGGGTGACGTCCAACATTTACAGAAAATCCACCTTTTCAAACTCATACTTACACTATGACAGTTGGCACCCTGACCACCAGAAAAGAGCCGTGGTTAAGGGCCAATTGGTCAGGGCTGCCAGAATGGTCAGTGAAGAAGTGGATTTTAATAACGAAGTACAATTTATAATTGAACTCTTTCAAAATCGTGGTTATCCACGTGACTTTTGCGCAAATATAGCAAACGAAGTAATTAACAAAAGGGAGAATGGTTTTTACAAGGCTTTAATACACAACAATGTTGACAGTAATACACAATCTCATGACGTGGGTAACAACATTAACACCAAACACAAAAATAATAATTTCATGTGTAATGGTGTACCCCTTTTCATCACCACATTTAATGACACATTTGAAATGGTGAGGAGTATTGTTATGAAGAACTGGAATTTTATCAAATTGGACAACACAATGGGGGAATTTTTTAAGGGTAACATTACTTACATTTTTAGGAAGGACACATCATTCAAATAGTTATTTGAGAGTATTAACACAGGGGTCTTGAGGTTTTCAAATAAACCAAAGGGAAATTTTAAATGTGGAAGGTGTTCTGTATGTAAACACGTTGTTAATACTAACCATACTGTGACAATTAATGGGCAAAATGTACGGATTAATCAACACATAAACTGTTACACACGCAACGTGGTTTACATTGCAGTATGTCAAACCTGTGAAGGTTTTTATGTGGGGAAAACTTGCAGGATGTTACGTGACAGGATAAAAGAACATTTATTGGATATTAAAAATTTGAAATTGACTAACGCACTAGCAAGACATATTAATCAATTTAATACCCATAGTTTTAAATTTATGGGGGTATTCCATCAGGAGTTGGACCCGCAGGGTAAGACCACTAAATACAATCTTGATACAGTGGAACTAAGATTGCAAATTTTATTAAATGCTAATCAACACCCGGGTCTTAATGAATACATTACCATCAAACCCATTTTATGGTTACACCACATCAAAGGTACTTAATATGTATCAATTGACCATTTTGGGTTTCCCCACACACAATACCATACACTTGAATTCACCCAATTGACGTGTTTAAAGTTTTTTAAAAGTTTTATCTTTTTCAAGATTTCTAAGTAATGTTTTTTTAAGAATGTTTTTGAGAATGTTTTTTAAGAATGTTTTTGAAACATATTTTAGCACATGAGCACTTTAGAGATTATTGGTCATAAAATTCAACATAATTTATATTTTATTGTTTGATTTTAAATTAGATTCACATGTTGCATATACATTTGTTTACATAGGTGTCTGTTTACATATTCATAGACTTCAGTCTACACCTCAGACTAATTATTTGGGGGTGGGTTGTATGTGACATTATTTATGTAATAATGAAATTTACATATTTAAACTTAAAATTAAAAACAACATTAAATTATCATTGTTCACACGCTTAGGTAGTCCATTATATACATGGGTATTTATTTAGTTTTTAGTTTTTTGTTTAATAATTCCATTTAATGGACTATTTTATTTATTCATTATTATTTTTTACATGTTATTTACATTATGGACATTTTATCAAGTTACTTACATCATGGGTATTTTTTATTCAGTACATACATAAATATAATTATTCAATACATACATATATATATACAATTTTATATTGTATATATATATATATGTAATCACAAATATACACATATACATTGTATTTATTTCATTGTAACACACAGATGTTTACCAACTTTTATGAAATTTCATGGTTTCATCAACGGTTCAGTTCCTTAACTGGGATGTCTTTTTAAGAATGTTTTGATCAATTTTATAATTAGGGACTTAATGGGACAATTTAAAGTAATTAAAGCGGATATATAAGGACTAGATTTTTGTTGTAGCATTGTTCTGAAGAAGTCCGAGAAGTCGGACGAAACCTAGGTCGACGCATTGTGTTCTATGTTCGTATTATTAAAGATACCTATTGAATTACAGTATCTTGGAGCGTTTATTGACCTTCAGCATTTTATCGAAATTGTGGATTTTTACTTGTGGTTACAGCACACCCGCTGGGTATTGTGCCTTCATCCTCCAGTTATTTGTTTAGTGAACTTTGGTTCTTGGTGCAGTTCATTCTCTAAACATATTTCCCCTGTCTTCATAATGAATATGCATTGTGAACATCTCCCACATGTTAGTGTCCCCTTATTACTCGCATCTTCCTTAAACTTATTAATATTTTCTTGTTCCAAACTTGTCTTAATGTTTATATTAGTCTTATAAGCAAATGAAGGATGTGGACCAAGAATAGACTAAACTGAGGGGTTACTTTTTAAAATATTTAAATTAGATATGACAATATTCTTAACCTCGTTCACTGCAGGTCCATAGGGGACTACCAAAGCTCTTTTGTAACCATTTTTTTCCTATTGACGTCACCTTGTCTTGAAATCCAGAACCTAAAAGGGTTTTATTATAATTTTTTTCTCATTCAAATTTAACATATACTAATATATCCTCAACTATAGTAGATGGATACCCTCTATTGTAAAACATATCTGCCACCACTATTAGGTCTCTAGCCATATCTTCATAGTGTGACATCATCCGTGCCACTCGGATAAATTGACCTTTTACTATACTTTTATTTTTACATAGAAGGTGCCAGCTAGAGAAATCCAAATAGGAATTACTGAATGTAGGCTTCCTATATATTTCGGATTTAAATCCATCCATAGTATGTTGAATAGTTGTGTCAAGATAATTAATTCTTTTTTTATTATTTGTGTACATGAATTTCAGAAAACTGAACAATTTATGAAGATGTTCAATAAAACAATTAATTTTAATTTCTGGTCCTTTCCATAAAATAAATATATCATCCAGGAAACGAATATATAATTTCATAAATTGATAAAATACAATATTAAATACGAGAAAAACCATGCCAACACTCCACAAGATAAATGTTGCGCTGTTAAAAATAATGAGTACAGCAGCAATATAAACGATAACAGCAGCAAGAACCATGCAGTTCTTCCCAAACGAAAATGGCTCAGTTCAAATAAAGCAAGTTCAAATGAAACAATGTATATAATATCCAAAAGAACCAGGTTTAATGAGTGCACACAGTAGGTAAGCGCTTTCATGATACAGCTTCTTCAGACCATTGAAACAAGTCATAAATGATGTATGGAAAACAGGGAAGATAGATCATATGCCTCCCAGGAATTTTGAACTGATGCAAAACATTGCAGAAAGATTTGTTGACCCCCTTGAAATAAGTACAAATATTAATGAAAGGTGGAAAAATTCCTGGTTTGAGATGAATGTTAACAAAGTAAGAAATTGTATCTTCATTGATTAAAAAAATGCTTGACTCTGTGATGTATAGTGATAAAATTTTGAGTATGACCTAGTTGACCCTAGTTTGATTAACAGCTTAGCTATTAGAACAGCCAAACTGGGAGTGGGTAATTATGTACAGCTACTGCCAGCCCACCTACCCTGAGAGAGGGAGTGGTAGTTCTGTTGATCACTTCTACACATACAAGTGAAGCTTTGCAGACAATGATGTTGCAGCAGTTAATAAGGATATGGGCTTGATTTATCAAGCCAATCATGGAAGCCCTTATTAGTATGTGGGTGTGAACACTAACATATATGGAGAAGAGATAGTAAGCTCCCTCTGATGCAGCCAACCCTACTACTGACCAAGGTGGGCTTAGGGCCTTAACAAAAATGCCCTCATTGCTTATATTTTTGGATGCCAGTGAGAGCACACTTTGGTGGCTGCTTGAATGATGGCTCTTGTCTCTAGGTCATGGACCTCCAAAATGTTGAGGGAATGGGCTTAATTTCAACAGTAGGAGGCTAATTGCAGGCACAAAGGAAAAATATCACAAAGAATCATTTATTAAAAAGTGGTTATGTTCAGGAGGCTATGAATTTTATCTGAGTATAAAAAAGGAGGAACATTATAATAGACAGCTGATAAAAATAAGGCAGAAAATAATAACATGATGTTAGCCCATAGAAATGGGACATTTCTTTAATGTGACTGATATATTAATGAAGGTGCAGGACAATACCTCCCAACCTCCTAGTGCAAGAAATCTGGACAAAGTCTGACAAAATGGGGGGGGGGGGGCGCAAAGGCCCAAAAATAGGGACAGATTTTAAATATGGCTCTTATAAACTTAGAAAGTTGCTAGAGTAATAGGGTTTGTGTTAACATACCTTTTCTGAAGGATTTGAAATCTAAAACTCAAATGTATGTTATTATTTAGTGACTTCAATCCTCAGATCATATCAGTGATTTGTCAGGAAAACCACATATTTTATGAGGAATAGACCAAAAATATGAAGCCGTAATCTGGACATTCTGCGGATATCTGGACAGTTGAGAGGTATGTACAAGGCCCTCCTTTTTTTGAAAGAAAACATTTAAACAACAATGAAGTAGGTTGGGATAATATAGTTTTAAACAAGAAGGAAATGTAATGATGTTCTTTAAAAAAAATGGAGGGTATTGAATCACATATTTAGAATATGAAGAATCAAAATCTCCAGCCCAGATGGTACTGTCAATGAATTTTGTAAGATTGCAGCATATAAATGAGAAATGAGATTATGTTATAATTGTAGATGTTATCTAGGAACTTTAACCTTCCCAGATGGATGGGGAAGGAGAATAATTGCACCAATTTTAAGAAACAGAATAATAACAATTGGAAAATATATTGGCCACTAACATTGTTAGATTCATCTCTAAAGAGCTTCACTGCAAGTATTCTGGAAGAACTAAAAACAGAAATTAGTTGGATAGGAATACTGAAACTTCAGTATACATATATCAATAAAGGATCTATATAGAATACTTGTACTACAAACAATAACTGAAATTACATAAATGTAAACAAAAGTTAGCAATAGATTTTCTGGATTTGAATGTTGTTATTGACACATTAAACAGAAAGAAACGATGGTAGTAAATGTTAATGAAATTATATAACAAAGGCCATATTCTGTTTTATGTAATAATTGGGCCTGCTCAGAGTTTCACCGAAACAAACTTACTGAAAGAGTTTTGCTTTACAATATGAAATTAGGCAAGTATGCTTAAAAATCTCCTCATATAATATGGATATTCAAAATGTTAAAGAAGAAGAATGCCCAATAATTAAATATGACACGGTAATCCTTACCTCAGGCTTTCAAGCATGAAAAGATCGGTTAGAAATTACAGATATCTATGTATCAAAACAAAGCTTAAGTACCAATAATGCAAATACTAAAAACAATTATATTTAATTATTTAACTGGGAAAAGTAGTCAGCATTTTTCCAAAGGAAGCAAAATAGAATATGTCTTTTTAGGTAATTATTAGTAGATGGGACTTTTTCAATCCATAAAAAATAAAATTAGGAAAAGCAGCATAATGCACTGTAAAAGTTGGATCAAATATATGGAGGTTATGAAATTACATTGTTGTAAACAACTATTAATAAAATAATCTCTTATATATACATTCCAAAATATGAGGAGTTAAGAATTAGAATGCTGAAGAATGCATTAAAGCTCCCAAAATAAAAGCTGGATTTAGTAGGAGAAGAGAATATTTTAGATGTGTGCAAAATATTTAAGTGGTATAACATTGTTAGAGTAATACAGAATGCTAAAAATGGTACTAGAAGAGAAATACTGGTATAAAAATGCAGTACATCTGCAAACTAAATGATGATAAATAATATATTAAACATATGTGGCTTAGACTATCTAAAGGACTACATGAAGAAGAATATTAATTTAAGTTAATCTCACCTATCCCATATTAAAAAGTATCAGACTCCAGTGGAAAAGTTTAGATATTGGATCAAATTAGAAAAAGTAATATTCAAAGTTTTGTGCAGAATTCATAATAGAACAGAATAGTAGACAATATATATTAACAATTAAAATTCCGGAAAACAGTTTTTATAAAGTATACATTTAAGTCTGGGCCCAACAGCATTCTTGAATATAGATTAAACAAAAAAAAAAAAAAAAAAATATATATATATATATATATATATATATATATATATATATATACATACACACACACATATATATATATATATATATATATATATATATATATATATATATATATATATACACACACACACACACACACACACACACATATATATATATATATATATATATATATATATATATATATATATATGTAGAAAAGAGAAAAGGGAAGATATTGCCATCATTTTATAAATGTGAAGAAAGGAATAGGGAAGGTATTTTACATAAAATGTCAGTGTGCCATTTGTAAGATTTCTTGCAACAAAGTTTTTAAGAAAAATGCCTTCTCTATAATGTAAGGAATTTTTGCAAGAAGAAAAGAATTCTGTACTTTAAAGTTCATTGTGAGGAAACAATTTATAATTAAAGAGTTGGTATATTGTATAAAATGTGCAAAATACGAAGAAACATGGCCCTAAATACGAAAACAGAAATGTGAGCTGGAAGAGTGTTATTCAGCAGAGTACATAAATAGATTTGTGTGATTAATTTAGAAAGCAATTAGGCATTTACATAGTTGTTCCTACATTTTAAATTGATGTCATCTGTGGAATTGCAAGCAAAGTTTGTTACGAGGTTATTTAAAATTGTTTAATGATTTGGTATACAAATAAGTATATAATTGGAATTTTTATCTACAAGTTGTATATATTTTAAGCTGACTGATGATAACAATGTATAGAACAAGGATTAGTAATATCCTTTTGTTGAGTACCTTTCTATTTTAAATTTAAATGACATTTTGTAAAACAGAAATAAAGAAACAGCAATGTGAATGATTAGGATGATACCTATTGCCAATTATGTATTAGTTGTCACTTTAATGTTTCCTATCAAATAAAAAAGTATTCATAAATATCAGGAATATTACTATATAAATGCTGTACTGATTACAGAGCTTAAAGCAGTGGCATATGTATGTGCAGAATATGGACTTTCAGTGATTTTCTTTGACATCATTATATTTTTATCTGATCAAAGTACTGAATCTTAAATGTTTTACTGAAGAGAACACTTTGAGTAATGCTTTTCACATGAATTAGTACTGAGTAAGGCAATCTCTACATCAGAATAAAATAAATGTTCATGGTTTTATGTATAAACCATTGCCCAGTAGTTCAAGTTTAATGAGTGACCTGGATTGTAAAAGATGTTCCCTATCAATTGATCAAGATTTACCAGTATGGTGTGATGAAAATGCTTTGAATTGCAGCAGTGAATGGTTGGCCAGAAAAAAAAAAGATAGCTGTAATGAAAGAAATACAACTGTACTATTCATTTATAGAAATAATAAGTGGTATTACAACATCTAATGTGTAAAGTAGGTTAAGTCATGGGGCCTTGTACTTACTCAAAGAAAGAAAGAAATATTGGAAAGAATGCATGAGTTACATCTGGGATTTGTGAAGTGTAAAGAAAGACCACATTATGTGTTATACAGGCTGAGAAGTGAATGGAAACTGAGCATGAAGTAAAATCTTGTTTCAGTTTAAAAACTGTGTATATCTAATCCATATTAAATACTATTTGAAGATTCTGAGAAGTCATAAAACTGCAGAGCACAGATGCTGTAGTTATCAATGCACTTAAACTGTTTTTGAGACATGGAGCACCTGCTTTAGTTATCTGTGATAATGGTCCAAAATATGCTAGGATGTAGGTCAAGAAATTTTAAGAGCTGTGGGAATTTCAGCATGTGACCTGTAGCTTGAACTATCTACAGTTTAACAGTGAAGGCAAGAGAACTGTTTAAACTATGATAACCCTCATGAAGATAGCAGAGCATTAACAAGGTCTGTTATATATATATATATATATATATATATATATATATATATATATATATAGATATATAGATATATATATATATATATATATATATAGCCAGGCTTTTTAGAATGCAGAGATATTCCTTTGCATGATGTTAATCTGGCATTGACCCATCATAGAATAACAAGTAGATTTCATAGCTCTACATTCTCACTGCAGCCAAAAAGCTTGAGATTAAGTACAAGAGAGAGAGAGAGAGAGAGAGAGAGAGAGAGAGAGAGGGAAAGGTCTTGTGTGACAAAAATGCAAATTATTTTACAAGAGTGCAGTTGTTAGGAAAGCAGTCTGAGTATACTCAACATTACAAGAGACTTCTCCATAGTCCTGGAAACATCAGTATTTTCAAAGTCTTTTTGAAGTCCTTGTATACAGATGCATACAGATGCATACAGATGCATACCTAGAACTAAAGCAGGAAGGTGGCGTCTAGTAGCGGACATGATTTGATACATGTACATAGTGAAATGATGAGCAAGGAATATACAGAAATGGAATTATTAAGGAGCATTTACAAAAAGTTATGAAAAATGTGATCATTAATATAACAAATCGCAGAGTGTAATAGTATCATGGTTGGAGTTGTGTATGCAAGCAGTGGGTGCTAGTAAAAAATGACAGAAAAATCGGGTGGATAATGTGAAGACATTCAGAGATATAAAAGCTGTTTTAGTAAAGCAGTTATGACTGTTAACTATATTTTCAAAACTGCATTAATTTCATGAAAGCTGTGCAGCCCAAAGAATAGCAAACGGTGCCCTCTTATACAAAACAGTAACACATACAATGTTGTCACCGAGACTTGCCATTGAACATGCATGGTTTTGTAGATTAATATTGTTTTGAAATATTGTGAATATGCAATATAAATAATTTGCATCGGCTCTATGATATCTCAGACCACTAGTATGGTACCCCTACTTGTCACACCCAATTGGAAACTTTTGAGAAGGTTGAACAATTCTCACCTGATATCTTGGATGTATATTGCACACTTACAGAGATATAACCCTTTGTAAGACAATTGAACAGAATAATATGTTTTGAAGATACATGGTTATAATACCACAATAATATGAAGTACCATGAAGTATAATTCATGTATTAGAAAGTGCATTTATTACAAAGCTACCTCATATAGTTAATATGAACTTTGAAAAAAGGGGTTGTAGTCAGGGACATTGATTTACGGTTCTTACAAAATGAAAGTGTATTTTCATGATGAAATCTTAGTATTCTATTCATGATTTGTAAATTAAAATTTCTGGTCATGACAATGATTCCATTATATTTTAATGACTCACAATATATGCAAAATTAAACATCGTAGGTAACAGAACACTCAGTAAGTAGTGTTACAAATGTTAGACAAAAGAATACAAACAAGCTATGATGAATGAGTACTCTGGCCTGAAAGTATAAATTCCATGAAAATGTCAAGTTTTTTTTTTATTACTTAGATAGTTCAAAATCAAGACTTACTAGTGCTTTTCTCCAACAACAAAAAAAAATAATAATCAGTATCCTTGTTTGTTATATAGTTTTTCTTTAAGAAATTGACACCTTAGTCATCTGAAACACATGAAGAAGCCGGTCACCCACATCAAGTCCCTGTCTCATTATGTCAGCTATACTGCTATATTAATTTTATAGCCAACAATAGCAGGAAGGATAGAATAAGGGATTTAAACTCCTTTCTCATGGGATGCAGAAGAGGGGAAGATGTAGTGATTTCCTGTGGACATAGAGGAGAGAAGAAAATGAAGACAGAATTCTAGATAATGCAATAAACAGGAACACAGTATACAGAAGACACTGATGTGACAAACATTCTGTCTGAATTGCTGCCTCATTTGTCACAAAAAAGAAGAAGGAGGAAAACTCAAAATGAAGAGGAGACAAGGGGGTTGTGGTAAGACATACTTCTCTAAAAATCTGTAAAAAAGAAGAGAATCGAGGAGAAGGCAAAATACCCTGATGATATACTTCAAGACCCTCAGCCTGCAGGCATTAAAAATGATAGCACTAGGCCTTAGAAATCATAGCAAAGAGTCAGAAAGAGGAACGCTTTCTTATTTTCCATATTAGAAATTCCTACCATACTAGACCTTATATAATGATAGGGAATCTGGGTATAGGCTTAGTCTATTTATTTGATAAGGTATGTCCCTATAACTGTGTCTGATTTTATGAGGAAGTCCGTAAATCTAGGAGGAGCATGGTTAAATCGGAGGGCCAAAATCAGTGTTGTGCCTAAGTCAAAGCAGTTGAGAGGCAAACATCACAGACTCCTAAGGAACTTGGTAGGGGTGTTGCCAGACCTCTAATGGAGCTATCCAGCTGCTTGAAAAGCAGTGCTGAGGCTTCAAAAGACTTGCAAACAACAAACTTCTTAGACTCATCTCAGTATCTGTGAAGAGGATACTGAGGAATGGGCTTGCTGAGTTGAGAGAGGAAAGTTGACTAACGCAAAGAATAAAAAGAAAACAAACACACAAAAAACAATATGGTTATTTGGTCAACAGATAATTTTTGCTCCCATGACACAGTTTTATGAACAGGCTGCACTGGAATTTCAAACGTTAAATTTATTAGGTGTTGTATCCTTAGCATGGTCTTCTATAGTAACACTACAGAGCAAGTGAAGAATAGTTAATTACATAAATAATGAAATAATTTAGTAATTTATTTCAGTTTGGTAACTAGAGTAGAGGGCTAAACCTCAGTGATCAATTTCAGGCCCTATCCTCTAGCATTAGAGCCATAAAATACATTTGTATGCAGGACAAGCAATATATATTAAACCTATAAAAACAATTTGCTAGGAATTTCAGCAGCAGTAATAGTAAATTAGTTTGTGTTGTCAGCCTATGTCACATGTAGTAGTCACAATGTTGTGTGTTCTGGCTGCCTGCACCAGTGAAGGTACTGACGACACCTGACTTACCACCACATACTCAGTTGAATGTTTTACAGTTGCCAGGATACTATAAGGAACCGAGCTGAATTGCATCACCCATAAGTGGAATCAAGAACGTGAGGCCTGCCTATTTCTGTGGAGACTACAATATTTATTGCATTAAACTTCTTTGCTATAAGTACCTTCCAATGATATACAGGGGACATGTTTCAGATATTTCCTCACGTTGTTACAACATGTGGAAGAATACATCTGGTTGAACCAACACTATGTGTGCCTTTTATAAGACAGCCCATTTTCCTCAGGACCTGGATACCATAAACTGCACCAGTGCTGCTAGGAAGTCGCTAAATTGCCCAGATCACCAGTGAGGGAGAGAGAGAGATAAATAACAAGGCTTCTACTCCTTGGACTTCCAGATGATCTGTATGTTCAGGGCGCTATTTATAATGTATTTGTGCACCACCTACACAGTGCACATGACTCAAATATATATGACAGGTGTGAACTATGCCAGCATTTCCTGAGATGAGACTTCCCACAGGGTAACCTGTTTGATAAATGCACATGCATATCAAACATGTCTACTGAAAATAAGCTACATGTAATGTTCTGTGTGTTGTATATTTCAGGTGATGCCTGATATGCTCTAGAGCCCTGGATGATGACCTCAGGATGTAGCCCTCAGACCATGTAGGAAATGTCCTATAACACAGTCCATGCTGAACCTAAAACAAAGTGATGCGGGCATTTGAACTATTAAATAGATGCTTCCCATATTTAAACACCTACAGGGGAACATTAGCAGCAGGATATTTGCTCTGTGTGCTATCTTGATAACTTAGTATTGGGTAAACAAATCCAGTAGCAAGGAATCATTATGACAGGACCTGCCATACAATCACAATAGCAGCAAAATGGCAGCGTGTGGAATCAGAGGAAGAAGAGCTACAGTGGAATCAGAGGCAGGTGCAATACCTTGTAGCACTTGCAAGGTAGAAGCATTTGGTCTGCAACCATTTCCCATGACACCGACAACCCAGAATAAAATGTGCAGTATCATTCCCAGGCAAAACTGCATGGACTGGTCACATTATACATCATGCTATTGTCATCCTGTGCCTGTACTCCAAGTGAGTGTGCAGTTTGTGCATGTTCTCCCACAAGCCATGGAGGACACATGTTTTAAGCCATGGAGCACACGTTCTGCCACAAGCCATGGAGCACACATGTTCTCCCACAAGCCATGGAGCATACATGTCCTCCCACAAGCCATGTAGCACACTCACTTTCTCTACAAAGCTGTACATGGGGGCCACCTGTGCATAATCATTGAGCTGCACATCTGTTCTTTGATTCTGAGTGTTAAGCACATAACAGAGCCAGTGCTAGAGTCATAGCTGTGCTGCAACCTCCTGCATCTCTACCCTGTGGAAATATGCCAGTTCAAGAGGTGTACATGTCTAATACTGTAGGGGCTGGGGACACAGGTGATGCTTATGTGGAACTCTCAGATACAGGATGCCTATCAGGCTGCATTGAGGCCATGTTTTCAGCCACTGCCAATTCAAAGACCTCTGTAATGGAGAATGTGAGAGAGTCTCCTTGTATATTGAGGACATTGCAAGTGAAATCATATCATGCAACTTCCATGATGGTGAGTATACTCATACGCGATACATAGAAAGTCTGCTTTCCAAATTACTATATTCTTGGAAAATAATTTGTCTATTTGTCACACAAGAACTTTTGTCAGTGGAACTTATGAAAGTATGAAACCACATGATGTTATTGTTCATCCATACTCATATGCTTCCATATTCTTCTGTGGCTACACAGTGAAGAGTTATAATACAGTAGAAGACATATCTTGTTGTACAGGATTTTTCACTTGCTGAGCAAGTGTTGCTGGAAGGACAAATATGCAGGTGGGCTATAGTCAGTCCTTTTTTTCAGTCATGTAGTGATGTTTGCTATAGTCTACTGAAGTAACCCAATGGTTCCACTAGTGATGCATGAGTTGTTGGGGCTCAGACTGCCCACATCTAAGCCACCCCAAGTCTGAGGAGCCAGTCTGGCTGGCTAGCAAGTAACTTCAATAACTCCATGATCTCTGTCATTCACTTCTGTGTTAGTGGTCCATATCCTGTGGTGGACCCATTTTTCATCATGTCTCACACCTTTTCATTTGCATGGACTATTATTTCAGTAACCCTCTTTCACACCTGTTGTAATAACTTATGTGGCCATCCTGTACCTGTCAAATGTCATCTTGATACTGTTTGCCTGCACTGCCTTTGCCCAGAAGGCACCATGTGTGTGGACAGCGTGTAGTAGTAGTTCATTTTCCTATTTAGTGGACTTTTCTAGTCACTGCCTTCTTTGGGTAGCCATGCCAGTACCTGTACATGTAAGGACAAAACATGTCATAAAGTGGTTTCAAATGCTACAGTCTGACATGCATATGATTATGACTATGCCTCTCCCCCATATGGAATGGGTTACCTACTGCAGTTAAATCCCAATGGTATTTTACCCATATTCAATAATATATGGTTTCTGTTTCTCACAGTATTCTACATTCCCACCCATATAGCTAGATACTAATGTACCATGCAAGTGTGATGGGATCTGAATTGCACTTAGGCATGTGCTTCAGTACACATGACAGTTACAACAGGGTTTGTAGTTGTGCAGGAGGTACTTAACCAGGCTCCTTAACTTTGTAATGCTGCTCATCCAGAGTGCTTTTACATAAATTCGTATACATATTAGTCATACATTTGCAAGTGGCATTGCACAAGTTGATGACAGTGCTTTACGCCATGCTCATTGCAGGCTATGAATACAGTGTTTTTGTGCACAAGTTGGTAACAGTGCTTTACATCATGCTCATAGCAGGCTATGAATACAGTGTTTTTGTGCACAAATTGGTGGCAGTGCTTTACGTTATGCTCTTAGCAGGCCATGAATACAGCGTTTTTGTTAATGAAGCTTGGAAGCACCACTTTCTGTGAATCACTTCCTTTGTGCAATGCGCTACCCATGAATATTAATGCAATCCATGCGCATACCATTTAGCTGGAAACATAAGACCTTGATGCTCATGCATGTGTACACATATAGTGACATGGTACAGCCCTATGTTTTGTGACACATTATCCACAAATGTGCCTCTGTCAGCAGGGAGCCACTATACTATTCCATGAGTGGCTCTAATGAGTGGTTCTAACTGCTTCCAGCAGTGATAAAAGGCCTCCTACATATTGTATGGAGGGCAGTTCTTTTTTTAATTCACATTACATAGGGATTTTAAAGAGTGAATGCTGGGCCAATTTGATGTCTCCTGGAAGAAGGTTGATGTCTGATATGAGCTGTCCCAGGTGGTGAGCAGTGGCACTGGCATCACCTGTTCTAAAGATCGTCATGTGACCTAAGGTAGTTCCACCCCACTCCACCCTATCAATGAGATGCAGAGGTTCAGGAGAGTAAGTCAGAGATGCACTGTAAGCATTTTCTGGTTAATGCCATTGTACTGTAGTATGTATACTGCAGTACAGGTATGCTTAACAGGATGTGCTTTATTTTGAGATGCTGAAGTGCATTGCCTTTACATAAATGGATATCACCAAAGGCAATAATGGAGTGGGTATGTGTACTCTACATTTGCAATTGTTTTGCTACCATATGTGTGTATATGTGTTAATTGTTTCAAGCTGTGCTTGGCTTCTGCAAGATCATTTGGTAAAGAGTAGGAGGAGAGGTCATTTTCACCATGATCTCTGCTAGCAGCTACATCTGATGCTGTGTTTGCAGTGCCCACTAGGTTTGCCTTTGAGGATGATGGAAATGGTACACACAGGTTCATAGGTTCATCTTTGTGGGGCATTTTAAGCCTAGCCAATTACCCCATTTGGGGATGAAACCCTGCACCTACTGTTTGTAAGGTAAACATCTTAACCATTATGCTCCCCCAAATTCCATGCAGGCAGGATCATTGCTGACCTATGTATCTGCCTCTAAGCAGTGTGTGTGTGTGTGTGTGGGAGGGGGGGTGAAAATGGTCCTTCTCCTGGGAGTGTCCCAGAGAAATTTGCAGGGATAGCCTGGCATGAGGTATGTAGGTAGATCAATGCTGGCGTGTGTTGGTAGATGGATGACCACCATAGAAAAATTGGTGTGTCTTCTTGTATGACTGTCAGAGGCACATGACTGGCAGGCCCTGCCCATTTGGTCTCCCAAGGAAGTAATATAATATTGGTTACCCAGGTGAGGAATGCATGGGTTTGTTGACTTCTGGATTAGCTTGATAGTCATCTATGCCAGGGACCAACCATAACCCCCTTTCTTGTTATTTTTCCTCCCTTATGTGTTATTCTCCAGTCCTTGCTCATTGCTAAATCTCCCTATTCCCAATTATCCACTCTTTGTATATACATCTCCATGCAATTCCCTCTTCATCTTTTGTGAGTGAATGACCCCTGTCTGTCTGTTTGCTTTTCCACATTTGTCATTTTGTCCTTGCTGTCTACCCCACTGCCAATATCCCCCACAGGTATCACTTGGTACATTGCCTATTTACACCTCTCCTTTTAGAATGAAAAATGGTAATATCCAACAAAAATACAATTCCTTCACCACACCATTCATGTCTTATGGCTACCTTTCTGTGTTTACCTCTGTTTGTTGTTTTCCCCTTTACTATCTATACCATTTCCTTCTCATTTATAAGATGAACATGACTGCCGCTTTTGCAATGAGCATCTCCTTGATCTATCTCTGTTGGTTACTTCTCCAAGCTATGCTGCCCTTGATGTGCAACTCTGCCATTAGCTGCAGCATTGTTTGCATTGTTTGCAGTGGCATGCACTATCTTGAGCACACTACCATATGTTAGGCCTGACTTCAGTCACATCGCCCACACACACTCTAGTGACACTGTTCTTGACATGTGCTGCCATAACACTGTTCTTCATTTTATCATTAGAGTTATGCTTTGTTAAGTTGTCCTTTGGTCAGCATGCAGGGTGATATCTTCTATTTGCTATATCTTACACAGCTCTACAACACTTAGTGCAGCAGACCATTTATGACCGTAAAGTACCTTTCTATGACTCACAGTTAACAAGTTTTATGCAACATAGTAATACATGTTAGACATTGTAAAATAACAGCAAATATATCAGATAAGACGCATTGCAATATGGCATTGTGAAGTGCTAAACAACAGCAGATAAAGCAGAACTGAAAGGTATAATGAGGGTTAGACTAGTAGAATGATAGGAGACAAATATGTATTTAAGGGAGTATAAAACAGATGTTAACGTTTTCAGTGGTAAAGTTTGTTAGCAGGTACTTCTGGTGCAGTTTGGCACATGCTACTAAACCTAGACCCTACAGCAATCCTGGGTTTGACTCCTACACCCTTAGTTTGTCTTCTATGTGACTACAAGCAAGTCCCTTACCTAGAAAGGTCACCCCTGGAAAAAGAGTGTATGTCCTGTTGGCTTACCCAGGTAACATTTTGTTTGGTTATTTTTAGTTTGTAATTACAAATTTGTAATTACAAAAGATGTGGGAACAGTCCAAGCACCAGTGACTCAAGTGTCAACACTTTATAATTATACATTTCTAAGCATAAGAGCTTTTATTGTTTTAGTTAATATTAGCTGCCATACATATTTTTACATGGCTTGTTTTTCAAAGAGGTCTTATTACTTTAGGGCATATGATGTAGTACTATAGAACTTTGTGGTAAGAGAGAGAGAGAGAGGGAGAACAACCAACTTTAGGTTTACAAATTAATGTATGAGTGCAGCTGTATTTAAGGTGGTTTTATTAAGCAAGATAAGAGGCAAACTGCCTTATATACAAGTGTTGAGTGGACATTTAGGAGTCATTTGAAGAAGATATAATAAGTGTGGATAATTGCTGGGATATGGGATTAAGTGATAGTGATGTGCTGGAAATAACTGCATACAGATCTATCTGTGAGATAAGTTAGGACTTCAGATATAAATTCTTTTGCTTCATGACTGCTTCTGATGTTGGGGTGTAATGTGGATGGTGCAGTGGTGCAGCTGTAGTGTTATTGCCTCACACAATGAGATTATCTGGTTCGATTCTTGGCTCAGGTGCCTTCTGTGTGGAGTCTGCATGTCCTCCCTGTGTTTGTGTGGGTTTTCTCTGGGTGCTCCAGTTTCCTCCCACATTACAAAGACTTGCATCTGGAGTATTTTTCCCTGGGTTTCCACTGAAAATTGGCTTTGTTCCAAGTCAGACTTTCTCAGTAAACAAATGTTAAATAAATAAAAGTTGTCCTATTGTTTTGGTCCTTGGATGGAAACACACCTCTCAACCTCTTAGCACAAGAGATCTGGCCAAAGCTAAAAATAATGGGGGGACGAAGCCCCAAAATAGGGACACATTTTATATATTACTCATATAAACTTGGAAAGTTGCTAGAATAAAAGGGTTTATGTTACCATACCTTTTCTGAGGGATATGAAGTCTGAAATTTAAATGTCTGTCATTTTTTAATGAATTTAGTCCCCACTAATTTTCCAGAAAAATTCGAGTTTTATAAGGAATGGACTGAAAATATGAAGCAAAAATCTGAACAGTTGAGAGATATGGATGGAAAAGTGTTTAACATGCAACCAGTGTGTTGGTTGGTGTGTACAGGACCATTGCAGCAGTAGGACTAGAGTTTGTAGGTGGTGGTTGCTGTCAAAGGTGTAGACAATAGAAGTTGTTTAGTGTATTGTAAGTTGGAATAAGGTGGAGAATATGTTAGGTATTGTATAGTTGAATAAAGATGACAATATCAATCCTTTTAGGAATGAGTACCCAAATGGCATAGGTAAGAGCAGTGCAATGGTGATCAAAGGATGGGATTAAGAGTATGAAGTGAGAAACATGACTGGGTAGAAGTTATAGTTCTGAATTTTCTCTTTTTAAGGAGTAAACTAAGAGAGGAAGGACATATTCCTTTTTTATTAATCAAAAAAAAATGAACCATAACAAATATTATATAAAACAAAAATTTAACAATATAGAAGAATAAAAAAGTAAAGAATAAGAAAAGAAAAGAAAAGAAAAAATAGAAAAACCCATAAAGAGATTAGAGAAGTAATTACAAATTCATCAAACTTCAAGCAAAGGCATATTTTATATATATAAACAGTAGTTCAGGAAATGTTATAGCTTTTCACTGCTTTACAATATGTCAGTTAATAACCACAGTAGCTAATGCACTTTGGTTTGATAAATACATGAAAAATATTCCAAGATATCTGATAAAAAGCATTCAGTCTTTAACAGTACATTCACCTTTAAAATTAAAGCAAAGGATTTTTGAGATTTTGTCCAACACTACCTTATTGGACGACACGAACAATGTATCAAGTCAGCACCCTGCTGATTACAACACCCCAAATTTTGATTCATTAATATATTCATTAAAATAAACAGTTGTATAATGAATACCAAAAAGCAATTTATACCAAATTGAGGCATTTCTGGCATGCATATGATACTTTAATACCTTGGTAATGTTAGTTTTCCAAACATCAACAGAAAAATAAGTAGTAAATACATTTTCCCATTTAACATTCATAGGAAGAACATTAATGTCTTTTGAACTCTTAGCACATTTATATACCAAAGAGATTAACTTCCTTTTACAAATAACATTCATCTCCCCATCATTTTTAATATATATGTAATGGAGTCTTTTATATAATATATTAACACATTTCTAGGTATATTAATATGATAATTCCAAGTGTGATAATATAAGTTGCCTAAAAATTGATATGTGGATAAAAGGCAATGTTTTTCTAATTCATATATGGGAAATTAATTTTTTGTGTTAGATTGACAACAATGTCCATATAATACGTAAAAGGTATCTAGCTTAAATTCATTATATAAGGACCATATTAAACATCTAGCTATGCTATTAATTATACAATTAATAATGTAATAAATCTGTTCATAATCATATATACATTTGATTAGATTAATGAAAGCACAAGTACCAATATAAGAATAAAACCTGGCATGTCTAAACCTTGGCCTCACATAACATTAGCAACAGGCCAAAGAATTTATGGGAGACAGCCATGCCATAAAAGTTATACAAATTTCTTCTTATTTTATTATGCTATAATAACTTTAGAGGAGCCAATACATTCTGAAGAGGAAAACGAATAGTAGGAAGAAGCAGCATTTTAATGACATTGATTTTACCCTACACAGAAATGGTATAATTTTGTGTCAATTTAATTAAAAATTATTATGTCACTCTTACTAACTCATCATACTTATTTGTAAATTCACTGCCAAGGAAATTAAATTTTAACACAAAAAGACTATCATAAGTGAAAGCAACTTGCAGGGTACATGTTAATACAATTGTAATCTTTCATATGTTTATAGTCTATATTATATATATATTTTAAGCAATAGTGCCTTTGGATGCCAGTAATAAATTCTGAATTTTAAGTATGTCTTCTTCATAAATTTTTACAGTAATAACTGTATCATCATCATAAGCAATATAGGTAAGATTAGTCTCCTTATTCTGACAATTGTTGCAGCATTTTGAAATTTGTGCAATAAAAGATTAATAGCTAGTACATATACTGAGACTGAAAGGGGACAGCCCTGTCTTACACTTGTAGTTAAATCAGATTTCTTAGAGTACAAGGTATTAATATTAAAACAATGAAATTGTTAAATAATTCACTATTGAAATAAACGAGTTACTAACAAATCTTTAAGTTCCATGTAAATTTCATCTATAAAACAATCCGGACCAAGTCTTTTATTCTTTTTAAATGATATAATAGTATTCTCAGTATCTTCTATTATAATTTCTAAGTCTTGAAAATATCTATACGGAGACTCAAAAATCCAGTCATCAATGTCTAATTTATCATTTTCTAACTAGTATCGTACAAGCCACTAAAATATTGAAAAAAGTCACATTAATGCCTTCAGGAATAGTAATATCTACACCATCTTTTTTTCTTAATTTTCTTAAGAAAATGTTTCAATCTTACAGGTCTATAATAAATAGTTAGATTTTTACCACCTTTGTCATGAGTTAAAACCCTATTTTTTTTTAAAATATACACTAGAATCAAATATTTTAAGATGCCTTTAATATACTTCCATTTCTTTAAATTTGCTTTTCAGTTATGCAACATTCTTACCATACTTTACCGTGATATGTTTCTTTAAAATCAACATATGATTTTTCTAATTTTATTATATTGTCTAATAGTTTTTTTCTTCTTAATAATATGTCATGTCATAATATTGCTCTGTATGGTAGCTTTAAAGACATCCCATTTATTTATTTATTGACATTTGATTACTGGGAAAGTCCAATTGGGTAGAAGCCCATTTTGAGAAGAGGCCTGAGGAGAAAAGCTCCAAATTATTACAAAACATTTTAAGATCAATAATTTTACAATCTTCAAAAATAAAACAAAAACATCTGTAGTTTAAATAATTATAACAAATTAGATGTAATATAAAAGCATTGGTTAAGTATCAATACAAGGGATATGACAATTATATAATATTTAAAGAAATTTTAGACAATTTGTAGAGAAATTAAAGCTAAGTTATTCTAATACAGATGGGAATTGCAGTATGAAGTGAGGGAAAAACAGGCTTATGGTACATTTAGAAAGAAAGTCAGGGAAGAGAATTACATAACAGTAAGGAAATAAGTGAAGAAGGGAGAGTAAGGAGGTATAAGGAATGAAAAGGTACTTGTTCACATTTAGAGATATAGTTTATCCTAGTTTTGATCAAGAACAAAGCCAGATTTTTAGCTAGGAAGTCTTTCAGACTGTTTTTGGAAGATAGGAGGAAGACTATAAACCTGATGGATACAAATAAGGAGTTCTAGGCTTTAGCAACCTTGTACAAGTACACAGACAGAAGTTTTTGGTCACTGGATCACAATGACAGGCTGATAACATAGTTGTGAGAATTTTTTTAGTGCTGGACAGACAGATGGATGCTGGATAATTTTGTAGGTGGTAAGAAGTTGTGCATATGTTAGGTGATGTGGCAGTTCTGACCAATTTAGGCTTTTTAGTGCTATACAGTGGTGGGTTCTGAAAGGGGCATGTGCTGTAAATTTAGCAACATTGTTATAGTATTGTTCAAGTTAAAATTTTTGTGAAGCCTGGAGGTTAGTAAGGTTGGGAGTGCCATAAAGACGTGTGGGAAGGATATACGTAATGGCAAGTGTAGTTTTAGTTGTACTGGTGTGAAAGGTTTTGGCTCTATAAAGCATCCCTAATTTTGATGAGCTTTTCTTATGCAATTTTGTATATACAGGTCAAGTGTAAGATTATCATCCACTATCACCCCTAATAGTTTGCTATGAGAAACAACTTCAATGGTTGTATTATCAAAAGAGAGGATTTTTAAATTTGTTTTTCATGAGAGAGGGGTTTGGGAAAAAATAGTAGTTTGGTCTTTTTTGGGTTGAGCATGAGTTGTGAGTTATGAAGCCATGTTTCAGTGGCTGTTAAAGCTTCCTGAGTAATTTTTTGCAGGTGTACCATGTTATCAGATGTGCAAATGAGAGTAGAATCATCTGCATATCGTATTACAGTGGCCTGTTGTGTGGAAGTATGCAGGGTTTGGTGAAAATGTTAAAAAAGAGGGGACCAAGGATAGATCCTTGCGGTACACCAGTGTTGAGTGAGAGGTAAGCAGTGAGTGTCGAATGCCATTTTACTGACTGATACCTATTAGGCAGGTAGATTTTGAACCACAGAAGTGTGGGCTGAGAGAGACCTAGTGAAGCCATTTCAAGTAGACGTTTGCTGTGACAAACTGTGTCAAAGGCTTTAGACAAGTCTAGAAATAAGGAAGAGACTAGTTTGCTATTATTTCTAGCATTATTGACAGTATCTACATATGTTAGAAGGTAAGTGCTAGTACTATGGGAAGAATGGAAAACTTGTTGTGTTGGGGATAGGAGTTCTTCCTGCAGGAGATAGTCTAGCAATTGTTCTTGAATGCAGTTTCAAGTATTCTTATGAGTGGACATAAGATTGCTATAAATTTATGTCTAAAGGAAATGTTTCAATGTAAGTTATTTACCTAATATTCTATAATTTTATGTCTAATCAAAGTATTAAACTGAAATGATTAAATTAGGTGGCTAGCACCCTCCTTTTGTAAATACATGATTTTAAAGTAAACAATAAGAGTAAAAAATAAAAAAATAAGAGTAAAACTTACTGCCATGTCATCTGAGTAAGGACAACTAACAAACTGACTGTATTCACCAATGAAATTCAAATCAGGTGATACTACATAAAATTCATTCTGGAACTTAATTTGACAGTATGAACAATGTGTGTATACCATCTACCAGCAATTCTCCAAGTATCTATTAAGTTTTCAGAAGGCAAACAAAAAGTTAACAGTTTACCGTTATAACCTGATATGTATTTCCATTAGCAGTAAATGATATAGCTAATGTTGGATCTAAAATAGCATTCCATTCATCATCTAAGATCATCATCTTCTTTCGGCTGTTCCCGTTAGGGGTCGCCACAGCAGATCACCTGTTTCCATTTCTTCCTGTCCTCTGCATCTTGCTCTGTCACACCAAACACCTGCATGTCCTCTCTCACCACATCCATAAACCTTATCTTAGGCCTTCCTCTTTTCCTGTTACCTGGTAGCTGTTAGATTTTATGAATATAAATCTGAAATTAATTATGTTGTAAATATGCTGAAAGAAAAGGCTTGCTTAAATGCAGAAACAAAGTTTAAGTAAAATGTGATCAGCAGTCATACTAAATGACCATGGCTTGGAAAAGGAATCTGCTGAATGGACATTATTCCCTTACAGACTCAAGGCAGGATGTTATGCAAGAACAAAAATGCAAAATCTGCTTTTAAAGAACAATGACATGTTTTTCTGCATGGAAAAACAGGATATGACATAAGAACAGATACAAAGATCCAAATAAAATACAGGATGTTCACACTGTCAGAAAAGCTGATCTCTGACAATGTGTTTTCTCAAAAATATGTTTTTCTTCATAAAAACAGGATATGCTTATCAGCATTGACATAAGAACACATGTTTCTATACACAGATTCAAATAGAATACAGGACAATGTGTTTCCTCAAAATATGTTTTTCTACATGGACATCAGGACACTGTTACAGGATATTCACACTGTCAGAAAAGCTGGTCTCTTACAAGACATTGTTAAACAAGGAAGTTTAGTATTGTTTCTACAGGATAAGCAATTCTCCAAAATATGTTTAAAAAGAGTATATAAAGAGCTGTATAAATCCAGTTGTTTAGGGATATGGTAGGAAAACATTTGGTGTTCTGAGGTAAATGTTATATCTCTCACATCATCTGTACTATATGAGAAGTAAAGTTGGAACAGTACTTTTAAGCTGCAACGTTTGTCCAGTTTTATTTATTATAAAAGTTATTGGTTACTGCTCTTAAAGACAAGTGCTGCAAAGTATATTCTCTCATCAGTGTATATTCTGCAAGTTTCTGTATGCAACAGACTGTGAATGCAAATATAACTAGACTTTGAATTTTAGAAAGAATCCATCCAGGCAAGGAGCAAGAAGAAAGTAAGAGCAATATAATATTTTTTCAATGGCGAGCAGCTGAGTGACTAGCTCCATATAATTTTTTCAATGGCAAGCTAGTCTGCATTTGAACCTACAATCTGCATTCAAACACAGAAGGAGTGATGGTAAGCCCTGCAGAGGGTCACTTCAGTTAAATTGCAGTAACTAACATTTGTACGTATGTGTCAATTCTGAACAGAAGTATTCCAGTTTATGCAGCTTGCAGTAGTAAAGTTTTTTAGACGTCTACAATCCGGAGTGAGACTAGTTCAAGAAATTCGCAGTGCCATAAATTCTTCAAGAAAAGGGGGATATCCACTAGCCCATCAGTCCACTGCCTGTTGTGCTTTCCCAGCTTCTCAAGTGACTCTGAAAAATTTCCAGCCATCTGCAATAGCAGCCTGATCACCTGTTTTCTTGCTAACTGGTAAGACTTTTTTCTGTGTCACATATTTAGTGTGGATGATGTTAAAACAGTTTGTATATTCTTAAGAGAGTTTTATATTCTTAAGACAGTTTGTATATTCATATATAGTTTCTGTATTCCTAGACAGGTTGTATATTACTAGACAGTATGGATATTATTTATAATTCATGCAGGAGTAAACCAAACTTTAGTAAATTGCTATGTTGGTATACACAGCACATTAGTAAATGTAAAACCTTATTAGGGCAGGTTGATAGTAAGGCATTATGCAAATGTATTACAATATTTGACTGGTATCTCAAAGAAAACCATGTGAAATATGACAAATGTTTATTGTGTGATTCAACAAAAGCTGCATTTTGTGTATTATGTCATAAAAAATATTGTATCATATTGCGAAAAAATAGACTGTAAAGACAGATCTGAAGAATTAACTAAGGGTAAAGTGTTTCCATTACATTCTGATGTTGAACAGTTATGTCCTGTCACCACATGTGAGTCAAATCAGTTACTGATAGAACCCTAGTACATTTTGTTACAAAATGTAGTAAACTTCTAAACGACAGACACAATGAGTTCAGGAAGCTTAGACAAGTTATACATACATCTTTTCAAAAGTGCATAGGAGTTTCAAATTCAGCAGAACAGCTTACTAAAGAATGTCAGAAAGACCATGCAACATAACAGGAAATTCAACAGAAGTTCCAGGATAAAGAAAATAAATTAGCTGAACTGACAAAGACTGGGAACTTCCTACATACACAGTTAATCTGTGCAAAAGAAATATATTTTATAATATGTTTATGTTTTGAAAATGGTTAAACATACATGGTAGGATGGTAGGATCTGATGTCTGGACAAATCATTCTTAAATGTTTTACTTTCATTCAGTTAAAGCAAGACATCTATCAGTACTACAGTAAAGTAAAGCATATGAATGCCATTCATTAGCATAGTCAAAAGGTAAACAAAACTGTTCTAGTGTATTATAATATATAAATTAAATAAAAATAGATGAGTAAAAATTTAAAGTCACAAGACATAACATGCTTGTATAAAGATATACATATACAAGACAGACATGCATGTGTGTTCTTTTCATCTAGAGTACATTTGTTACAATAAGGCAGACAACAGCAAATATAAATAATATAAATATAAATGTGTTGGTTAAACTAATATCTATTTTGTTTTTTACAATTTGTTTATAATTATATAGTAACACCAAACAGTTAAAGTTCTGAATTTTAAAAATAAATAAAATCACAGATGGTATTATTCAAACAGTTTTTGTAAAATTAATGGTGGGACAGTTAAATAGTTAAATAAATAAATAAAAAATACTGAAATCCATGTAAGGTAATTATAAAATGATGTCTATTTATGTAGTATAAATGCATAGTTATGCAAATCAAAATCACATTAAAGGAAAAATGCTAAAAGAATTAACTATAGTTTACAGAGTATGAAATGTGAGCTCAGACCTTCCTAGACTGAATGAATAGTTACACGAAATGCTGGAAAGATAAGATAAACAACAAGACTGATTGCCAGGCAAGTAGCTTGAGTTTTTCTAAAGCATCATTGTTATTAAAACATAATTGTTAAAATGTTTACAGGCAACACTATTTAGTAATTGTCATAAAATGCCACAATTGTG
The DNA here is from genome assembly GCF_019279795.1 of Protopterus annectens. Lineage (NCBI taxonomy): Eukaryota > Metazoa > Chordata > Ceratodontiformes > Protopteridae > Protopterus > Protopterus annectens. Next base: position 388,428,341 of record NC_056731.1, on the reverse strand, counting down.
CATAGATGTCACTGATAATCTGTTTGCAAGTAAATGTTAAAAGGACAAAAAAAAAAAAAAAAACTCAGTTGCATCAAGTACAGCCAGCAAATGGGCTATAGTATATATACAGTTCAAATCAATTGTGCAGGAGAATGTAAATGCCTACTAGTGGTAGTAAACAGCAAAAGCTTTATAAAAATTATCAAATCAGACAAAGTTCATAATTTAATAAAATAAATGTATAACCATAGTGTTAGGCTAACATACATTCTATTTTCACAGCATAGGGCAGGTAAACAGTGCTGAAGTACTACAGGGGGAGGGGTACTTTCTCAGTTTTACACTGACTGTATATGAGGGAGGGGCACTTTCTCAGTTTTACACTGACTGTATAAACAGACTGTGACAAGGGTCTGAAATAAAGCTACATAAAAATAAATAATAAGGGTCTAAAATAAAGCTACAGGAAAAAAAAAATATCTCATTCATTCTTGACAATACTCTTTTAGGTAGAGGGAAAAACAGGTATTAGTGTATTAGAAATACTGGTAAACTGGATTAAACCTGACAGGATAAGATATTTTACAAGTTGTTAATAGCTATCATAATGGTTATTATTGTATTGTTTAGAATTAAATTATATTTACAGCCTGTTAAACGTAAAGCTATACAAGAGATGGTTTAAAAAAACAAGAGATGGCTTAAAACTGATTACAGCTATACAAGAGTGAATAAAGATATGCAAAAATGCATAAATGTTTCTAATAGCAAGAATGGTCACTATTTTTAATATGTTTTTGGCAAAACAATGTTGGTATAAAAAAGCATGAATATTTTTAATAATTGTTGAGTATGTAGTTTAAAATAACAGGACATATGAATTTGGTATCAATTCCACTAGATATTTCTAAAGAGACAAACATTTTCCAAGATTTTGCTTAATATTAATGTTATTAAATTTGTAAGATTAGACTAAATGTACTTTATAGTCATTGTATGTACAAATGCAGAAGAATTCAGTACAAATGAGATTAATGTCTAGTAATAAATATGTGTGAAAAACCATATTTAATAAAAAGTGGGTCCAGTATACCTAGTAAATTGAAATGCATGAACAGCAAACAGTCTATGTAAATACATACTGTACAGAATACATTGTAGCAGTTCAAAGACATGACCACAATGTTATGGTTAAAATGACATTGAAATTGTGTGTTTTCAGCAGTGTATAAATGCTTGCAGTAGCACATGGTTACTGTCTCTTATAGTTGGTTCAACAGTTGCAAAGAGTTAATGAAACAGTTCTAAGTCATAAATGAAATTCTGTGATTGCAAAAGAATAAATTGATCAAGTTAAAGCAGATACAGCTCATAACTGATAAAATATTTTCACAGAATGGTCTGCAAAAGAAAAAGTTGTTAAATACATTCAGTTTTGGTAGTAATACTTAATATCATTGTATTAACTATGTAAAATTGCATTTTGATTTGTTGTATCAAACTAAAGGTTTGTTTCTTGTGTTTTCTATATAAAATGTTTTGAGTATGTTTAAAAACAGAGGGAATTGTTAGATTTTATGAATATAAATCTGAAATTAATTATGTTGTAAATATGCTGAAAGAAAAGGCTTGCTTAAATGCAGAAACAAAGTTTAAGTAAAATGTGATCAGCAGTCATACTAAATGACCATGGCTTGGAAAAGGAATCTGCTGAATGGACATTATTCCTTACAGACTCAAGGCAGGATGTTATGCAAGAACAAAAATGCAAAATCTGCTTTTAAAGAACAATGACATGTTTTTCTGCATGGAAAAACAGGATATGACATAAGAACAGATACAAAGATCCAAATAAAATACAGGATGTTCACACTGTCAGAAAAGCTGATCTCTGACAATGTGTTTTCTCAAAAATATGTTTTTCTTCATAAAAACAGGATATGCTTATCAGCATTGACATAAGAACACATGTTTCTATACACAGATTCAAATAGAATACAGGACAATGTGTTTCCTCAAAAATATGTTTTTCTACATGGACATCAGGACACTGTTACAGGATATTCACACTGTCAGAAAAGCTGGTCTCTTACAAGACATTGTTAAACAAGGAAGTTTAGTATTGTTTCTACAGGATAAGCAATTCTCCAAAATATGTTTAAAAAGAGTATATAAAGAGCTGTATAAATCCAGTTGTTTAGGGATATGGTAGGAAAACATTTGGTGTTCTGAGGTAAATGTTATATCTCTCACATCATCTGTACTATATGAGAAGTAAAGTTGGAACAGTACTTTTAAGCTGCAACGTTTGTCCAGTTTTATTTATTATAAAAGTTATTGGTTACTGCTCTTAAAGACAAGTGCTGCAAAGTATATTCTCTCATCAGTGTATATTCTGCAAGTTTCTGTATGCAACAGACTGTGAATGCAAATATAACTAGACTTTGAATTTTAGAAAGAATCCATCCAGGCAAGGAGCAAGAAGAAAGTAAGAGCAATATAATATTTTTTCAATGGCGAGCAGCTGAGTGACTAGCTCCATATAATTTTTCAATGGCAAGCTAGTCTGCATTTGAACCTACAATCTGCATTCAAACACAGAAGGAGTGATGGTAAGCCCTGCAGAGGGTCACTTCAGTTAAATTGCAGTAACTAACATTTGTACGTATGTGTCAATTCTGAACAGAAGTATTCCAGTTTATGCAGCTTGCAGTAGTAAAGTTTTTAGACGTCTACAATCCGGAGTGAGACTAGTTCAAGAAATTCGCAGTGCCATAAATTCTTCAAGAAAAGGGGATATCCACTAGCCCATCAGTCCACTGCCTGTTGTGCTTTCCCAGCTTCTCAAGTGACTCTGAAAAATTTCCAGCCATCTGCAATAGCAGCCTGATCACCTGTTTTCTTGCTAACTGGTAAGACTTTTTTCTGTGTCACATATTTAGTGTGGATGATGTTAAAACAGTTTGTATATTCTTAAGAGAGTTTTTATATTCTTAAGACAGTTTGTATATTCATATATAGTTTCTGTATTCCTAGACAGGTTGTATATTACTAGACAGTATGGATATTATTTATAATTCATGCAGGAGTAAACCAAACTTTAGTAAATTGCTATGTTGGTATACACAGCACATTAGTAAATGTAAAACCTTATTAGGGCAGGTTGATAGTAAGGCATTATGCAAATGTATTACAATATTTGACTGGTATCTCAAAGAAAACCATGTGAAATATGACAAATGTTTATTGTGTGATTCAACAAAAACTGCATTTTGTGTATTATGTCATAAAAAAATATTGTATCATATTGCGAAAAAAATAGACTGTAAAGACAGATCTGAAGAATTAACTAAGGGTAAAGTGTTTCCATTACATTCTGATGTTGAACAGTTATGTCCTGTCACCACATGTGAGTCAAATCAGTTACTGATAGAACCCCTAGTACATTTTGTTACAAAATGTAGTAAACTTCTAAACGACAGACACAATGAGTTCAGGAAGCTTAGACAAGTTATACATACATCTTTTCAAAAGTGCATAGGAGTTTCAAATTCAGCAGAACAGCTTACTAAAGAATGTCAGAAAGACCATGCAACATAACAGGAAATTCAACAGAAGTTCCAGGATAAAGAAAATAAATTAGCTGAACTGACAAAGACTGGGAACTTCCTACATACACAGTTAATCTGTGCAAAAGAAATATATTTTATAATATGTTTATGTTTTGAAAATGGTTAAACATACATGGTAGGATGGTAGGATCTGATGTCTGGACAAATCATTCTTAAATGTTTTACTTTCATTCAGTTAAAGCAAGACATCTATCAGTACTACAGTAAAGTAAAGCATATGAATGCCATTCATTAGCATAGTCAAAAGGTAAACAAAACTGTTCTAGTGTATTATAATATATAAATTAAATAAAAATAGATGAGTAAAAATTTAAAGTCACAAGACATAACATGCTTGTATAAAGATATACATATACAAGACAGACATGCATGTGTGTTCTTTTCATCTAGAGTACATTTGTTACAATAAGGCAGACAACAGCAAATATAAATAATATAAATATAAATGTGTTGGTTAAACTAATATCTATTTTGTTTTTACAATTTGTTTATAATTATATAGTAACACCAAACAGTTAAAGTTCTGAATTTTAAAAATAAATAAAATCACAGATGGTATTATTCAAACAGTTTTTGTAAAATTAATGGTGGGACAGTTAAATAGTTAAATAAATAAATAAAAAATACTGAAATCCATGTAAGGTAATTATAAAATGATGTCTATTTATGTAGTATAAATGCATAGTTATGCAAATCAAAATCACATTAAAGGAAAAATGCTAAAAGAATTAACTATAGTTTACAGAGTATGAAATGTGAGCTCAGACCTTCCTAGACTGAATGAATAGTTACACGAAATGCTGGAAAGATAAGATAAACAACAAGACTGATTGCCAGGCAAGTAGCTTGAGTTTTTCTAAAGCATCATTGTTATTAAAACATAATTGTTAAAATGTTTACAGGCAACACTATTTAGTAATTGTCATAAAATGCCACAATTGTGCATAGATGTCACTGATAATCTGTTTGCGAGTAAATGTTAAAAGGACAAAAAAAAAAAAAAACTCAGTTGCATCAAGTACAGCCAGCAAATGGGCTATAGTATATATACAGTTCAAATCAATTGTGCAGGAGAATGTAAATGCCTACTAGTGGTAGTAAACAGCAAAAGCTTTATAAAAAATTATCAAATCAGACAAAAGTTCATAATTTAATAAAATAAATGTATAACCATAGTGTTAGGCTAACATACATTCTATTTTCACAGCATAGGGCAGGTAAACAGTGCTGAAGTACTACAGGGGGAGGGGTACTTTCTCAGTTTTACACTGACTGTATATGAGGGAGGGGCACTTTCTCAGTTTTACACTGACTGTATAAACAGACTGTGACAAGGGTCTGAAATAAAGCTACATAAAAATAAATAATAAGGGTCTAAAATAAAGCTACAGGAAAAAAAAATATCTCATTCATTCTTGACAATATTCTTTTAGGTAGAGGGAAAAACAGGTATTAGTGTATTAGAAATACTGGTAAACTGGATTAAACCTGACAGGATAAGATATTTTACAAGTTGTTAATAGCTATCATAATGGTTATTATTGTATTGTTTAGAATTAAATTATATTTACAGCCTGTTAAACGTAAAGCTATACAAGAGATGGTTTAAAAAACAAGAGATGGCTTAAAACTGATTACAGCTATACAAGAGTGAATAAAGATATGCAAAATGCATAAATGTTTCTAATAGCAAGAATGGTCACTATTTTTAATATGTTTTTGGCAAAACAATGTTGGTATAAAAAGCATGAATATTTTTAATAATTGTTGAGTATGTAGTTTAAAATAACAGGACATATGAATTTGGTATCAATTCCACTAGATATTTCTAAAGAGACAAACATTTTCCAAGATTTTGCTTAATATTAATGTTATTAAATTTGTAAGATTAGACTAAATGTACTTTATAGTCATTGTATGTACAAATGCAGAAGAATTCAGTACAAATGAGATTAATGTCTAGTAATAAATATGTGTGAAAAACCATATTTAATAAAAAGTGGGTCCAGTATACCTAGTAAATTGAAATGCATGAACAGCAAACAGTCTATGTAAATACATACTGTACAGAATACATTGTAGCAGTTCAAAGACATGACCACAATGTTATGGTTAAAATGACATTGAAATTGTGTGTTTTCAGCAGTGTATAAATGCTTGCAGTAGCACATGGTTACTGTCTCTTATAGTTGGTTCAACAGTTGCAAAGAGTTAATGAAACAGTTCTAAGTCATAAATGAAATTCTGTGATTGCAAAAGAATAAATTGATCAAGTTAAAGCAGATACAGCTCATAACTGATAAAATATTTTCACAGAATGGTCTGCAAAAGAAAAAGTTGTTAAATACATTCAGTTTTGGTAGTAATACTTAATATCATTGTATTAACTATGTAAAATTGCATTTTGATTTGTTGTATCAAACTAAAGGTTTGTTTCTTGTGTTTTCTATATAAAATGTTTTGAGTATGTTTAAAAACAGAGGGAATTGTTAGATTTTATGAATATAAATCTGAAATTAATTATGTTGTAAATATGCTGAAAGAAAAGGCTTGCTTAAATGCAGAAACAAAGTTTAAGTAAAATGTGATCAGCAGTCATACTAAATGACCATGGCTTGGAAAAGGAATCTGCTGAATGGACATTATTCCCTTACAGACTCAAGGCAGGATGTTATGCAAGAACAAAAATGCAAAATCTGCTTTTAAAGAACAATGACATGTTTTTCTGCATGGAAAAACAGGATATGACATAAGAACAGATACAAAGATCCAAATAAAATACAGGATGTTCACACTGTCAGAAAAGCTGATCTCTGACAATGTGTTTTCTCAAAAATATGTTTTTCTTCATAAAACAGGATATGCTTATCAGCATTGACATAAGAACACATGTTTCTATACACAGATTCAAATAGAATACAGGACAATGTGTTTCCTCAAAAATATGTTTTTCTACATGGACATCAGGACACTGTTACAGGATATTCACACTGTCAGAAAAGCTGGTCTCTTACAAGACATTGTTAAACAAGGAAGTTTAGTATTGTTTCTACAGGATAAGCAATTCTCCAAAATATGTTTAAAAAGAGTATATAAAGAGCTGTATAAATCCAGTTGTTTAGGGATATGGTAGGAACACATTTGGTGTTCTGAGGTAAATGTTATATCTCTCACATCATCTGTACTATATGAGAAGTAAAGTTGGAACAGTACTTTTAAGCTGCAACGTTTGTCCAGTTTTATTTATTATAAAAGTTATTGGTTACTGCTCTTAAAGACAAGTGCTGCAAAGTATATTCTCTCATCAGTGTATATTCTGCAAGTTTCTGTATGCAACAGACTGTGAATGCAAATATAACTAGACTTTGAATTTTAGAAAGAATCCATCCAGGCAAGGAGCAAGAAGAAAGTAAGAGCAATATAATATTTTTTCAATGGCGAGCAGCTGAGTGACTAGCTCCATATAATTTTTTCAGTAGCTTCATCCTTAGCATCTTTTTCCCAATATACTCAGCATCCCTCCTCAGCACATGTCCAAACCAATGTAATCATGCCTTTCTGGCTTTGTCTCCAAACCTTCCAACCTGGGCTGACCCTCTAATATACTTATTCCTAATCCTGTCCATCTTCGTTACACCCAGTGCAAATCTTAATATCCTCAACTCTGCCATGTCAAGCTCTGACTCCTGCCTTTTTGTCAATGCCACTGTCTCCAACCCATATAACATAGCTGGTCTCACTACCCTCTTGTAGACCTTCCCTTTCACTCTTACAGGTACTCGTCTGTCACAAATCACTCCTGACACTCTTCTCCACCCACTCCATCCTGCCAGTACTCTCTTCTTCACCTCTCTTCCACACTCACCGTTACTCTGAGCTATTGACCCCAAGTATTTAAACTCATCCACCTTTGCCACCTCTACTCCTTGCATCCTCACCATTCCTCTATCCTCCCTCCCATTCACACACATATATTCTGTCTTAGTCATGCTGACCTTCATTCCTCTTCTCTCTAGAGCATATCTCCATCTCTCCAGGGTCTCATCCACCTGTTCTCTACTCTCACTACAGATCACAATGTCATCTGCAAATATCGTAGTCCACGAGGATGCCTGTCTGATCTCATCTGTCAACCTGTCCATCACCACTGCAAATAAGAAAGGGCTCAGAGCTGATCCTTGATGTAACCCCACCTCCACCTTAAACACATCCGTCACTCCCACTGCAGACCTCACCGCTGTCACACTACCCTCGTACATATCTTGTACCACTCTTACATACTTTTTTGACACTCCTGACTTCCTCATAGAATACCACAACTCCTCTCTAGGCACCCTGTCATATGCTTTCTCTAAGTCTACAAAAACACAATGCAACTCCTTCCGACATTCTCTGTACTTCTCCATCAACACTCTCAGAGCAAAGATCGCATCTGTAGTGCTCTTTCCTGGCATGAAACCATACTGCTGATCACTAATCATCACATCCCTTCTTAACCTTACTTCCACTACTCTTTCCCATAATTTCATGCTGTGACTGATCAATTTTATCCCTCTGTAGTTACTATTGCTCTGCACATCACCCTTATTCTTAAAAATCGGTACCAAAACACTTTTTCTCCATTCCTCAGGCATCCTCTCACTTTCCAAGATTTCATTAAACAATCTGGTTAAAAACTCCACTGGCATTTCACCTAAACACCTCCATGCTTCCACAGGTATGTCATCTGGGCTAACAGCCTTTCCATTCTTCATTCTCTTCATAGCTATCCTTACTTCCTCCTTGCTAATCCATTGTACTTCATGATTTACTATCCCTACATCATCCAACCTTCTCTCCCTCTCATTCTCTTCATTCATCAACCCCTCAAAGTACTCTTTCCATCTCCTCAACACACTCTCCTCGCTTGTGAGTATGTTTCCCTCATTATCCTTTATCACCTTTACCTGCTGCACATCTTTCCTAGCTCGGTCCCTCTGTCTAGCCAATAGGTACAGGTCCTTTTCTCCCTCCTTAGTGTCCAACCTTTCATACAACTTTTCATATGCCTTATCCTTAGCCTTCGCCACCTCTCTCTTTGCCATGCACCTCATCTCCTTATACTCCTGTCTACTTTCTTCATCTATCTGTCAATCCCACTTCTTCTTTGCCAACCTCTTTCTCTGTATACTCTCCTGTTCTTCCTCATTCCACCACCATGTCTCCTTGTTGTCCTTCCTCTGTCCAGATGTGATACCAAGCACCTTTCTAGCCGTCTCCCTTACTAGCTCTGCTGCAGTTACCCAGCTATTTGGTAACTCTTCACTGCCACCCAGTGCCTGCCTTAACTCATACCTGAACCCCACCTCACAATTACCCTTTTTCAATTTCCACCACTTGATCCTTGGTGCTGCCCTCACACTCCTCCTCCTCTTCTTGATAACCAGAGTCATCCTACAAACCACTATCCTATGCTGCCTAACGACACTTTCTCCAGTCACCACTTTACAGTCTCCAATCTCCTTCAAACTGGCCCTCCTACATAAGATATAATCCACCCGTGTGCATCTTCCTCAACTCTTGCATGTCACCCTATGCTCCTCCCTCTTGTTAAAATACGTATTCACCACAGCCATGTCCATCCTTTTCGCAAAATCCACTACCATCTGACCTTCTGCATTCCTTTGTTTAACACCAAACCTACCCATCACTTCCTCATCCCCTCTGTTCCCTTCACCAACGTGCCCATTGAAATCTGCTCCAATCACCACTCTCTCACCCTTGGGTACAGTCATCACCACTTCATCCAATTCACTCCAAAATATTTCTTTCTCATCCATTGCACACCCAACTTGTGGAGCATATGCACTAACAACATTCATCATTACACCATCAATTTCCAGCTTTATAAACATCACTCTATCTGACACTCTTTTCACCTCCAAAACACTCTCAGCATACTGTTCCTTCAGAATAACTCCTACGCCATTTCTCCTCCCATCCACACCATGATAAAACAATTTGAACCCACCTCCGATACACCTAGCCTTACTCCCCTTCCATCTGGTCTCTTGCACACACAATATACCAACCTTCCTTCGGTCCATCATATCAGTTAGCTCTCTCCCTATACCAGTCATACTGCCAACATTCAAAGTTCCAACCCTCACTACCACAGTCCTAGCCTTTCTCCTCTCCTCTCCTCCCCTCTCCTCTCCTCTCCTCTCCTCTCCTCCTGCCTTCGGCCATGTCTTCCGCCTCTTCTCCTTCTTCGGCCAACAGTAGCCCAATTTCCACCAGCACCCTGTAGGCTAACAGTACTGGTGGCGGTCGTTGTTAACCCGGGCCTTGACAGATCTGGTATAAAACATTTTCTTGGTGACTGCATGAAATGTTTTGGTGAAGTTTTACGTCGGATGCCCTTCCCAAGTTCATCTATTCCATTCCTAATACTGCCTGGTATTTCTCAAAAGATCAATGTACAGAGTTAACAGAAAAACTTTCAATTTAGAATAGACAGATTTAACCATGCACCTACAAGAATTTTTGATTATAACCATTACCCCAGCAGAACAATTGTTATAAAAATTGTTATACACATCCTTGATCTGTTTGGATTTATTACAAATATAATCACATTGTGATTCAGAAATATGAGTTTTTTTGCAACAAGATTATGTTTTCCTTACATCGTTCAATAAATGTCATTATCATTCCTAATTTAGAATAGTTATGAAAGCCATTGACATTAATTGTCAATAGTTTAGTTTAAATTTATACTAAAAAGAAGCATTTTGCATACCTTTATTCTTGGGAAACACAAAATATGCTTATAGAAAAGGAATAGACATTCTTCACCACACCCATGTAAAAAAGTCATAAAGTATAATAAAAGAGACTAGAAAAAAATAAAATAAAACAAAGTCCAAATCCAAATAAGAAACCCCATTCTCAAAATCAGCTGGAAGGGAAAAGCATGGATGAAGTCCAGAAAGTAGAGTTAAAGAATGTCAAAAAACCTTCAGTTCATGTTTTTCTTTAGCTTCCAAACAAAAAATTAAAGGAATAGACTTCCATATTATTATTATAAGTTTAGCAGGGTTGATGAAAGAAGACTTCATATGTTACTGCCATAGTTTCTGTTATATATTAGAGAAGACTCTACAAGATTTGATAACATCATAAGGCAAATCTGAAAGGATAGGTATAGAAGCACCAACCATAAGGATCCACTTTATATCTAATGGCAGCTGAAAGTATATGCTCTTTATCAATAGTTTTCATAAACTATACTCAGTTGGACAGTCGGAATTCTTGTGGGTGTATTGTGAATTTATACAATGATAATGATCGAGCTCAGTGTTGCTAATCCCAGCTTCATTTAGTATGTCTTCATCTTAAAACTAGTATTAAACCTGTGGTACCGGGAAGTTGCTGCTTTAATATTTTTTTCAAATTGAGATTTGACTCAGCACATATTTTCAAAAGTAAGTGAATATCCTTTGGTACTGATAGATTTACTAACTTATCAGCATCATCTAAACTTCGCTCTCCTCCTGGCATTCTTTTTCTATCCTTTGATGTCTTGACCAGCTAGGCACAATGACTTACTTCCAGAGGAGTGCAGCATCATTCATGTATCTGCATTCTCATTCCATTCTGAGGTAGGACATATTCCACCTGTGATTGGAGGACTCATTAACCAATGTCTTTAAACATAATGCCAGCTATTAGTGGTTTTGTTTATCATAGAATGCTGAACTGCGATGTTGAAAGTCATTATGGGTGATGGGGTGAGTATTATACAGAAGCAGAAGTACTTGAAGGTGTCAGTAGCTTCTGCGCAGTTGTTGATGAAAAATGGTGTAGTAGGTACATGGGTTCATAGATTAATACTGGGCTAACTGCCCTTGTGGGCCATTTTAAGCCTAGCTAATTATCCATGTGAGAATCAAACCCTGCACCTTGCATTTGTAACGTAAATACGTAAATCATTATGTTAAATTCATAACCCCCCCCCCAGTAAGTTCATAGCTAATTATTAGGTAAGCTATCTTAGTAGGCCATTCTAAGCCTAACAAATTTCCTTCTCCAAGGTGAGAATCAAACTCTACACCTTGTGTCTGTGAGTCAAATGCCTTAACCCTTATACCAAGTCCCAGATGTTGTAAGAGTATAGTCAACTTTACAGGAGACTTCCTTATACTCTTGAAATGAGTATCTTCATCAGTATTTTAAAATCTAATTTTGTATGTCCTGGTACAGATGCATACCTAAAACTAAGGCAGAAGATGACATTTAGATGCTGTCATGATTAGTTAAGAATGCATAGTGAAATGGTCAGCGTTGCAATGTACAGAGCTGGAGTTAAGGAGTGTTTGCAAAACTTTATGAAAACTATCAGATATTTCCATATTTCCATTAATAATGCAAAAATGGAGTGTGATACTGTCATGTAAAGGTGTGCATGCACTGAATGTTAATACAAATGACAATAAAACATGATGAATAACATAAAGACATTCTGAGATATAAATAATTGTTTTGTAAAGCAACTGCAATATCAATATTTTCCTAGCTGCATTAATTTCACAAAAGCTGTCTGTCCTACAGGTGAACAAACGGTGACATCTTATAAAAAACATTAAGACACAATGTTGCCACTAATACTTGCCGTCTGATGTGCATGGTTTTGTAGCTTACTATTGTTTTGAAATATTGTAAAAAATACATGCATAATTCACATAGTTTCTGCAGTTTCAAAAACTGCAGTACGCTAACCCTCCTGTCATACATCATTTGTAAGCTCTTGTACAGGTGAACAATTCTCCCACTGATATCTGCAATCTATTTTGCACACTTACATAGATATTTAACCCTTTATTTGACCACATACTAGTAATTTTTGGCAAATAAAATACAATTTTTCTTCCATAAATGTGCAATATACAATCAGCATCTACAGACTGACCTTTGATACTAACACCAGTGCGTAGACTATTATTTACAAATGAACTTTCATATTTTACATTTTTGTAACTCACATCATATATCAGACATTGGAACTTTTATAAATGTCTTCAGCAAAAGACTTTGGAGAAAAGCTCTCAGGAAGCAAATGGTTTCTTGTCTTGGAAGACCCCAAGAAACAAGGGGATTTATCGGCCTCCTGCTGTTCAGGGTTGAATAAGTTAAGGTAAGATTGGATGTAATTGAGGATAGACGTCTACATGTGGGCATCTTTAAAGTTCGTAATTCACTCAATGTAGTAAGTTTAGAATTTGAATTCAGTAGGGAGATTGTATATAAAGAGGTAAAGAAACTGAATAGGAAGGATCCATGAATGGAGACTTGTTGTATAAATGTAAATAAAAGCTCAGGTTCCATTTCAACATTTTCTTTATGTATGTGATTGTTTTAGCACTTTACAAAATTGGTAGTACTACAATAAAATAGCAACAAACAAGAATGTAAAGCATGATAAAACAAATAAAACAGATAAAATGCATTAAAATGACTATGTAAGCAAGTGTACCATTAAGTTCATATGAGTAACTCATAAGACAAATAAGACTTGCAAGTAGACAGAAAACTATTGGCCAGCTCAAAGGTTAATTATAGGAAACATAAATATTTGCAAATTGGAACTACAAGGTGAATTTGATGGATCATCTAAAGACGAATTTAAAAAGATATGCATTCATAGTATACATAAAGTCAGCAAGAGCTGGGATCTTCCACAGTCAGATTCCATGAATAAGGACTATGTTAACTAAAAGTTAAGATGCCTGAGGATTCCTAGCAAAATGAAGTAATTGCTAATCTGCTTAGGGGGCTGAGCAGAAAGATCTGTTTTGCCGGTACTAGGACAAGCTGATGAAGGGTTGTTACCTATTTTGTTTGTAAAGGATCTAATGCTTAATTAGTTTATTATCTAACCTAATGTGGCCAATTCTAGCAACTTCAAAAGAATATTGTATAAGAGAGAAATGAAAAAGTTGGAAGCTTTAATGTAATCTTTATAGATTTTAATAAACTATGGGTGCAGTGCCGGCTGTTACTTCCAATGTGTTTGTAATAGATTTGTAATCATATTACTGCAATGATTTGTATACAGTTTTTATGCAACATGAGTGAATGTTCAAGTAAGTCAGTAAGGTGTAAGTTATTTTTAATGACAATGTGAAAATTCCTTCAGAACAGTGCAATTCATAGTTGTGTGGTGGTTCTGTTAAATTATTGAAACAAAAGTTTCTGCACACAAGATGTACTCAACCCTTCTTCCACCTATCCATCCATCCATCCATCCATCCATCCATCCATCCATCCATCCTCAACCCCTTTTCCCATTTTTTGCACATGGGGTCTGGGTGTCACTTCAGCAGTGATAATCATCTAGAGCCAAGGTTCATACCACTGGGTGGCTAGCCTTCTTCTTTCATTCACTGGAAAATGCTTTATGGAAGGAATTATTACACCACAATTGTTTCATGCCTCAGTTATAACACTGAATTTATAAGGTAGTGTTTAGTGAAACTATGTCATCATTATACCAACTTTTCTCCTTCCTCCTCCCAAGACATGGACCGCACAAAATTAGGTCCCAGATATAACAATGGTTGTAAGAAATTTGTTGGTGCAACAAAATTATTAGAGCATCATCTTTTAGCTCCTAACAACAGGAAGCCTACTGTATGTTGACCTCAGAATGCCATAACTTGAGGTTTACTAGGATGGATTAATCAATATTACATTTAGAGAAGAGGGAGAAGGTGCGTTTTTTCCTCTTTCTCTCTTTTCTCTGAGTATTTCTGACTTTGGCGACTATGTGCACATTCATAAACTGCCTTTCAGAATGTTTACAGCTCAGAATGTTGACAGTAAAATGTATTTATTTATTTCAAAGAAAACTGCAGACTTGTCTCACACTTTGTGCAACTTTGGTAAAATAAAAAGAAAACCACAAGTGATGATGGAGCACTATATCATACAAAATGAACTTTAATCCACTGGTTTAGCTCTTTCAGCCCAAGAATTAGGCCTTAATCAGAACAGTGTTAAAAAACTGTCTCATTTTTATACCATCATCAATACACATCACACCAATCAAATGTCATTTTATTTAAACTTAATGTAAAAACTGTTTAAAATGTGATTAAATAAAAATGCATTTTAAATAAAGCACACATTTCTAACAAACATATAAAGTATTTACATGTGTTGTAATAAGCTTTTCTTTTCAACACAGCTTTATAGTTGACACCATTGTTAAGCCCTGGTGCCCTGCATGCATCTAATAAAACCTGCCATTTAAACTCTCTAAAATGTAGTTCCCCATCTCTGTCTCCATTAAAGCCCAATGGAACATGATCTATAACTGTAAAAAGAAACTTAACACTGTTATTGCTACTCACACAGTTTAAAGTGTGCTTGTAAAGAGCATTATCTAAATTTTTCTTTTTGATGACATAATAGTGTTCATACATTCTGTTTTTAAGTTGCCTATTGGTTTTTCCAATATAGAATGAAGAACAAGTGGAGCATTTTGCCATGCATACCACAAATGTAGATTTACAATTAAAAATGCCTGGAAAATGCCACATCTTGCTCTGAGTTGCAACATTAAAATCTGCTCCCTCTGAAATGTATTTACAAAAATTGCAACTTTTACATTTAAAAGTACCTATGTTGCCTTGAGGCTTTTTTCTTTGTCCACTTTCTAACATTTCCTTGAAATTCCTTCCTCTTGAGTTAACAAACATGGGGGCTTCTCCTACTACCATCTGAAGATCACTATTTGAAACTAATATTCTCCAGTTGTTGGACACTATGTTTTTAATTTCTTTACTGTCTAAGGTAAAGGTTAACAACATGGACGTTACCCAATCCTTCTTGTTTCGTCTGTTTCCACTAAGCCCCTCCCTTTCACTTGTATTAATAATGTCTTGGACTATTTTAGAAGGGTACCCTCTGTTTTTAAATCTAGAATGCAATTCCTGCACTAACAAATCTAACTGTGCTTCATCGCTTGTAAGTCTCTTAAGCCTTACTAACTGCCCCTTTATAATGTTATATTTCACATAAGTGGGATGCATACTAGAGTAACTCAAAAGACCATTGCTTGCCACATTCTTATAACTGATGCAGGACCCTAAAAAATTTTTACCTTCCTCTTTAATAACTTCTAAATCTAAGAAACATATCTTACAATTATCCAAGCTACCAGTAAATTGCAAAAAAGAGGTGCTATTGTTCATGTCTACAATGAACTGTAAGAGCTCAGTTTGTGTGCCTTTCCAAATAAAAAACAAATCGTCAATAAAACGATAATAACTCACAATTTTTCTGTCTGTTGGCAAACTTGGACATAATGTTGTTTTCCCAGTAAGCCAGAACTAAGTTGGCATAATTGGGAGCCATCCTGGCACCCATCGCCACCCCCTTCGTTTGCAAAAAATGTTTGTTGTCAAACATGAAGTAATTGTATGAAAGAATATTATCCATACATTCCAACATGAACCTGCACTCTTCTAATTCATATTCTCCACTGTTGATTAACAAATTCCCAACCCACTCTAACCCCACGTCATGAGGAATGCAGGTGTATAAAGATGCCACATCAACTGTCACCAGCAAATCACCAGCTTCAACCTTAATTTTATTGATTTTACTTAAAAAAATCAAAAGAATCCCTAATAAAGGAGTCTGTCTTCTGCACTATCTCAAGCAAAGTTCTATCTATAAACTTGGAACATTGCTCTAGCTTTGATGCTGGTGAAGAAACTATGGGCCTATAAGGGGGACAGTGCCCATCCTTATGTATCTTTGGAATACCAAAGAGGTGCCCTATCCTGGGTTTGTCTACTACAAAAAACTCATACATGTTCCTAGAAAGCAAACCTTCTGATAAGGCTTCAAAAAGCCAAGAGTCTATTCTTTTATACGCTTTTAGGACATTGCCTTTGGAAACCTTTTTATAGGCAGTTTCATCTGCTAATAATAATTGCATTCCCTTCACATAATCATCAGAATTTACTATGACCATTGAACCCCCTTTGTCTGCACGCATGACCCTGATGGAAATATCATCCTTAATGGAGCTGAAAATCATTTGCTGTTCTACTGTCATATTATAAAATTTTCTCTTGCTTCTTTTTGTTTAACAAATCCCTA
Source organism: Protopterus annectens (assembly GCF_019279795.1). Taxonomy (NCBI): domain Eukaryota; kingdom Metazoa; phylum Chordata; order Ceratodontiformes; family Protopteridae; genus Protopterus; species Protopterus annectens. Next base: position 388,411,575 of record NC_056731.1, on the reverse strand, counting down.
ATTTCTGTTTAACACAATTCCTCAAATGCTTTTAATACAGGGTACAAGGGTGGGTTAAAAGTGCTGGGGGTAACAAAATCACCCTTTGGTTACCTTCTTGATTCCCCATAACAACTTTAAGTTCAGTTTTCTGGTATAGGCTTTTAAATTAACAACAGTGTCCACAATGTCCGCTCTTCTGGAGGGCACAAAATTAAAACCTTTTTTTAGTAAGTTAGTCTCTGCTTGTGTGAAAACCCTCTTTGACAAGTTGTATACTTTAAAATCCATAAGCATTACCTGTATGTTCGATGCCATTCCTGATTCTTCCCTCTGAAAAACAAAGGGTAAACACTGGCTTGATTCAAAGTTTCGGCTACCTGCATCACTGTCAGATTGCTGTAACTGTTCAAATTCATCCTCGGTGGGACATTTTGCTTCCCTGGTGTCAGAGTCTCCCATTCGCCATGTTGCACTGCCCTTTTCTCCTGCAGACGCTTCGAGCTCCGAGGAGATAAAAAAGGCTTGTAAATCTGCTACTTTCTTGATGGCAAAAGCCTCTATTCTCTCTAGCAGCTTCTTCCTCCCCTCTTGCAACGTTCTGCAGTGACATCAGCTCACCGGAGGTGCTGCTTGCTGATTCTGCCGGTTTTGAGGTGGAATGGCATTTCCTTTCTTTGTACAGCCTGCGATCCCTGTCTACTTTCTTCTCCTTCTTTTGCCTCAAAGAATTGTCTAAGGCATTAACTTTCGACTGTATTCACCTTAGAACATCATCAATTTCTTTTGGTAAGGCAGCTAAACTAAGTTTGTCTATAAGTCCATTGATCCACTTAGCAAGCTTGCGCTCCTCTTCTACGTGGTGTTCCTTAAGCACTTTTAGGAACACCAAATCGGTGTCCTCACAGATCTTATGCCATTTGTTAAGAAAAGTGTTGCTAAAAATACCATTAGGAGTGTTGTGTACCTGCAGACCCTTAGGGACCCGTTTTACATCCAAACTGTATTTCAAAACGACAGTCGCCCACTGAAGTTTTTTTATATTTTAGAAGGGAAGCTTCTAAGTCTTTAAACAACCATTCCTTGTTGAGAATGACTGTGGGCATAGAGTCCAATAGCCTTGAAATGTCCTCTGCTTCTATGGTAATAACTGTTGGTGCTGCCATTAAATCCTTAACCATACCTCTCCAGAAACAATTCTGTTCATCCGGACGGAATGGCAACTCCACATCCACAGCTTTGTCAGCAGCTTGTGAATCCATAGGAAATGAATGAATGGTCACATTCAGCAAACTGTCTCCCTCTTGTGGTGCTCCACTCTGAGACATCTTGCAAGTAACAGAAAAAGTTCAAAGAAAACTGCAGACTTGTCTCTCAGTTTGTGTAACTTTGGTAAAATAAAAAGAAAACCACAAGTGATGATGGAGCACTATATCACACAAAATTAACTTTAATCCACTGGTTTAGTGCTTTCAGCCCAAGAATTAGGCTCATTTTATATATATATATATATATATATATATATATATATATATATATATATATATATATATATATATATATATATATACACACATACACATATATTTATTTTGCATATTTTGTTGTAATATTAAACTTTGGTCACCAGATGGCATGTTTCACATTTTTGTAACTTTTTGCCTGAGTGAATGTATTCAAAGCAGTTTCTTTTGATTGCATGATTAATTAGTTGTGGTTGTCTTTAAATGCTCTTAGTGGCTTTTCCCACAACATTGAGAAAGACTTTTGATGAAACTCTGAATCTTTTGTAGGGTCACCAATCATATTACTTGTTATTATTAAAGAAGATTTTTTTCATTACTGGAGTGCTGGAATTTTGTCATGAATATTGGGGAGTGTTCCATGGACCTGTTTTCTCTTTCATGAGTTTGGATGGTATAAACATATATATAAATATATAGATCTAATTAACTTGTTCGAATACATTTATGTTGACATGCATTATGTTGAAACAAATTGATCGACATTATTCATGGCATCATGCTACTTTGCATGTGCCAAGAGTTAATCTCAGCACATGCAAAACTTAAAAAAAAAAAAAAAAAAAAAGACAAAGAAAGCATTGATTTTGTAGGGAACAAGCCCTCCCCCCACCCCTTCTAATGAAATAGTCTAACTCCGAGTTTGCACATTCCCCTGGACTAGGCTATATTTACGTACTTGGGGATTGTTGATCTTGCGTGCCTGTCGACCATCTGTTTAGTCGACCAAACTTTGTTATCCAAAGTAGTATCATTTGACAAAGTTACTGAGACCCACCCACACACACACACACACACACACACACACATATATATATATATATATATATATATATATATATATATATATATATGGGTACCTATGAGTTGATCGACAACTTAAAACATCGACAGTGACTTCACCGACAAGTCAAATAACCGACATTGCAAAACACAGACGTTTACCAGGTAACAGATGTAAATTCGCTACTCATGCCTACCATGGTTTAGTAAGTCATGCAACCATGGTAGGCATGAGTAGCTTAATTACATCCGCTACCTGGTAAACGTCGTGTTGCGATGTCGGTTATTTGACTTGTCGGTGAAGTCACTGTCGATGTTTTAAGTTGTCGATCAACTCATAGGTACCCATATATATATATATATATATATATATATATATATATATATATATAGTTTGGGGGTTTGAGGGCTTGCCCCCATATAAAAGGGTAGAGGTTGGCTTGTCCCTGTAAAAAATTTATTTGTTTGCTTTATGACCTTGGAATTGTTGCTGTTTTGAGGTGCACCCTTTCAAGGTTTCAAGGTCTTAGGCATTTTAGATTCACTAAACTGCATGTCAGTTAATTAGATGTGATTTTCAGCTATTCCCACTAACACTTGGAAAGCACTGGATCTTTTCTCAGCTAGAGCAATTAATTTTTAAGTACTTAGTGCTAACATGAACTTAGTGCTCTTCCACATTACTATCTTATATGAAAAATTATTTTAAAATACAGTTCCCCTCAGGGAAATTTAAAATTATGACTGCACAGCCAGAAAGCAGCAAGAATTGGTCGTATTCACAAGGACATGCCGCATCCTTCTGTGGCAGATGACAGAGACTGCATATGTGAGAGTGCAGTTCACTCTAGCAGTATGAAATAGTTATGGGGAATTTGTATAGAAATGGAATAACAAAAGTTCAGTATTATAGTGATTGTAAAAGTAAAGCTTATGAATAAGTACATTGATTCACTGTATATCAACTAAAGCAGTTTGTGGCAAAATACTGACTTTAGAAGACACAAGATGAAAGGAACAGGACAGAAGCATTTTCTTCAGGGTTTCACTCCAAGCGTTTTAAAATAACAAAGTACCATATTACTTTCCTGTGTGCTATACATAATGGATAACAACTTGGCTATGGTGACTGAACAAAAGTACCGGAGATTAATCAAAGATGCCACCCACCTTGTCTGTCAGTAAGTATACAAGCTCTTCATCAACTAAGACTTCTTCAAGATCTCAAACCTCCTATCTCCATCCACATGCCATGCCCTTGCTACAAATGTCCTTATCCTCAAAATCAAGTAATGATTCCCCTAATAAGTTTCTACTCTAACACCAATACACAAAAATTGTGACTATAAACTAAATTTGCTGATTTGTCCTACTTACTGACCTATAAACTCATCACTACCAACTTTTACAATGCTTCAACCAGCTTCCCGTTAACACAAGGGCAATCCTACTGTTCAGTGCTCAGATTTTTAAAATAATAAAATAATAAAAATGTGATTGTGTCCACCATTGAACCAGGTTGCAAATGAAACCTTAAACTTAAGGCACAGGAGTTGTTCTGGAAGAAACACTAACTCTTATAAGACCATCCTACAAAATTTCATGTGGAAATGGGATTTTCTAAAGTTGATCCAACCATTTGGAATAGACTCCCACCTAAGGTGAGAGAAGAAAACACCCAGTCAAGCATAAGGAGCATTTAGTAACAAAGAAGAAAAAAAAAAAGAAACAAATGGTCTTGTTACAAGGCAGGAAAAGGCAGAGTATCCATGCCTCATACACTAGTATGTCATTATTATAATTTTGTTCTAGTGACTTTAACACTGTTGAATACAGACCTAATTACAAATATTGTAAATACCTTGCTTTTAAACCTGCTCATTGTAAATGATTCTTATTCTATTTTGCATTGTTAATTTATACTATTGAACAATTTCTAGTTACTCTGTTTTTATTTTTATCTTTATGATCCTGGTCATGGCTGAGAAAGATCTGGGAGTCAGTTTATTTACCCTGTAAACAAATTGCAGTAACAAACAAACACATAAATAAATAGCTACAACAGGTCTAGCCACCCAGTGGTATGAATCCTGGCTCTAGATGAGTATCACTGTTGAAGTGACACTCCAACCCCACGTGCAAAATGAGAAAAGGGATTATGGATGGATGGATGAAAATAAATAAATATCTGCATCTTTTACTGCTCTGGCTGTATCTAAATTTAATTTTCATCTCCTTTAGGCTTTTTCTCGTTAGGGGTCACCACAGTGGAACAATGGTCCGCAGAACAACTGGCAGTGATGTTTTACTGTGTCAAGTTGCCAGCCCAGTGCCCATCCTTCCACTGAAGGAACACACATGTAAGCACTCACATCTAGAGCCAAATGTAGTGTCCAGTCTACATGCAGCATGTCTGTGGGATGTGGGAAGAAACAGGAGCACCTGGAGGAAACCCACATGACAATAAAACGTACCTAAATTCAAACAAGACCACTTCAATTCAGGTATGAAGATAAATGTACAGTCTAAATTGATACAAGCAGCTGTATATGTGTGGAGAGATTACAGAATATGAGTATAATAAATATGGGTTGTCTTACTTGTTTGCAATACAGCTTCTTTCTGTACCATGCAATTTGTGCATGAAATAGTTACAAAAATTGAATGACTTTCTCCTACAAAATGTAGAATAGCATACTGATTACTTTGCACTGAGTTTACTGTGGATTCTGGACTTTATAATGACTAGTGACATAAAAGAGCTATTATTCTGTAGGAGACAGAGTCACAGCTAAGACTTATTAGAACTGATTATTTTATAGCTACTCAGTTACAGCAAAGCTGTGCACTAATACAATACACTATGATAATAGCTATAGTGAGACAAACAGCATGAACATTAGAGACATTAACCTTCCTTGAACATAGGGAGATATTACCAGCATATACTACAACCACTCATTTCCATCCTATGCAAACATGTGCACAGCACAAACATAAAGTGCAGGCTCTTACTATAATACCCAGCCTGCTCAAGCAGACACTTGCTATCATTGCTTCCGAACTGAGCATGTACACACATACTGACATCCCACCAGCATATACTACGCCACTTGTTATCCTTTCCATCCTCCTTGTGCACATGCACGTATGGCCGACATGTACTACTGGTATTTAGGAGCCTACCCGTCCTCATGTATAGATGCATACATGTCCAGCATGTACTACTGGTATTTAGGAGCCTACCCGTCCTCATGTATAGATGCATACATGTCCAGCATGTAGTACTGGTATTTATGAGCCTACCCGTCCTCATGTATAGATGCATACATGTCCAGCATGTAGTACTGGTATTTATGAGCCTACCCGTCCTCATGTATAGATGCATACATGTCCAGCATGTAGTACTGGTATTTATGAGCCTACCCATCCTCATGTATAGATGCATACATGTCCAGCATGTAGTACTGGTATTTATGAGCCTACCCGTCCTCATGTATAGATGCATACATGTCCAGAATGTAGTACTGGTATTTAGGAGCCTACCCGTCCTCATGTATAGATGCATACATGTCCAGCATGTAGTACTGGTATTTATGAGCCTACCCGTCCTCATGTATAGATGCATACATGTCCAGCATGTAGTACTGGTATTTATGAGCCTACCCGTCCTCATGTATAGATGCATACATGTCCAGCATGTACTACTGGTATTTATGAGCCTACCCATCCTCATGTATAGATGCATACATGTCCAGCATGTAGTACTGGTATTTATGAGCCTACCCGTCCTCATGTATAGATGCATACATGTCCAGCATGTACTACTGGTATTTAGGAGCCTACCCGTCCTCATGTATAGATGCATACATGTCCAGCATGTACTACTGGTATTTATGAGCCTACCCATCCTCATGTATAGATGCATACATGTCCAGCATGTACTACTGGTATTTAGGAGCCTACCCATCCTCACGTACAGATGCACACGTAACCAACATGTACTTCTGCAGCTAATGAGTCTACCTGTCCTCCATCAACACACTGCAGGCCTTTTGTCACAATTCTTCTCGAACACACGCTTGCACTGCCAGCTTATACCACATCATTGATTATCATTTCCATCCTACACAGAAGAGTGGTGATGCATGCATATAATACAGCCTCATATGATCATGTATGGCTCACACAGATGTGTGTATAATGCAGACATATACTATAACCGCTTACTATCATTGCTTCCTGCTTGAGCATGTGCGTACTCTACTAACATATACTGCAAACACACCTTGAACACATACGCACACATCAGCATATAATGCATCCAGTTATTATCACATTTGTCCTCTTTAAACACTTACTACTGTCACTTATTATTATATCCATCTTCCATGAACACAAGCACCCACCAACAGCATATGCTTCTGGTTACCATTTGAAATGGTTGCCCCGTCTCTGGAATAGATTCCCCATACATCTCAAACAGAGCACCTCACTGACCCTCTTCGAGCGCAACCTTGATGAGTGGGTGGGTAACAACAAATTTGTCCCAGGGGTTTGAGCTGTATCCCTCATTGACAGGGGCAACAGGTGATGACTGAGGTTTCTTTTTGGGGATAAACTCGTAGCTAGGCTTCTAAGGCCCCAAGGCCATTAGCCTAGTAACCTCCTATGATCTTACGATCTTATGATCTTATGTCGGGACCCATTACAGTGAGTCCCAAAACATGGAGAATGAATGGCAAAAAGAACGGACTTACATGTACTAAGTCCAAGATGCCATTTCTCAGAATATTCCCTTTTCTCCAAGGTATGGCAATCTCAGAGTTGGTATATATAAGTTTGGGGGTGTGTGGGGTGCTTGGCCCCCACACAGGGTGGTGAAGTGTAGGCTTGTCCACCCCCCCTACATAAAGAAGTTTTAAGAAGAAGAGTGATTTTCGAGATTTGATCATCTCTGGGGTTTTGGTCTTTGTTTTTGGCTCTTCGGCACTCAGCATTTCAAGTGGTGACATTTCAATAGGAAGCCTATACTTCCGCACCTTATCATTATTATCATCCTACTGGAACACGTACCCATACCACTAGCATATACTACAACCGTTTATTATCATACTTATCGTCCTTAAACACGTGGACTGTACAGCCATTTATTATCATATATTATCATACTCATCATCCATAAACACGTGGACTCTACAGCCATTTATTATCATATATTATCATACTCATCATCCATAAACACGTGGACTCTACAGCCATTTATTATCATATATTATCATACTCATCATCCTTAAACACATGGACTCTACAGCCATTTATTATCATACTTATCATCCTTAAACACGTGGACTTTACAGCCATTTATTATCATATATTATCATACTCATCATCCATAAACACGTGGACTCTACAGCCATTTATTATCATATATTATCATACTCATCATCCATAAACACGTGGACTCTACAGCCATTTATTATCATATATTATCATACTCATCATCCTTAAACACATGGACTCTACAGCCATTTATTATCATACTTATCATCCTTAAACACGTGGACTTTACAGCCATTTATTATCATATATTATCATACTCATTATCCATAAACACGTGGACTGTACAGCCATTTATTATCATATATTATCATACTCATCATCCATAAACACGTGGACTCTACAGCCATTTATTATCATATATTATCATACTCATCATCCATAAACACGTGGACTCTACAGCCATTTATTATCATATATTATCATACTCATCATCCTTAAACACATGGACTCTACAGCCATTTATTATCATACTTATCCTTAAACACTTGGACTTTACAGCCATTTATTATCATATATTATCATACTCATCATCCATAAACACGTGGACTCTACAGCCATTTATTATCATATATTATCATACTCATCATCCTTAAACACATGGACTCTACAGCCATTTATTATCATACTTATCATCCTTAAACACGTGGACTTTACAGCCATTTATTATCATATATTATCATACTCATCATCCATAAACACGTGGACTGTGCAGCCATTTATTATCATATATTATCATACTCATCATCCATAAACACGTGGACTCTACAGCCATTTATTATCATATATTATCATACTCATCATCCATAAACACGTGGACTCTACAGCCATTTATTATCATATATTATCATACTCATCATCCTTAAACACATGGACTCTACAGCCATTTATTATCATACTTATCATCCTTAAACACGTGGACTTTACAGCCATTTATTATCATATATTATCATACTCATCATCCATAAACACGTGGACTGTGCAGCCATTTATTATCATATATTATCATACTCATCATCCATAAACACGTGGACTCTACAGCCATTTATTATCATATATTATCATACTCATCATCCTTAAACACATGGACTCTACAGCCATTTATTATCATACTTATCCTTAAACACGTGGACTTTACAGCCATTTATTATCATATATTATCATACTCATCATCCATAAACACGTGGACTCTACAGCCATTTATTATCATATATTATCATACTCATCATCCTTAAACACATGGACTCTACAGCCATTTATTATCATACTTATCATCCTTAAACACGTGGACTTTACAGCCATTTATTATCATATATTATCATACTCATCATCCATAAACATGTGGACTGTGCAGCCATTTATTATCATATATTATCATACTCATCATCCATAAACACGTGGACTCTACAGCCATTTATTATCATATATTATCATACTCATCATCCATAAACACGTGGACTCTACAGCCATTTATTATCATATATTATCATACTCATCATCCTTAAACACATGGACTCTACAGCCATTTATTATCATACTTATCATCCTTAAACACGTGGACTTTACAGCCATTTATTATCATATATTATCATACTCATCATCCATAAACACGTGGACTCTACAGCCATTTATTATCATATATTATCATACCCATCATCCATAAACACGTGGGCTCTACAGCCATTTATTATCATATATTATCATACTCATCATCCTTAAACACATGGACTCTACAGCCATTTATTATCATACTTATCATCCTTAAACACGTGGACTTTACAGCCATTTATTATCATATATTATCATACTCATCATCCATAAACACGTGGACTGTACAGCCATTTATTATCATATATTATCATACTCATCATCCATAAACACGTGGACTCTACAGCCATTTATTATCATATATTATCATACTCATCATCCATAAACACGTGGACTCTACAGCCATTTATTATCATATATTATCATACTTATCATCCTTAAACACATGGACTCTACAGCCATTTATTATCATACTTATCATCCTTAAACACGTGGACTTTACAGCCATTTATTATCATATATTATCATACTCATCATCCATAAACACGTGGACTGTACAGCCATTTATTATCATATATTATCATATTCGTCATCCATAAACACGTGGACTCTACAGCCATTTATTATCATATATTATCATACTCATCCATAAACACATGGACTGTACAGCCATTTATTATCATATATTATCATACTCATCATCCATAAACACGTGGACATTACAGCCATTTATTATCATACTTATCATCCTTAAACATGTGGACTTTACAACCATTTATTATCATATATTATCATACTCATCATCCATAAACACGTGGACTGTACAGCCATTTATTATCATATATTATCATACTCATCATCCATAAACACGTGGACTCTACAGCCATTTATTATCATATATTATCATACTCATCATCCTTAAACACATGGACTCTACAGCCATTTATTATCATACTTATCATCCTTAAACACGTGGACTTTACAGCCATTTATTATCATATATTATCATACTCATCATCCATAAACACGTGGACTCTACAGCCATTTATTATCATATATTATCATACTCATCATCCATAAACACGTGGACTCTACAGCCATTTATTATCATATATTATCATACTCATCATCCTTAAACACATGGACTCTACAGCCATTTATTATCATACTTATCATCCTTAAACACGTGGACTTTACAGCCATTTATTATCATATATTATCATACTCATCATCCATAAACACGTGGACTGTACAGCCATTTATTATCATATATTATCATACTCATCATCCATAAACACGTGGACTCTACAGCCATTTATTATCATATATTATCATACTCATCATCCATAAACACGTGGACTCTACAGCCATTTATTATCATATATTATCATACTCATCATCCTTAAACACATGGACTCTACAGCCATTTATTATCATACTTATCATCCTTAAACACGTGGACTTTACAGCCATTTATTATCATATATTATCACACTCATCATCCATAAACACGTGGACTGTACAGCCATTTATTATCATATATTATCATATTCATCATCCATAAACACGTGGACTCTACAGCCATTTATTATCATATATTATCATACTCATCCATAAACACATGGACTGTACAGCCATTTATTATCATATTTTATCATACTCATCATCCATAAACACGTGGACTGTACAGCCATTTATTATCATATATTATCATACTCATCATCCTTAAACACATGGACTCTACAGCCATTTATTATCATATTTATCATCCTTAAATATGTGGTCTCTACAGCCATTTATTATCATACTCATCACCTTCAACCACATGCAGCAACCAACAGCATATACTACATTCATGTATTTGCTGGTTCATTCCATTTTATTTCACTCATAAACATACCTTTTAGAAGAATTGTCACTTAGCAATATAGACTCTGTAATGTGCCTATAAAGAGCATTCTTACTATCCATTTTCTTAATTTCATATAGATGCTGGTATATTCTGTCTTTTAGTGCCCTTTTTGTCTTCCCTATGTAAAAACTATTACATAATTGGCACTTACAATAATAGACCACTGCCTTGGAAAAACAATAATACTGATGTGGGATGTTGATTTTCATATTCGCCTTAATTCTAACAACATCACACACTAAAATATTTCCACACTGAGCACAATTTCCATATTTGGACATTTGCCCTCTTCTCCGGACACCCCCTGTCCTTTCTAGCATCTGCTTAAAGCTGATTTCCTTCTTATACAGTATTATGGACTTGCCCCCACTACCTGAAGGTGGTCAGAATCTATTCTAAAAAGATCCCAATTATTTCTAAGAATCCTAGAAGTTGCAAACAAATCCTGATTGTGTGGAATAATATAGCAATAACCCGCACCTGGGTGTGGGTAATGCTGGATTTACCCAAGGTTGGTGTGGTTTGGTCACGAGGGTGAAGTCCGAGTGGCCAAACAAAGACAACCGTGGGTAAATCCAGCATTACCCACATCCAGAAGTGGGTTATTGCTATTATACAATGACATTATTTAAGAAAAAAAAATTACTTTTCTTAAATAATGGCATTGTATAATGCCTCTTTGCTGCCCTTCAGCAGCTGTCTGGTATTCTGCGGGACTTCTGATGTACTGCGCATGCGTATGCTTACTCAGTACATCAGAGCTGTGGGTGGAAGCAATGGAGAAAGCAAGATCTCTGTTGCTTTTTACAAACTCTCTTGCTATGTTAAAGGAGTTTAACATAGAGAGACAGCTTTAAAAAAAGCAACAGAGAATCTCCGTTGCTTTTTTTAAAGCTGTCTCACTATGTTAAACCCATTTAACATAGCGAGACAGCTTTAAAAAAGGCAACGGAGAAAGCAAGATCTCCGTTGCTTTTTACAAAGTGTCTCGCTGTGTTAAAGGAGTTTAACATAGCGAGACAGCTTTAAAAAAGCAACCGAGAAAGGAAGATCTCCGTTACCTATTTTTAAAGCTGTCTCGCTATGTTAAACTCCTTTAATATAGCGGGACAGTGTGCAAAAAGCAACGGAGATCTTGCGTTCTCCGTTGCTGTAAAAAAAGACTTATACTAATGGAAAAAGTCTGGGCGACCGAACCTTTTTCCATTAGTATAAGTCTGATTTACAACATGCATGCTGACCAATCAGTGTGCACGTTTTGGAATATTAATGGGGGGGGTCGTTGTATAATACAAGTTTTATTCCATGTTTCATCTCCTTCCTTACTATTATTCCTGTCCAGCCTCCCTTCACTTAGCCCTATGTTCGTACGTAAAAGAGGTTTATATACCACTTCACATCTTTTTCTTTCTACCTGTTCCAAAATATCATCAACAAACCCATTAGAATAATTCTTCTTGATAAACATCTCATTTAAAGCTAGGCGTTGTTCAATAAACATATCATCTTCAGAAACCATCCTGGCTGACTGACCACATTACCCCTTAACTAGGGCTATTCTGATGAAGTCCACTGTACTGGGATGAAAGTGCTTAATGTTTTATTAAAGTTTGTGGTTTGCTATAGGTCAGTTTTGCCTCCTTTGTCTGTTACTAGTCGTGTTTGCAATTTGTTGTTTAGTTATTAAAATCTTACAAATATAGAAGATACATCACAATCCTTAGAACTACCTCAGAAGATAGCCCTACGAGCATGTTAAGTAATTAGGTGCTGAAAATTACCATGGAACAAACAAAGAAACTTCATTAATCTAAGGACACAGTATCATTCAAAAATGACATTTTGAAATTGGTTTAAAATTATAAATTACCAGGATAAAGTTTCCTATAGTGAATCCAAATCTCTCAATTGTACCTATAGGTACAGCCTCCTTTCTCTTGAGTGTCACTTCTCCTGCAAATGTTGCCTGTTTCAGCCTGCTTACAGTATCTAAATATAACTATATTATTTTCCTGCCTATTATGGCCTTGGAGTTAAAATTCATTTGTTTGTGTCATCACATTTTGTACTTCTGCTATATTAACTTTGGTCTTTTTTGCCACTTTTTACTATACTCATCACCTCAAATTTGCAGGCACAGAGTTTCCTGGGCTTTGTTAAAACCAGCACCCTAGACCAGATAGTGCGGGCACCCAGTAGAGGTGCAAGCATATTGGACCTGGCCGTCACCAATATGGGAGAATGCTGAACCCTTCCGCTTTCCAATTGTTATGTCCTCTCTGGTGTGGTCAGACCACAAAGCTGTCTCCTTTGAAATAAAAATCAGTTTTGTATCCCCCTTAAAGCCTGTAAAAGATAGGAACTATTCCAAGGCAACATTTTAATTCCCTCCAAACTCAGATATGCAGAACTGTTTGCAGAAACTCTGTACAACTATGTCAATAGTTGCACAGAGACTGCTGTGTCTAGTAGAAGTAAACCCAAATAGCAAACTAAAAAAAAAAAAAAAAAAAAATAGAAGAACCAGTTCACAGAACAGTATAAAATTGCAGATAGGTTGGCATAATGGTTAAGGTGTTTACCTTAAAACCCAAGGAGCAGCGTTTGATTCCCCCCACCATGGGGTAATTGGCTAGGCTTAAAATAGCCCACAAGGGCAGTTAGCCTAGTACTGATCTTTAAGCACCAATTTATTTAAAATAATAAAAGATAAGCGCTTTCTCACCAAAACTACTAAAATATGTTTAGACAGTGCATTTTTGCTATCACCTCTACTAATGTAGTAGTAATATGCTTTCTTCATTTGATGATTTAACTTGTGAATATTGTTCTAGAGGCTATTCTGAAAATAAGATAGAAAGGGAATGAGACGAGGTTATATCTCACAGAACTAACTTAGTGAAACCATATTTTTCAGATTATACAAGTGATGTTGTGATGAGAACAGATAAATGTGAGATGCTACTTAGGATGAGTATCACCTATTCTAATGTTGTTCAGTGTATTTGCGATAACATTACGAAGCACTGGCATATACTTATTTCTGATGCCAGGTATAAGGAAGTTCTTGGTGATGCCGCGAGATTTTGTTTTAAAAACAATAGCACTTTAAAAAGCATGCTTTGTTACAAATTGTTTAGTAAAAATAATAACTGTGTATCTGACAGTACAGGAACACATCCCTGTAGAACTTGTAGCTTGTGTAAATATATTAAGATATGTGAGACGTATGTACATCCTGATACTAAATGTATTTTCAAGTTTAATTTTTTGCTGATTGTAAGAGTCGTGACTTAGTCTACCTAGCTACCTGTGATTTATGTGAGTGCTATTACGTTGGTAAAACCAATCACACTTTGAAGGATCATATGTGTGAACACCTTTACTATATTAATAGAGGTGAGACCAAAAATGCACTGTCTAAACAATTTTTAGATGCAGGTAATAGTCATTCTTTTAAATTTATGGTTTTGGAATTATTAGATGTAGGAATTAGAGATGGTGATGTCAGAACTAAAACAGGGTTTCTTCAGATTAAGTGGATTTTTGTCACTGCAGGCTGATAAAGGAAAGGGACTGAATGAACATGTCCCTTTAAAAACCTCTTCTTAGGTCATGTACCTTGGCCCAGTAATTTTGAAATGTACTCTTGTAGTTAATGTTATCTTAAATGCTTGGTTTTAGATCTGATGAAGCACCTGGTTTTGGTGCGAAAGTATTTATCTTTTATTATTTTGTTATTTTGAATAAATTGGTGTTTCATTTTATCCTGACATGTCAACTGGTTCTTCTATTTTGATTTATTTTTGTGTGCTATCGAACCAATTTTATCTGTTCTGCTTGGTTTGCAGTTATAAAAAAAAACAAGGCACTTATGTAGAATCAAATGTTAAAGAGGTTGTACAATAAAAAAAAGTCATAGCTAATCTTAGGAAGTGCAAAACCCAAAAAAGTAAAACTCTCTCATCAAGCTGAATAGAGACGTAACAGGGTGAATTAAGACTAACAAAAGCCAGTTGTGAGGACAAAATAGCTTCCATGGCCAAGGACAAACACAAGTTCTTCTTTAACTATGTCTGAAACATCAAGGGCAACAAACAACAGTGTGGCAAACTGGATGTAAATGGAGCTATGTTCACAGAGCCTGAAGATATAGCAAATCTACTGGCTGACAAATTCATCTCCAACTTCACCCCTACTCCCCCCATCTGCTTGTCAGGAAATATAATCAAACATAACCTCACCAACTATTAATAAAGGAGCAAGTTCTAAATGTACTCTCTAAGGCAAAAAACATATCCTTGATGGGCCCTGATATCCTGAAATACCTCAAAAACAGTCTAAAATATGCCGTATCAGGGCCACTGAAGTCAGTTTTCAACCATAGCATCCAAACAGGCTTTGTGCCATGTGAATGAAGAACTGCAATGGTTATCCCACTGCACAATGGTGGACCATCAACAAATCCTGGGAGCTACAGACCTGTTAGTCTGACTAGTCTCATCTGCAAGACCATTGAAAGAATTGTCATGGAAATAATTAATAATGAAATAGGAAACATTCAGACACTGGACCCAACCCAGTTTGGTTTCGTCAAGGTCAAGTCATGCCTACTAAACCTGGTAGACTTCTTTTGAGAAGGTCATCAAGGTAATAGCCAAGGGCAAAAAAGTGCATACTGCCTACCTTACCTGGGTAAAGCATTGTTAATAAACTCATGGAATTAGTCATAAACCCCTATATAACATGATGGATACCCAGCTGACCCAAGAAGTTAGGACTGGGGAGTCCACCTTAACTAAGAGGCCTGTCACTAGTGGAGTTCCTCAGGGCTCCATCCTGGGTCCACTCTTCCTTGCCATCTACCTCTTGGAATTCAAAGCCAATGTCAGGGCCTCTGGCTGACCAAGTTTGCAAATGATTGCAAACTAGTAGCAGTCACTGAATCCCCCCCCCCACAAGACTCTAGCATCTTGTAGAAAGGTATAATACAGATACATGACTGGTGCCAAAACCATGGCTTAAAACTCAAGCCAAGAAATGAATAATAGTACCTTTTTGAAAGCCTCATCAAAAAAAAAAAAAAAAACACCACTAAGAGTAAACCAATAGTCAGGGACTCGGGGGATGCATGTAGACAATAAGCTGACTTTTGAGCTACACTGTCTAAGGTAGTAAGTAATTCCATGTCACTCTACTTATAAGTGAAGGCATGGCATACAAGTCTATGGTGGTCATCATGCTGCAGCATATAGCCCTCATCAGACTCATTATTGAGTATAATGCCCTCTTCCATATGTATCTCACCAGACAAATGCAACACCTTGAATGCGCATACAGGTTCATCACAAAAAGAATGCATGGCATAAACAAAATCTGCTATGCAGATTATCTCAGAACCCTGTCTATATACTCTGTTTTCTATTGACTATTGAAGTGACATATGTCTGGCATACAAGACATCCTTGGGTTCCACTTTGATGAATCTTTTGCATATACACAAAATGAACAGCATCAGAACTACTAGAGCCAATGACTTAAATTTTGCTTATGATATAAACAGGACATATAAATCCAGAAAATGTCTGTAAACAGAAAATATTATCAAAAAATACTCAAACTATCTGTAGGGGAAAACACCATCACCTCTGAAGCAAATGCTTTAATTCTGTTCAGTAAACAACTTCTTCAGAAATAAATAACTGATGCTGTCCATTTCAAAGAGTGTCCATTATTCCAGTAACACTAAGAATCACAGTTTAGACATTATTCATTTAAAAAAGTTTGTTTTGTCAGACATTCATAGGAAAATGTTACTGTATGGTTTTAAGTTTTATACTAGAGAGATCCCCTTTTTGGCATGTTTTCTTGCAACTTAGATTATTTACTTGTCAACTGAATTTAAAATTAATGTTTCGCCAAGTTGACAAAATGGTTGGTAGTAAAAGTATTGTTTTTAAGAAGTTAGCTTTTAATCCCCAAATGAATAGCACTTTACTCATTTTTCAGAAATTTAGTAAGTGAGTTATTTTCTAATCATTTAACTAAGAAGATGGAGTTTTCGTATTCTTTTTTAATTTGTCAATAGATAAAAGGAGGTCCCTTGCTGAATTTAGAGAAGCCTCAACCTTGTAATTAATGAAATCAGACAAGGGTAATAATATAGTTCTCATGTGAGAACAAGATTATTTGATAGAAATTAACAAAGTTTTAAGTAGTGTTTCTTTTTATAATGTGGTTAGTTTAAATGAACTTAATACCTCTTGTAGAAAATTGGATTCAATTTTATTGGAACTGTTAGAAAACAAATTTGTATCAGATGAGTCATATAATGTTTTATATGTGAAAAATCCAAGGTTGGAATACTTTTTTGATATTCCTAAAACACATAAGAGTATATCAAAGCCCCCACTGAGTCCTATTATAGTGACAAAGGGCAGCTAGACTGAACCTTTCGCTTTGTATTTAGACAATCAGCTCAATATCTACCTTAAAAAGGTACAAGCATGTATCAAGGATTCCTGGTTATTTTTAGAAAGATTGGCTAGGAAAACATGGTAGGCATCCATTTTGTTTTTCATACAATGGTTCACGTAGTAGCTGTGTACAACAATATTCCCAATGATCAGGTGGTTGTATTTGTGAGAGCCTTCTTAAGGCAACATTCTGTTTTGAAAAATAGTAACAACATTTGTACATTTTTGTATTTTGTTTGACAGCTACATTTATTTTATTTTATTTTTATTTATTTTACATTTGTTGACTGGGATAGTTCGAATGGATGCATGTCCATTTTTAGTGGAGGCCCGGGAAGAAAAGCTCCAAGGTAAACACAAACATTAAAAACATGTTACAAATATAATTTTTACAAAGAGTACATCTGTACATCTGTACATCTGTAAACAGGTAAAAGGAGTTGCAATAGGGGACTCAGTGCCTCCCCCCATTTATGTTAATTAAGTTTAAAGGCAATGGAAAAAAATATTTTTTTTGCAAGTTCATTTTTAAGGATCATGTTATTTATTGATAATTTATTTTTCTTGGTTTAGGGGACATGAATGACTTATTGGATTTTATGCGGGTGATAGAAGCAACCATTGATTTTATCAAATTCACTTGTTTATGGCAAGGAATTATATTATTTTTTTTAGATGTTACCATCTATAAAGAGCATGGTGGTCTTAATTTGAGAGTGTTTAGGAAAGACACTTTTATAAATTAATATTTACATTTCTCCAGTGCTCATGTGATGTTTGTGAAGAAAAACATAGTTAAGGGACAAGTTATAAGAATAGCTAGATTGATTTTGGTTAATAAAGTTTTAAGTGTGGAATGTAAAAAAACTAAAGTAATTTTTCTTGAATGGGGGTTACTCAAGAGCTCTAGTGGAGTTGGTATGCCAAGAAATTTTAGATTTTTAGGAAAAAAAAATTTTCATCCATTTTAGCTAGCCTGGGTGATTGGCACAACACTGAACCAACACAACAGGGTGTTGATGTGAATAAAGCATTTTTATCACATATTCTTGTGATGTTAATGAAATTTTGAATATTATTTGTGAAATTTGGAAAGTTGTGTTGGGTAACAAAGAATTAAATAAGGTTGCGAGTATACACTGAAAGATCATTTTTAAGAAAGGAAGGGGTCAGAAAACAATATTGGAGAGGAGGCCTATTATTAAATTGGGAATAAAGAAAAAAGTGACACCTTTCTTTGTGGAAACTACAAAGAGTGCAGATAAAGTAATACTGATAATTTTTTCATGTTGTCAATAATGATAAAATTTATGGCATTGCAGGCAATTTTTCATGCCATTCCAGTGGTTACATGGGCTACTTGTTCTGCATATTTCTTAAAAATGATCTTTCAGTGTATACTTGCAACCTTGCAGAAAGGATATATGAGTATAGTTATGCTATTAAGCTTTAACAAAACACGTTTCAGTATTTAAGTGCTTTCAGAGATTTGTATTTCAAGTTATTGAACAGCCTAAAACCGATTTAAGGGGAGGTGACTTCACTAACTTACTGGAAATATGTGAATTATACTGGCAATGTTCCTGCACCATGTTTAATCCTGATTTAAACAATGAGATTGCATTGAATTGTATTTTGAAAAGTAGAGACTTAAAATATTTTTAACTGATGGATTAGCGGTCGTGTGACTTTATGATTTATGTATAAGTAGTGTTGAAGTTCTTCATTAAATCCATATCTATTTCCATATCTACCACTGGCTACCTCTGACAATATCCCATCCACTCCTTCCTTCTCACTTCAAGCAGTATCTAGATCCCTCATTCTTAAATTACTAAGCAAACTAAAGCTCTGCTGATAATTTACCACGTGAATACTTACAACTTGCAGCCAAAGCAATCACTTACCTTGTAAGTATTCTTATTAATCACTCAATCATAGGTTCATAGGTTCATACTAGGCTATCTGCCCTAGGGCATTTATAAGCCTAGCCAGAGTGTGTTTGGCTTTTGCCACCCATTTTAAATTAATTTTGCTATGCCCTTTTTCGAGGTTAGTATACTAATCTTTGAATCTTATGCCCCCAACTATGGAAAAAGTCTATAATTATAATAACTCCTTTACACAAAGGTGGTATTACCCACGATCTGTCAAACTACTGGCCAATCTCTATACTTTCTCCATTATCAAAAATCTTAGAAAAATGTATTCAAACCGAACTACTAGAACACCTCATTAACAATAACCTCCTATCTCCCACTCAATATTGATTCCATCCTGGACATAGCACAACCACAGCTTTACTCTCCTTCACTGATTATCTAAATAAAGCTCTTGATGCTGGCTTATCAACTTCAGTACTCCTATTAGACCTATCAAAGGCTTTTGACACAGTGTCACACACTAAGTTATTACAGCGATTAGAAAAGCTAGGATGTTTCCAAAGTGTGATAACTTGGTTCTTCACCTACCTAAACAATCGACAACAATCTGTTAGATGGCAAAACCAGCAATCAGCTTATCTGGTCAATAATACAGGAGTCCCACAAGGATCTATTTTAGGACCCCTACTTTTTAACATATTTATAAATGATCTTAATAAAGCCTCCCAACAAGCCTTGCTCATCCAATATGCAGATGATTCAGCTATCATCTCCTCCACCAACAATTTCTCCAACCTCCAAAAGATCACACAAGATGCATTCACATCAATAGAAACTTGGCTTAATGATGATCAATTAATGTTGCACCCCCAAAAAACTAAATTGTCACTATTTTCATCTAAACCTCCAGTTTCAGAATTTAAGATTTTTTTCACAAAACAATACAGAAATTGAACAGGTAAAAATTTCAGAACTTCTAGAAATTACTATTGATGATAACCTCTCTTTTGAACAACACATTCACAGTTCAATAAAAAAAACATTTCAAACTTGGCAAACTATAACGACACAAACTCTACTTAGATAAACAAACAAAAATAAAACTTGCAAGCACTCTACATATCACTTCACTCCTGTATGGAAGTCCCATTTTCACAAACCTCCATACATCATTCAGTAACAAATTACAATCCTACTACTATAAGAAAGCAAAATTTGCCTCCAGCCTGCCCAACTGCTCACACCACTGCAAAGCTATTTCAAACTTGTCTTGGCTTGAATTTGATCAATATCTCTATTACACACAATTAACTCTTGCTCACAAGCTAATATTTAAACCTAACAACTACCCTGCCCTCCAGTCTATCTTACAAGCATACATCCCTAATAGAACCCTCCGGTCTACAAATAAGCAACTATTAAATGTAACTAAACCCAACAAAAGAGCTGGACAATTTATTTTTTTTTTATTTTATATTTGTTTACCGGGAAAGTCCGACTGGACACAGGTCCGTTTTCAGCGGAGGCTCGAAGAGAAAAGCTCCAAATACCAGTACAATTGAACAGAGACAATATAGTCAACATATAAGAAAACAATGTCATACATATTAAGAATACATTTGAGCATAGATAACAGAGATTAACAATATCTAAATATTTGATAGACAATGCCTATATTCTTACCACATTGCCAAACTATGGAATGCCCTCCCTTCCTACATTACTCAACAAGACTCTCCAATACTCTTTAAAGCTGCTCTAAAAACTCACTATCTAAAAAATCCTACCTGCATCTGTGAGTCTATGACTCCTTAATTCCTACATATTTAATTATTAAGATCCTACTCTAAACCTTTGTGTTTAACTCTTTCCTTTTCTATATTACTACTCTCCTACATATATAGAGTCTTAATCTACACACATGAATCTATTCCCTGAATAAAAAGCATTTACTTTGTATCTTTACTGCATGATAATATCAATATACTTCAGAAATTCATATTGTACCAATACCCCTGTCCTATGTTTTTTATATATATATATATATATATATATATATATATATATATATATATATATATTTTGTACGAATTTCTGTATTTCTGTATACTTTATTAATGTATATGGGGCGGCCATGGTGGTGCAGTGGTTAGCATTTCCACCTCACAGCAAGAGGTTCTCCATTTCGATTCTCGGCTGGTGTGCCTTCTGTGCGGAGTCTGCATGTCCTCCCTGTGGTCACGTGGGTTTCCTCCAGGTGCTCCAGTTTCCTCCTACATCCCAAATACATGCTGTAGGTGGATTGGACACTCTAAATTGGCCCTAGGTGTGAGTGTGTGCATGTGTGTGCCTTCTGTGAAAGGATGGGCATCAGGCTGGCAACTCAACACTGTAAAACTCCACTGCCAATCATGAGCAGACATGTGATCTTCTGTGGTGACCCCTAACTGGGAAAAGCCAAAAGAAGAAGAAGACTATATTAATGTATATATTTTCGTATTAACCTTTTATTTCTGTTGTACTGTTTGTATATTGTGGAACTTTTTTCTCTGGGCCTCCACTGAAAATGGGTTTCAAGCCCAGTGGACTTTCCCGGTCAACAAATGAATAAATAAATATTAAATAAATAAATAAATAAATAAATAAAATAAATAGAGCAAAAGTGCACAATTCAGACATGTTGGTGTTTTCCCTACAGATTGTTTTAGTATATAAATAGGACATGTTGTTGGGAAAGGTATGTGTCTCAGTGAATTCCCCTTCTCTGGAACAGGCTTCCCATCCATGTGCAGCAAAGCCCTTCCCTACCCTATTCAAGTATAACCTAGACCAGTGGATGGGAAACTGGAAATGCACTCCTGATCTGGCACCTATGTATCTGATAAAACAGAAGCAGTGGTTAAGTCATGCCCTAGCTAACATACCCCCTTAAAATTACCTATAAAGCTCAGTAACTCATGGGAGACATTTTGGTTGCATGTCTAGGCTTGTAAATGCTCCTGTGGTCATTAACTTTGTATACAACTACAAACCTATGAACCTATATAATTACAGACACTAAGACTCTGAGTTGTAGTGACTTTCCAGTCATCACCAGGCCTAATATTTATTTATTTATTGGCATTTGTTGGCTGGGAAAGTCTGATTGGGCCACAAGTACCCATTTTCAGTGGAGGCCCAGGGACAACATATCCTAATGCATATAAATAATTAACAAATAATTAAAAAGGAGAAATAATTAACAAATAATTTAAAAAACTTCTGACAGTAGTTACTAAAATAATACAAATTTGACATTTAGGAAATCGTGAGTTGTCCAAAAGAAAGAGCCAGCACAGTGTGGTAGAGAGACAGTATTTTATTCAATACTTTGGCAAAAAAACAGACCGGTTTTGGCAATAATAACAATGCCTTCCTCAGTGTGAAGAAAGATTCTACAAAAAGCCATATTTATTACAAAACAGAGAGAAAAGCAACTTAAATTGATTGGCTGGTCATAATTGTTCATTAAACCCAGATGGAAACAAGCCACCTAGCCTAATTATCCATCTTTTTTCTTTCTGATTCAGTATAGTGTGCCAGCCAAACTTATTGCCTTTATCACCCTGTACAATGTCAATAACTGTAAGCCTAAAGTTTGCTCATTCTTTTATGTTTGATGTCACTCAAATGTTCCCCAATACGATATTTAACTGGTCTGGATGTCTGTCCAACATAAAATGCCCGACATGAGCAAGTTGCTAGATAAACTACCCAGTCACTAGAACAACTGGCAAAGAATCTAATGTCATAAACCCTACCAGTATTTCGACTGGTAAATTGTTTGGTTTTATCCGTACTAACACAATGAATACAATGTCCACACGGAAAACAACCAAAAAGAAGTCCCCCTATTAGGCTAGACTGATATAATGTATTGGAATAAGATGTCCCATGTTTGTAATGATTGAAATAGGGCCCTAATGTTTTGCCCCTTCTATATCCAGAAAGACATCTATCTTGGAGCATATTTGCCAGTTTATCATCTGACATCAAAATATTCCAATTATGTTGAATAACCTGAGAGAGTACATGAGTATTCCATCCATACATAGTTATCAACCTAATAGGCGGTGAATCCTGATTGATCTTGTCCTTATATGTCAAACGATCTTTCCTGTCCAAAGATGAGACCTCCCGATATGCCATGGTACCTGACTTGTACCCCCGGGTTTTGAATCCTTTAACCATGTCCTGCCTATGATGTTTGTATTTATTAGGATCGGAGCAGATGCGCTTAATTCTAAGGAATTGTGACTTCAGGATGTTCCGTATATTCATAGGTTCATAGGTTCATAGGTTCATACTAGGCTATCTGCCCAAGGGCATTTATAAGCCTAGCCCATAGTTATTTGGCTTTCGCCACCCCTTTAGTTTGAATAAAACTATGCCTATTATTTTGCTGTGCCTCTGTCAAGCAGTGACACTGAAGTAATCCCTGGGCTATATCTGCGATCCCCCATCCATTGGTCAAGATTCCTCTTGAACAAGGCCAGCGAGGTGCTCTGCCTCACATGTACCAGGATTTTGTTCCACAGCATAGGGAGTCTCTGGGTGATGAATCTGTCCCTCCAGCATGTTCTATTAATAACCGTGTCAAGGTTTAAGTCTCCCGCCCTTGTGGTTCTGAGGGATCTAGATTTTTGAGGTGAAGCATATTCATCAAATCAGGGTTTGACATGGCCTTATATGTCAGGCACAGGTCACCTCTGAGCAAGCGGTATGAGACTGAATAGAGCTGGAGTTCTTTCAGTCGGGCAGCATAAGACATATTTTTGAGACCCTTTATCCTTTTGGTGAGGAACTTTTGGGGCCTTTCCAGCTGCTGCAGGTGTCTGGTCAGATACATTCTGAATGGGGCATTGTACTCAATCATAGGTCTAATGAGTGATGAGTACAGGGGGGTGATGACCTCCCTTGAGCTAGATGTGAATCCCTTCATGATCAGGTGGGCAATGTAGAAGGTTTTCCTAACTACTTTAGCAACATGAGTGTCAAACGAAAGGCTACTGTCAACCTGGGTCCCCAGATCCCTGATGACTTCTTCTGTGCTCAGTGGATTGCCACCTATATGGTAGCTAGGGGTAACCTTGTTTTTCCCGAAGGGTATGACTATGCATTTCTTGGCATTTAACTTTAGGCCATGGCTCTGGCACCAGTTATCCATTTCTGTGAGGCCCTTCTGAAGGATATCTGTGTCAGATGTGTTTTCGACTATGGCCCAGTTTGCAGTCATCTGCAAACTTTGTCAGCCATAACCCTCCTGTGTTTGCTTGTACTTCAGAAAAGTAGATGCCGAACAAGAGTGGACCCAGGACTGAGCCCTGTGGGACACCACTTGTGACAGGCTTTGAGTCTGACATGGCTCCAGCAACTCTGACCCTGTGGGTTCTGTCACTTAGCCAGTTTGCAACCCATCTTGTGATGTATGGGTTTACATTCAAGCTGATGAGTTTTTGATGATACCTGAGTGGGGTATTGTGTCGAAGGCCTTTGCCAGGTCAAGGTAGGCTGTATGGACTGCCTTTCCCTCATCAATGGCCTTGGTGACTGTCTCGAAAAAGTCAACCAAGTTTAAAAGGCATGATCTGCCTTTGACAAAGCCAAACTGGGTTGGATCCAAAGTCTGCAAGTTCCCTATGTCTTTATTTATGAGTTCCATTATGATCCTCTCCATGGCTTTGCAGATAAGGCTTGTCAAGCTAATGGGACGGTAATTTCCAGGGTCGGTGGAGGCACCGCCCTTGTGAAGTGGGACCACAGTCGCCGTGCGCCACTCCTTGGGTACGTATCCTGAGGTGAGGCTAAGATTAAACAGCTGTCCTAACTGCGGGTTTAATTCCTCATTGAGTTCATGGAGCACACAGCCAGGGACACCATCCGGTCCCATGGATGCTGTTTTTTTTGCTTTGGAGAGAGCAGTTCTCACCTGGGCGTTGGAGATGTTTGGGGGGCTACAATCCTCTGGTATAGATATCTCTCCTTTTGGGGGGGATGATGATTGGACCCATGTAACAATGAATTGTATTGAGGGTATTTACGGAATACCTGGGTGTCTAAGGTATCATCAGTATTCCTTGTGATCAAAACATCTAGAAATGTGATTTGATTCAAATCATGGTTACACATGAATTGAATACCCCATTTATTACTGTTACTATAGTCCATAAACTCCTGTAGATAAACAATGTCCGCTTTCCAAACTAACCAACTGTCATCCAAATAATGACGCCAGATATCCATCTCAGACAGGTATAGATTGTGAAGTGAATCATAGATTAGTTGTTCCTCTATATATGCCATAAATAAATTGGCATAAATGGGGGCAAAAGATGCCCCTATAGCCGTCCCACAAGTCTACCAAAAACAGTTGTCTTTATAATAAAAGACATTTTTGGTTAACATGTGTTCTGTTAATCCAATGAGAAAAGTATTAAAACCCGGTGGGTACAGTTCAGAAATGGTCAACCAATGTTCAATGGCTTGAAGCCCAGCCCATTGAGGTATATTGGTATAAAGGGCTGAAACATCTAGTGTACATAAAGACCACCCTGGTTCAATCTGACTGTCAACTATAATTTGGAGGAACTCAGTCGTATATTGGATACAAGCTCTAACATGTTTATGTAATGAACGGAGATGTTATGTTAAATATACAGACAGTGGTTGAGTGAGTGAACCACAACCAGACACAATTGGTCTACCAGGGGGATCAGAGATGGATTTATGGATTTTGGGCAATAAATACAGATACTGTCTCTGAGGATCTGATACCATTAAGTGTTTAGAGACAGTCTCAGATATGATCCCCTCATCAACTGCCAGATTAATAAAGGTGTCAGTTTGTTGCTTAAATGTGCTCATAGGATCCAGTGGCATGGGCATGTAATATAACCTGTTATTCAGCTGTCTAAGGGATTCAGTATCATATTTCTCCTAATCCATCACAACAATAGCACCCCCTTTGTCAGCTGGCAGAATGACAATATTCTTATTAGACTTTAATTCTTGTAGGGCTAGTTGTTGATCCTTTGAGAGATTATGGGATGTAGGTCTCATGTCCTGATAATGCAGGTGTAGATCTTTGAGTACTTTGTTCATACATTTTTGAACTACAGGATGTGTAGGTGGCATAAAGTTGGATTTCTGAAAATGAAAAGGTTTATCAACTGAAACATTATCATATTGTCCAAAAAATAATTTTAAATTCAGTGTATGACAAAATGCACTAATGTCGGCAGCAAAACCATCTTCAGCCACAAAAAATGCAGGGACAAAATTAAGACCTTTATTCAACAAATCCAATTCAGTAGGTGTGAAAGAATTGGAAGAAATATTCAAAACATTCTGACATTCACTTATTTGTTGCTCATCAATTATAGTAATGTCTCTACATTTGGAATGTCCACGATGTTTGCGCCCTGCCCTGCATTTGTTTCCCCTAAAGGGATATCTGTGTGACTGCGTTTGGATGTGGTTGAGGTCATAGAATGTTGTGCTTCAGAATCGTTCATGGAAGAAGACTCTTCCCCTGATGTCCCCCCAAAAACCATAGTGGTTTTTCTTAAGATAGACCTGGGTCACTTCCTTTTGTTGGGTTTGGTCCCACTATTCATGAATTTGACATTCTTCTGTGATCCAAAAGTTCTACCTCAGTCATAGTCTGGCTGATTCATATTGAATTTATGAATCTTCCTTTCCCTCAGTTGTTTTTCTAACGTCAGTAACTCATGGCTTAGTTGTTGAAGACAAGTGTGATAGTTAACTTGTCCCTCAAATGGTTTGGTGTCCTCACATAATTTTGTTACTTCAAGCAAATCCTGTTCAATACATCTATTATAATATGAGGCCAAAGCATCTACAAAGCCCATAGAGGCTTGTTGTTGCACAGAACACCATTGTTGATCTAAATCCTGATCGACCATGGGCACCAACGGCTGAATCCGGACCCGAAGCCCCCTGGGACAAATATTTTTGGCTAAATAAGCCTTGAATAAATGGCAATATGAGTTGTTACAGAAGAAAATAGCACTAAAAATACATGAATATATGAACAGCAGTCAGTTTTGGGTCTATATCACTTAATGAAATTGCTCTTCAGTGAATAGCTATTCATCCAACCTCTGTTTATCGAATGGTATTTCAGCGAATGATGAAATATTTCCCAGAGTAAGGAAGCAGTTTGCCAAAGGCACACTGGAACAGAAACTGCACAAAACCAAACCCACCCAAGTGGGGGGGGGTTTCACCCCCACACCCCCAACAATATATACCAACTCTGAGATCGCACTATGGTGGGAAAAAGGTCAAAGTTGTGGTGTTGGCTGAGTGTTGGGATAGATTTCATCATTCACTGAAATGTCATTTGATAAACAGAAGTCTGATGAACTGCTATTTGCTGAATAGCAATTCGATAAAATAATATAGATCCATCAGTTTTATATTTATGCTTCTAGAAAGGATATATATACTGATGCTTAAGGGGTGAACAAAAAAGGGGGATGATAAGAAGGAAGACAGGTAAGGAAGTCTGAAAGGGGAAGGGAATAAAGAAAGAAAAGAGACAAAGACAAGAAACAGAGAAGTATAAAGTGAATGTCGAGAAAGGTGACAGGGAATGGGACAAGTCAAGTGGGTAGAGGAGAAGGTGAAGAGATGATGTAAGTAAGTGAGGTGTTATGGTAGGATGGATAATATGAGAAAATTGGTAGGAATAGGTGCAAAACACATGGATATAGAAGTCAGTTAATAGAATTAATACTGAGGGGGTGAAATTGGACTGTAAAGATGGAAAGGCTTAGTGTTAAGGTATTTAACCTGGTTTAGAGCATGCACAAATCCAAGATTTGGAAAGGAATTATTTGAGTTTGTGTTTGAAGGATGGTAGGTCATTGGTGTACCTAATAGGTAGTGGTAGGTTGTTCCAGATTTTGGCTACAGCATAGGAGTGCGGACTTTGTCCAGATGTTTTATTGGGTTTATAGATATAGAGGAGTTGTTTGTCTTCTGATCTTAGATGTCTATTAGGGAAGTATGAGTGGAGGATAGAGTTAATGGTTGGGAAAGATCTAGGATTATGTATGATATTGTGTGTTATTACACGAGCCACGGTGGTGCAGTGGTTAGCGTTGTCGCCTCACAACAAGAGGTTCTCCTGTTCGATTCTCGGCTGGAGCGCCTTCTATGTGGAGTCTGCATGTCCATCCCATGGTCGTGTGATGTTTAAAGACATGCAGGTAGGTGCGTGCATGAATGGGTGTGCCTTCCTTGAAGGTTGGGCGTCGGGCTGGCAACTCGGCACAGTAAAAATCCACTGTCAATCATGAGTGGACTGGAGTTCCACTGTGGCGACCCCTAACTGGGAAAAGCCAAAAGACATTACTTATTATGTGTTATTACACACTGAAGGTAGTTTAGAGGCTGAGGTAGTTCAAGCCATGCAAGTGACTGGAGAGCAGTGCAATCATGTGAGTAATAAGAAGCAGAGGTGTCAAACTTAAAATTTGATTGTAACATATTTTGAGTTTTCTTTTTAATCAAGTTTGCAGATAAGTAAATATATGAGCACCATAAAGGAGAGTAGGTAGAAGGTAGGTAATTGCAAGGGTAGTTTTAGTAGAGTTGCTCATAATCTGTGTCTGTAGATGATTCCAAGTTTCTGATGTGTCTTTTTAATAGTATTTTGGATATGGAGATCAAATTTCAGATTATTATCTATAGTCATGCCTAATAGTTTTGCATTAAACATGTTTCTAGTGAAGTTCATCTCTTAGCCAGATGTTCTAGAAATAATCCCATTGACTTCTGGTGTAGCAGTTCTAACAATCCATAAAGAATCCTCCCAGATAGTATTCATTTAGGACACCCCACTTGTTTCACCCGACCATTGTTCCTTAAGATTTGGAGTAAGTTGTGATTTTAAAAGCTAGGCAACATGCCATAAAAATGGCTTTAGAAAATTTAACTATAACACTATTTCTACTTTCTTATATGACACTAAATGGCATGAATTACTTGGCTCAGAGTCTGATTTGGTTACTCAGTTTTAGAGAAACAACTATCAGATTCTGTTGAATCAACAGCTTCTGATACTAATTACAAATCTAATAGGAGTAAGTTGCCATTCTGCCGATCTTTAAAAATATTGAAGTTATACAAAAATGGAAATAAAGTTTTAGTCAGTGCAGAAAATGTTCAACTGACCTTAGAAAATTTGAAAACATTTCAAACATGTTCATTAAGGAAAATATGAAATTTTAAATGAAACTAGATGGTGATTTAACAAGTAAAAATCAATATTCTAAATATATTTATAATCAAACCTAATCCATTCACTTAACCAAAATGGTTATAGTTATAGCTGATCCTAGTTAAATTGCTAATGCATCTACCAAATACTTAGCTGCAACATGCCTTCATCTTTTAATCATAATTCACCTGCCTAAGACTTCACATAAATGCATACAAATGTCCAATCATTACACCTGACTGGGTCAAAATAAAATAGCTAAGAATACATCTGTCAGCCCAGACAATATATCTGTTGTCTTAATTTCCATTAGTAAACATACTTTAAAACTGGTCCGGGTATTAGCAGATTTCTAATCAGGGTTATTGTTCCTAATAGCCAGAAAACCTCATAAATCATACCATTAGCTATCCCAATTTAAGAAAAGTTATGAGTGTGTGTGTGTGTGTGTGTGTGTGTGTGTGTGTGTGTAGGATGGATAGCAGTAATACTTCCATATATGTTTTGAGTTTTACATATAAACATGCCATTGTTTTTGAATCAGAGTGTAACAGCTACGTGAGGAGGTAAAATGGAACGATGGGATTTAATCTGCAGTGTATGTGCTTTTCTGTTACAGGAAACGCTGAATGACAGTCTGATCTCATTAAAAACATCTATTTGGAGTATATAACTATATAAATAATATGATAACATTGTAGTTTTCCTTTAGTGGGAGTGTCAGCAATTATACATGCAATGTGAATGTATAATTACAAGATCTGTATTCTGATGCTAATGAAGCCGAGGGCTGTACATAGAGCAATTAGAACATTTTTCAAAGAGATAGCTAATCAAGAGCAAGTTAGCAAACTTAAAATTGTAGAGAACTTTGTTCAAATGATTATTTTCTATGTGCAGTTCAGTATCTCACTCTACATGTGACTGCTAACTGCTTTACTTAATGCATTATTTTCTCAGCCATTTTTTTTTTTATTTATTCACTTTTAAAAGTCTGGCTGGTCATCTATTTATGTATTTATTCTTTGATAAAAAGTGATTTATGACTGACTAGTGACAATACTGCTGGCTTGAACTTCCACTAACCAAACTGCTCTGCATGCTATCATTTATGTTATAACTACTAGGTCTATTAACAAGAGTGGAGCAGTCACCGAAAGTTCTCCAGCAAAGTAATCTGGGGTGGTAGCAGTCTATATCCATGAGCTGGGACTGAAGGCTTTAGTTTTGGAAAATATTATCTGCCTTTTCTGGACATTGATGTTTACATTTGTGTATGCGTATGTGTGTATATATGTGTGTGTGTGTGTGTGTGTGTGTGTGTGTGTGTGTGTGTGTGTGTGTGTGTGTGTGTGTGTCTGTCTTTGAGTGCATGAATGTAAAAATATATTTAAGGTACATTTCATACCCAATTTCACACCTCATCTGTTTGCCACTGTTTGCCACTGTTACAGGCGTGTCTTTCAGTTCTTGCAATTGCCAAAAAAGTATTACTCTTGTGAATATCTTGGAGCCTGTGCTACCTGAAAAAACAGTAAACATGCTTGTGAAGCTCAATGTCACTGAGTCTCCTCATCTGGACTCATTCACTTGCCTATAGTCAGTTATGCAAGCTGGAAAGCAGTTTCCTGCAGCTCTGAGCTACAGTAACTTTAAATGTGAGAAAAGTTGACCACGCACACATTTAAAATAGGAAACAAACAAAAACTGACAAAATGTAAGCAAATCAGATACATAAACAATACAAATAAAATTATAGCCAAATATTTATATCATTTGCACCAACTGGAAAGGCCACAGAAATATCTTGCAAAGAGAATCCATGGCCTCCAACACCTATCCTATGCGGACAGGCTCAAATCACTATCACTTTACTCAGTATCATACAGATTGCTCAAAGGTGATCTGTGTCTTGCTACAAGGCAATATCGGACTCTGTCCTACTAGTGATGCTCCATATCTGTAAGATTAACTCCTCGTGCATTACCCGCTCGATAGGCCTATATCTAATATATGACATGAACAAAGCCTGCTGGAGAGACAGGTTTGTCTCCCAGAGACTGCCCGTTTCTGGCATAGACTTCACATGCATGTCAAACAGAGGACCTCGCTGACCCTTTTCAAGTGCAACCTTGATGTGTGGATGGAAAATCACAAATTTGTCCCATGGGTTCCACCTTTGTCCCTCATTGACACTGGTGACAGGTGTTGACTGAGGTTTCTTTTTTGGGGATAAACTCTTGACTAGGCTTGTAAGAGCCCCAGGGCCATTAGCCTAGTAACCTCCTATGATCCTATAATCTTTCTTTCTCTTTCTCATTTTTTAAGATATAATCAGAAAGAGTAGTCAATAAATCAAGTAATAAATTAGTAAAGTTAAGCAATCTTTTTCTTGCAGGCTTTCTGTCTTCTTTAGCCTGCCATAGGATCATTTCTTGGTGCAGTCTCTCTCTCTCTCTCTCTCTCTCTATCTCTCTATCTTTTTTTCTGGGAACCAAAGCAGAACAAAAGAAAAAGCATGATGATCTCTCTTTTATAGCTGGGCTACACTCTTAACTGCCAGGTTTTATAACTGCAACCTCATAATACCATGGATGCCCCAAAGGCTGGAAATATCTGGCTAGAAGTCTGAGGATCGGTTGCTGCTTTATTCCTAATCACATACACACTTTCTTACAGCTATTATTATATTACTCATAAATTTGCTGGTATTGTGACTACCTCACACAAATGATCTTCATGCCATACTGAAAATGAATGATTTATGACGATATTAGGCTTACTGAACATGAGCGCTGTTATGATTAGTTTATTTGAACTGTAAAATGCTTCCTGTCTAAGTTAATAGTACATGAGGGACTGTGTCTTGGGTGGTGTGTAATGTTGGCATCTCTTTACTAAAAGACCTGAACAATAGTGCATAAGTTTGACACAAGGCTCCCCTAAATAACCAACCTGCAAATTTCATACTAAAATTCTACACAGTTACAAAATTATAAACATGCATAACAGCTAGCTCAAATGGGTTGTAGACATAGTTTATATTCAAACATACTATACAACATATAATTATCATACAAAGACTACTACATCTAATATTCAAACTGAAAAAAAAACAAAACAAAGTAAAACGAACAAAAAAATAGTTATGCATTTTCTAAATACAATAATGTAGTCAGTCTCATGCCTCACAACATCCCTGGGCATGTGATAATAACTATATCAGGTATAATACCCATTACCTTATTGGTTACAAATGTCATCCTTATAATCTTCTAATATGGATTACACTGCTGTCTGTGCTATGTACCTCACAGTTCCATTGTTGCAGTGAGGGGAATATCTTTTTTTGTGAGGCAGCTGATGTGAAGTATATTAGGGTGTTCAGGTCTGGCTTTACAATTTTGGTGCACCAGCAGGATTTTATGGAAGCAGAAAAGGACAATATTTTTGTATGCATCTACCTATCCCCACCCACTGTTAATGAACTGCTACGTCCATTATTGATATACACACTGCACTGTTTTTTGTATGTATCAAAGGCGTGCTTACACATATGCCTGTTCTACCTTAGCATACCTTGAATGAGCACCATCTCCTGGCATTCAACAAGAGATGTTCCCATGACAAAGTCCCTTCAAAGTTTTTCCACCAAATAGGGTGACTCAGCAATAGCTGTCACTCCTATGTTCCCATATGGTGCTGCCCGGGCCCAGCCATGAAAGTTTAAGGAGTAGAGCTTAGAGCCTCTATGCCACTGGGACTATTGCACCTTATAGGATTACCAGAATGAGGGAATCCTGCAGGAGTAAATTAATCATAAAGGAAGCCCTGCAGCGATGATGATGTTGTTACTGAACACACAGCCGGATTACAGGATTCAGAAGGGATTACCAGACTCCAAAGTGGCCAACAGGACTCAGGCAGTTAGGAACCAACAGTAAGCATAACAAGAGTTATGGAGCCTCGGCTCAACAGTAAGAGTCAGGAGACAGATTAGCTGGATGTCAGGAGCCACAGTTCACAATCATTGATCGACCCATAAAGTATTAATGGAGAGAATGCGATTGTTTTATGAATATGGGATAATCAGCAGATCTACAAGAATTATCAGAGACAGGGGGCCCCTCAAATGACTTATAAGAATTAGGTGACCCAGAGCAGCATTACAACAATCAGCAAGTAACCAAATCAAAGGAGTCACATTGGACTTTGTAAAATCATGAAGCCTACTTAGTAGCTAATGATTATAACTACATGCTTTTAGCCTGTGTAGTCCATGTCTTAAATGGATTCCTAGTACAATTAAAGATTAGTTAGAACTATAGCAACAGAGCAGTAGTTTAGTCACTGGTATTTTCACTTTGTTATAACCACCAGTAATCATCTGAGTTCAATAACTGATGAATGTTTTTGAGCTTTTCATAATCTACAATGATCAGAACACAGTTATAACTGGGAATCTAGTGACCATATGTACTGCACACCATCTGGGATGGTAGAGCCATGTATACTGTCATGTGGACATATGACATCATGATAATGCCAGTATGTCTGTTATAATACAACCTTCTTGGAATCGGTGGATTTTCTGGCATGATACATCAGTATTACATTTGTCCATGTTACCATAGCACACCATACCTGTTGTGGCCATCCAGATGCTCTTTTACTAATGTGTGTCGTTCAACAAATGTGCCAGATATATGTTTTCTAACGTGTGTGTTCATGTTGTCTATTGACCTTAATATCTTGCTTGCAAGGTGAAAGGACAGGAGACAGATGACCCCAGTTGAGAGCTGAAGATTTGCTCTTCAGGAAGGAACCCTGTGTTGGACGATGTGGGTGGTTGGGTGATGTCAGCTCTATGTGCTGCGCCTAAGACTTTAGAAGTTTCTGACAGCTTAATTTCTCTGAATGTTTTGGGTTTCTAATACCATAACGGGAATGGTCCTCATTCCTAAGTCAGTATGATTACTGTTCATGAAATCAGTATTGTTTCTCTCTTTGATGTTAGACAAAAGTGCTCTTCTCAGCACCTGCAATGTGCTCAGAATTCTATCCTTCTGTAATTCATGCAGCGTTACATTTATTGGTAGCGTATCTAAGTATGACTGCAAATTCTTTTTACAACACCTGTTGTAACTACTACAATTGGAACTGTCTGGGTATCTTTCTTCCACATTGTTCTCATTTCTGCTTACAAATCCTGGTATTTTTGACTTCATGTCTCCTTGTACATAAGCCACCATAATCACTGGTTACAGCAATTTCAGTAGTCAATGCTACTTTTGTCTTTTTTCAACTATATCTGGTTTTCTTATATCTATTTTTGTTGGTAATGGGTGATCCCATGTGATATACACTTCATCATTTTCTGTAATGCTTTGTGGTTCATTTTTTCAATGCTTGTCATCTACTTCTCGTAGTGTTTGCACAATCCCCAATGCAAGGTCTTACCACATTATTGTGGCCCTCTGCCATGAGTGTATCACACCCAGCAAGATGTGTGACTGTTTCCAGTTCTCCTTCTTCTAAAGTACTCCTTACTAAGCTTTATTTGCATTTGTTCATGTTTTATTGCTGATCCTTCACCAGTTTCCAAGTATTTATACACTCCCTCATGCTCAAGTTCTTTTATATCGCATTCTTGTCCCAAACTGATGTTTTCCTGGTGCTGCAGTTTTCCTTTTTTAAAGGTTGCTTTTGCACATTTATCAAGATCATATCATCTGAAAAAGTTCTGACAACCTGCAGCTGTGCTTTCAGTTACTCATCTGATGAGCTATACAGTTTTAAATCATCGACAAAGAGAAGATGTTAGACTTTGTTGTTTTCTAGGAGCCAAATTGTAGTCATGGCCTAAGATGTTAAGTAAACAGCTTAACGGATTAATGGGCAAGGCAGAATAGCAACTGTGACAAAGAGTCACCCTGGAATATCCCCCTTTGAATTTTTACCCCTGAGATAATAATCTGTCCATTATCATGGTTTAATTGCAAAGTGGTCTGCCACTGTTTCATTGTTACTGTAATGTAGTCAATCAGTGTAGATACACAGATATACAGTCTTATACATTTTTAAGCACTCTTTTATTCATGAATGTGGGAGACTATCAGATGCTTTTTTGTAGTCAATCCATGCCATACTTAGATTCTTCCCCTTCTTACAGTTCTCCACTATAATGTTGTCTAACAGCAAATAATCATTTGCTCCATATGACTTTCTTTTATTGCCCGTTTGTTCTACTGCCATAATTGAGTTTTCTTTTAAATGACTATAAACTCTGTCGGTGTCAGTTCCTGTGTATAGTTTATATGTTGTTGGAAGACAAGTTATTGCTGTATAATTTTTAGGGTAGCTTGCAGGTTCACTCTTAAGTAAGAGCATTGTTTTTCCTGTTGTTAACCAGTGCAGTGTGTGTTTGGGGTGAGCATATAAATAGTTCTTACTCATGGCTAAATCCTTCTGCAAAGAAGTTAATACTTTAAGCCAGAAGTTAGGTACTGCATCTGGGCCTGGGGTTTTCCAGTTAGAGGCTTTTCTCAACTTTGTTTCAATCTCTCTGGCTGTTACTTCATCCCATTTCATATCCTGTACCTTTAAACTTCTTATTCTTTCTTTTACTTCTTCTATCCATTTAGCATCGTTGTTATGTTCCACAGGATCTTCATAGATACTTCTCCAAAATGTATCTACTTCCTCTTTTTTTGGCGGTCTTTCAATTCCTTTAACTTTATTTCTCAGTTTTCTATAAAACTTTTTTGGGTCATCAATAAATTGCTTATTTTGTGCTTTTCCCTTATATTTATCTTCGTATCTTCTAAGTCTTTCACCTGCTTTGAAATTTTGTTTGTTATCTCCAATAGTGCATAATACCAGATCCTGGTCTGTTCTAATATTGTGCATTTCTTTTATCACATCTATCTTTCTTAGTATTTTTGTTGATCTATTCCCTCTTATATAATCTTCTAACAATGACACTTCTTGTCTTAGCTGCTTTATAGTTTTCTCTATTCGATATTTCTATGATGGTATTCACTTTCACCATTTCTTTCCCTCGCTACCCTGTGTTTCTGTGTAGAACTTTATCAGTTATTAATTTAGCAGCACAGTAATATATTCTGTTTACTTCTGTTACATTGCATGGATCTCTATGGACAGTCCTAATTACTGTGTTCATTTGTTTTATCAAGTTTTTGACTTTTGGGGTTTTATTAACATTCTGCAGTCTATTTATCTCATTGATCTTGATATATCTGTCTATGGTTATTAAATTAAGCAACTCTTCTCTTAGCTCATTTCCTTCCATACTGCGGTCACTTCCCTTGTTTTCCATTTCCTGTGGGCATTCTTTAGAAGGTTCTATATCATCTTCCAGTGGCACATTCTCTTCAATTTCATCATGTGTCATCTGTTGCTCTGTCATATGGGAACTCACTGGCCTGTCACTCCTCAACATTAACTGCATCAGAGTTTCCACAGTTTTCTGTTCCTTTCCTTACTGTCTAGCTTCAAATAAACGTTTATACTGGTTTCCTGTGGAAGGCCCCAAAATATCTTGATATGGCACCTGATTAATTGCTTCCTGTTCCACTGGTTTCCCCTTAATTTGGATATCCATTGCTCTATCCTGTTGTGGTGCTTCTGCATTAGATTTTCTACACTGAATCCTTCACTTTGCAGGTGCTCCATAACCTCGGTTTCTATTTCTTTGACTTCTCCATTACTAATCTCCTTTTCTACTTTTCCTCTTTGTCTTCTTATTTTTGTATTGTAAAGTTTTCCTTGTCTGGAGTCCTTTGCCTGTATTTCTCTTCAAATATATTTGGTGCTGCTCTTTTTGTATTCGTTAGTTTTGCTTTCTCCTTTGCATAAATATTACACCATATTAAATCTCTTTTTCTTTCCCCTGTCCATATTTATTTTTTATATTTTTCAAATATCTCTAGGTTTTGTTGTTTATATTTTCTCACTTCCTCAGATCAAAATGTCTTGATCTATATACTGTTTTTTAAAAATCTGCTGTATTAGTGAAAGCAAATTTTTATTTGAAGCTTCTGATAGTTTTTCTTGTGGAAGTATTTTTCTTTCCTCTAATTTCTCTCTTAATTGTTTTGTATATCTTGTGTCTGGAAATTCTAGGCTTTTTACATAATAGTAACAATATATAATCTCTTTCTTATCCTCAGTTATCCACTTTGTTGTCTTTATGGCTCTTCTTTAGCCAATCAATTGTTGTTGTTTTTGTAGACTGCCACTTCCTTCTACAACAGGGTGGCCATCCTCCCCCTGAGCCTGGCCTGGCCCCATTGTAGGAATGTTTCCGTATTTTGAGGATTCTACACTGTGATTTTTTTCCAGTCCTGGCACCAGTGTGCCTACCAGGATTGGACACTTTTTTATCCTAGGTCTTGTGCACCCAACTATCTTTTTTTATTTTTGATTTATTTCTGTCCATGATATATGCTATATAAATACAGTCTATATATCAGTGTTGTCTTGGTGAGATTTTGTGAAAAACAGGGTCCACCTCGCGAAGGTACTCCAAGACTTGAGGATGAATTCAATTTCAGCACTACTACTCTCCTTTGCTTGCTGACTTTTCATCTCTCCATTAGGACCCTCATAGTCTGGCTTTGTGGGTTAGCAGATGTGCAGCTATGTGGCAAACCCCCAGCATACCTGAAGTTTCATAACTGTTGTGTAATATGGGTTGCCATACGTCTCAGCTGTCCAGATTTTCACAGAGTATTCAGAATTTTGCCTTATATTTTTGGTCTGTGTCTTGTAAAGTTTGTGGTTTTCTGGTAAAGCATTGAGGATTTAAGTAAAAAAATAATTACATAATTTTGAGTTTCTGACTTCATATCCTTTACAAAAATGCAAGCTAACACAATTTCTAACACATTTTTTGTGAAAAATGTACAATTTTGTAAACAAAATTTATGAGAGCAATATTTAAAATCTCTCCCTATTTTTGGTCCTTTCACCCCCATTATTTTAGACTTGTGCACATTTCTTGCACTAGTCAAGTTGAGAGGTAAATGGGTTGCAAAAGTAAGCCAGCAGATGAGTCAGATTCCAAGGTCTTCAAAATGTTAGGCAGAATATAGACACCTAGAACAGAGAATGTAGCCAAAAGTTAGGGATCCAGGAAAAGTCCTGGTAGATCCATAGGCTGTGACTTCCTTTTTTACATTAAGGCTAAGACCTATGGATTTGAACCAGTTTTTGAGTGGTGTGTAAGAGATCAGCTGACATTTTTTTGGCAAAGAATCAGAGGAATATATTACCAAATTATCATGTAAAAGGAGCAAGTGTGAATGAGAAGGGAATGCTGAAGATATTTACAAGGAGAGTGAAAAGCAGGGGGTCCAAGACAAGATGCCGAGGAATATGTATTTGAATCTGCTGTAAGAGACAGTAAGACCTGCCTACCAAGATGTAAGGAATCATCAGTTCAGATAACTGCTTGTCCAGGAAAGTGCTGAGGGGGTGAGTCTATAATAAAATTCTCAGAGAAGCTGAGGGCGCTGCATGGTATTGAAGGTGTTTGCAATATCAATGAAAACTGTCCCCGTAAATATGCCATTGTTTGTATGATAAAATGTGATTAGTGATCTACAAAGTGGCTACTGATGTGATGTGGAATTTTCTGAACTGTACTACTGACCATTTTGGAGGCTCTGTGTATGTGTGTGTTTGAAGCGAGGTCAGCTGTATTGATACAGTTCATGCCAGAGCTTTCAATGTTAGAGAGAAGGAGAAGAATGGAACTGCAGAAGAAGGGTGGTCACTTATCACCACGGTTAAGGAGAGCAGTCACTTATCACCACGGTTAAGGAGAGCAGTCACTTATCACCACGGTTAAGGAGAGCAGTCACTTATCACCACGGTTAAGGAGAGCAGTCACTTATCACCACGGTTAAGGAGAGCATTCACTTATCACCACGATTAAGGAGAGCAGTCACTTATCACCACGGTTAAGGAGAGCAGTCACTTATCACCACGATTAAGGAGAGCAGTCACTTATCACCACGGTTAAGGAGAGCAGTCACTTATCACCACGGTTAAGGAGAGCAGTCACTTATCACCACGATTAAGGAGAGCAGTCACTTATCACCACGGTTAAGGAGAGCAGTCACTTATCACCATGGTTAAGGAGAGCAGTCACTTATCACCACGGTTAAGGAGTGCATTCACTTATCACCACGGTTAAGGAGAGCAGTCACTTATCACCATGGTTAAGGAGAGCAGTCACTTATCACCATGATTAAGGAGAGCAGTCACTTATCACCACAGTTAAGGAGAGCAGTCACTTATAACCACGGTTAAGGAGAGCAGTCACTTATCACCACGATTAAGGAGAGCAGTCACTTATCACCACGGTTAAGGAGAGCAGTCACTTATCACCATGGTTAAGGAGAGCAGTCACTTATCACCACGGTTAAGGAGAGCATTCACTTATCACCACGGTTAAGGAGAGCAGTCACTTATCACCATGGTTAAGGAGAGCAGTCACTTATCACCATGATTAAGGAGAGCAGTCACTTATCACCACGGTTAAGGAGAGCATTCACTTATCACCACGGTTAAGGAGAGCAGTCACTTATCACCATGGTTAAGGAGAGCAGTCACTTATCACCATGATTAAGGAGAGCAGTCACTTATCACCACAGTTAAGGAGAGCAGTCACTTATAACCACGATTAAAGAGAGCAGTCACTTATCAACATGATTAAGGAGAGCAGTCACTTATCACCATGCTTAAGGAGATCTTTTACTTATCACCAGTCTTAAGAAGGGAAATTACTGTTGATGACTTCCTCAGGTCTGGTGCGGTGCTCCAGGATAATAATAGGTAAATAATGTGCCTAAATGAATATAGAAAGAGGGTGCTCCAAGATTTTAGGAACTTTAGGATTAGATTATCTGACCAAGCACCAGCATAGATGGGTAGCTTCTATAACTACTTATTTACTTTTTGGCTTGATGCATTATCAAATTGGTATAAAAGGGGTGTAATGTTTTAGATATGCCTCCATTTGGGCCATATCAATGTCTGTTCAACCAATAGGGGTTTGGGATATAACTTTAAATTGGTGAGTGCGTTGCTTGGCTATTTCTGCATTACTGAAGAGAATCTGGAGTTGTCCAACAGATTCCTGATAACAGTCCAGATCCTTTTTGACCTCTTGAGATCCATAGACTGCCCACCTTGAAGTCAGGTGGTCTTTGCATTTTAAGCAAAAAATTAATCCAGCTGACATAACAGTTAAGCTTCTTTTTAACATGAATGGTTTCCTTAACTTCTATATTTATCCAAGGGCCAAGAATATATTTGACATGTTTCATAGCGATAGGAAGTACTTATCCTGAAAGCATAAGATGCTTCTGAGCGGAAATTCTAAGGTTCTATCAATGCCTGCTTAATCATATTGTAGGGAGGACTGGTGTTTATGCCTGAATAATATGAATGTATGTAAAGAACCTAGAATTTTTGTAGTCAAGATAATAAGAAGATGGTGGAATGATCACTGAACTGCTGGGGGTGAGAACCTGCGTGGAGCTGGCAGTACCAAACAAGATGCCTGTCCTTGCAGACTTTAGGACTGGATCTCATGGTAGTTAACCATTTGATGGCGTGAGTGCTAATCTAAGAGATTTATGATGGATGATGGATGATTCCAATTTCTGTTAAAATCAACAACAATAATATTTTTTCCCTTGGCATTGCTAGCAATTCAACACATTTCCACGATGTCTGTGGAAGTAGTCAGTGGATAATAAGCTACAGAGATGCTTAACTTTAAGTGGCATACAGTTAGGCAGGTAGAAGTAACCCATTTTGTTTCATAGTTGCTGGTTTTAGGAGATTGAGTTATGTGTCTGACTAGAAGTGCACATCTTTCATTTGTGGTTGCTGTTGAGGGACTGAAAAGTGGGAGTATGGTCAGACCCAGCTTATTGCGACTGTTTTTGCAATTCATAAACTTTTGCACGTATGTCAGACAAGTAGTAACACAGTTGCACCCCAACATCATTGAATGCACAGTTAGTAAAAGGAAACGTGTGGACTTTAAAGCAGGCCTCAGTGTGTTATCACATTTGATAACTTGAAGTGATGTTTTTGTATGGCATATTCCACAAGTGAGTATTAGGACTTCATCTGTTTAACAACAGGTAACGAGTTTTCTAAGAAGAGTGCAATGTTTATATACTGAAGAATACTGAAATCAGACCATAGTGAAGGCCTACAAGCCATGGTAGAGTGGATAAAAATGCAATATGGAAGTAAGACACTTGGTTGATATTAGAGTGACTGAATCAAAAATATGAAAAAGAAAACAAAAATGTGCTTAGAGGGTGAAGGTCAGAACATTTTTTTTTGCCATAGACTGATGTG
Organism: Protopterus annectens; assembly: GCF_019279795.1. NCBI lineage: Eukaryota > Metazoa > Chordata > Ceratodontiformes > Protopteridae > Protopterus > Protopterus annectens. Next base: position 388,369,435 of record NC_056731.1, on the reverse strand, counting down.
CAACAACTCCAGAGCTGATTATAATAAGAAAACGCCACCCTCAAAAGTAGCAAGGACACAGGAGGCACAGCCCTTGTGTGGGAGACTTTATTACCGCCATAGAAACAGAATATTTGGGGAAAATTAATGCTAACCAAATGCCTTAGACCCAAATGTAGTACTATGTGCAGAAAAAGTTTCACTGAAAAAAATAACAACCCCTTTTTTCAAATAGCAAAAGCAAATGTTTTAATTGTGAAAATGTTACAGGCTTTGGGTCCTTCTCATGCTGTCCTGAATTGCTTGCTGAATAAAAGGTATCATCATGATTATTATTCTGCTGTATGTAATAAATGGCATCAGCATTTAACAGCTGGCTTTCCTACTATCCGAACATGAATCCTGACAGTACCTTGAGGCAGAAATCAATCAATGTTGCCAATCTGATTCAAAAATGAAAGACATTGTAAATGACTGGGCAGTGTACCTTTGTCTTTTAGGACTTCAGCATGGCAGTGTCATTGAATGGCACAAACTACCATAAATGATTGATGTATCTTTAAACGACAGTATGTCCACGCTCATGATATTTTGAAACTGACTGCATTGCTTTTGAACAATGGTGAGATTTTGCTTATGAATGTCTACATTTGCAGAACATGTAGTTACTTATTTTTGTTGAAAGGGGCGACATGAGGTGGTATTCATATTGACTAATAGTAATTTTGTCTGGCTACTGCAAACAATTTCCTTCCTTTTCCTTTTGATGCGTGCTGTGGGACTTTAACATCGACCTGAAATGCCAGCAGCTCAGAAGATGGTAGCTCATTTTAACACCTCATCTAAAGGATGGCAGCAGACAGTGAAGCAATTCACTTATACTGTATTACAGAGTCAGTAGAAGAACATGTATCTAAACTTCTGCTATCAGGAGAGAGCCCATGGAATTCTAGTTTTCCTGGCATTCGTGCTGAGTGTGCTATCTATGTGCCACTGACACTGGGTCTATGACAATATGTGTTTGTTCCTGTAAGTAACAATAATAACAAGGACAGAAGACAATCTGCCTCACGGCTGCATTACTTCATTTGATTGGCCCATTTCTTCCATCGAGGAGGAGTAAGAGCCAGGCATTCCAAGGCTATGTCAGAGTCCTATGACCCATTTCTTGCTGCCTGGGGTGCCTTATTAGCCCATTAGTTCCTCAACATGGTGAGAGATGGATTACAGGGAGTCAGCCAGCTTATCAGTAAAACTGGGCACCCTAGCCTCCCCTGTAGATTATCCCCCCTTCCTTGCAGTGGCTCACTAAGCTCTGCTTTTGGGCTTCTGGACACAGAGAACAACTTCAGTATGCTTCTTTGGTTAACGTACATGCAGGCCATCAGCCTGCCCTCACAGAGTCATGTTCCATACATGCAGCATCTAATGCTTCCACTAGGTGACACCTAAAAGATGAGCCGGATGTGCCTCCCTTTCCTCAGGATGGGTGTGCGACACCTCTCACTTACTAACACCTTCATCATTCCCTATCCGAGCTGCTAGTTAAACTTGCATCCTGCACTGTAGTCAGGGCTTTAGGCCTGTATGCAAGGAAATAAAAACGTTATGGGGTAAAATGAGGGATTTCCCTATTAAAAGGTAAGCATCTGTTCACTTTGCTTTTATATATAATAATTATACCTACAGCCTGAATACTGAATGAGGAAGAGCCAGTTGTCAGAAGCAATTAGCTCATCACCAAGTCAATTATTCAATGTTTTCAAAGCTGCTATGTGATGCATATCTCATATTAGTATAAGCGCCACACAGATCTCGCTCTTTTCATCATGCGCCAAACGTCTATGTTGTACCTTGTTCCCTAACAACCATACAAACAGTAAAAAAAAATCTCACTTGTGTAGTGATCATAAGGGAATTTTGTAAATAATTTAGGTCAAAGCATTAGCATTTATCATTTATTCAGGCCAGGCATGTACAGTATGTATATGTAAATAAGTAAATAAATAGAACATTCAGGTATATATGCATGTCTTTTTTCAGAAAACCACTCTTATTGTAGAAAAGGTTGGGTGCATGTATTTGTTAAGAATCACAAGTAAGATCCTCAAAGCTGTGTAAGTGGATAAATCCCCTTGTACAAATTTTGCAACCGTTAGTTATACATTTAAAAGTAAATACATACCCAGCCTGATATTATTATTAGCTTGTTCTAACTATAAAACAAGCATTTTGATAGGGTAGGTGTTAGCAGCCATTAATATCTGTATCACTTCTCATGTCATGTGTTCATTGAAAATATATCTCCATATGGGCAGCAGTGTAGAATGAACCAAAGGAAAAGGATGTTAGCTGGTTAAAATGAGTCAACATATAGCAGCTTTACAGTTTACTATAAAAGGAAAGCAGCCGTCAATTAATTCTCTAAGGTTTATTAAATCTCTGGGCTACTGGAATTATAACAAATACCTCTCTGTTGAACAGGTGCTTGTCTCATTTAAGCACCTAGTTGCAAAGTATTTGCCTGTGTTAATTTGTATCTTTGAAAAATGAATGTTGTATGGTAGTATGTGTGTGTGGTTGTGTGTGTGTGTGTGTGTGTGTGTGTGTGTGTGTGTGTGTGTGTGTGTGAGTAACACAGAAAGTATACGCGTGTGCTGGGGTCACATGATGTTTGCATCGCTTTTGGAGAAACATCTTGACTTTTTCTTATCATGCTTTTGGTGATAGCTGTAAGTATGGAACTTGATTGACAGATGCATGCCAGAAACCCCTGTCGCTTTTTCACAAGCTATGTATGATGAATAGCGATCCCTCATTCCAGCAGGATACAAAGACCATCCTCACTGTAATTGGTCAGGTATGAAGTCAGCCATTTCTCAGTCTCCTGTTAGGTTTATTTATTTATTTTGGGGTATAGCCATATGACTTTCATAATTCATTTTTATTGTACTGTCTCTCCATCTATTACCTAAGCTGTCACTATATATTTTTCTGACAAATGCAACATTTCACCTTAACTTGACCAGGAAATTGCTAGCAAAACCTTTGTAATGCTTCAATTTTTTTAAGCATGAGTTTGTAAGTTTACAGATGACCTTATCTGCTGCCCACTGTATATCATTTCTCTGACTATCTGCTGGTGCCTTAATATTACGAACTGAGACAGAAATATCACTGTATTATCTGCACAAGTGTCTAGTGTATGAGCCACGTGAAGTGCTTCTATTGTGCTTTAAATCTTTAAGACATTCCCTCTGTGCTTTTCCCCCTTCTTTTGCTCTCTCCTTTAGTCCTGACCTACATGTGGTTGTATGATTGAGCTTGGAAAGCACCGTGGTCCTCGCTACTGCAGAGGGCAGCCTGCAAATTAAACATTACTACATTCTGAAATGTCCAGGTGGTCTGCCTGAGCTTCCCAATGCAATCCAGTACAGAAACGGCAGCAGCGCTAGCTTTAATGAACGACTCTGTGTGCTTCTCATTCCCCTTTAGCCTGTGAGGTATGCTGATCTGAGGTCTGCTGTGATGAAATGCCAGAAAAATATCTTTCTTAGCCCTCACACAGTGGATTTTAGAGCTGTTTCATCATCGTCTTCAGGATGCAAGATGGGTCTGTGAGTGTTTTATTTATTTATTTATTTGTTTTTCCTTTTGATTTCTAATTTCTTATTACTTAAAAGGACGGTTTCATATCTGAGAAGTAAACCAAGGATGTAAATAAAAATCCCTGTACCTTAATCTAATGCTTTTGGTAATAATTTAGCATAGGATGGCCTGTTCTATCTTGCTTCCATCTTAGGGTTTTATACATAGATGTAAAAGTTCATACAGTTTTAAACATACATGCTGGTAGGCATATAAAAGTCATGAGGTACTTGCAGTAGCTAGAAACTTAACAAAAAAGTTCATGAGCTTGAATGCAAAATATGTGCATTGAATGTGTATAAAGCTAAACTAGGATGAAAGAAAACAAATGCAGTTATTGCATCCTGCATCCAGGCTTTGAATAATATGAGTATCCTAGCTTACTGTGGATAAAAATAGAACCTTTAGTAATTCTTATTTTAATATAAATTATTTCTTACAGTGGGTCACTTTTATTGCGCTGCATTTTAGTGGGAGGGACACATATGCATAAAGTGTTGCATTCATGAGCCTATAGTGTGCTATCCCAAACCTGCTGTCATAATAAGTTATACTTCAAAATACAAAACAGCATCAGTTATGTCTCTGAAGGGTAAGATGCTGTGGTTACATGCAGTAAAGAATACTCATTGTAGTAACATTTTCCATGACCTCTCACAGAGAAATAAGATTTAAAGAATACAGCATTTAGATTATTTTAGCAGTTGGAACGATATAGCAAATGAAGATGAGAGCTATTTAATTGTTTGCTCAGCACAGATGTTGCATGTACTTAGAACATAAATACTGGCTATCGTTCTTCGAACAGCAGACAAGATTGTAATGTTATTTTATATATAATAAGCTGTACTATTATCTGTTGTTTCACATTTTAGTTTTTGTTTTAATCAAACTGAAAATTAATATACCTGCAATATTTCAGTGAAGAAAAAAAAAATTCTCATGAGAGAGGTGTGAGACAAACATGGTCGACAATTATAAAATAAATGTGCCTTCATAGAAATGATAAACTTCCTAAAGATGGAGGTAACTGATGATATAACTGACTGATCTATATGACAAGGATAGGTTTGAAAACAAACAGGCATCTCATGGATCTGTTTAAGCACATTGAGCTATCTCAGCAAAACAAACATACAGCATACTTTTACTTTATAGATGTGGGAAACTCATTCTTAATTATTAGCATAATCATCTCCAGCTACACATTATGTAACAATGGCTATGTGCTTCTATGTATTTCAAGAGATTCTTCCCTACCCAAAGTAATTTGGTCCTCATTTTTAAGTTATTTTTGATTAATATATATATATTTCTTGAACCGTTGAAGACATCTGAATTCTGTTTGCTGCACCACATCTTAAAATCTCGGTTTGCTGTACAAGAACGACTTTTGAATTTGTTGTTGGTGCACTAACTGTTATATATAGAACCTACACAAGACCTCTTAGTTGCTAAAATATTATAATCATGCAGGCCAATGTCTCTTCATTTAGCTGCTTAGACTTCACATTTTTGTTTAGGAATATAAGGTTATTTGCTAAGTAGTCTGGGTATTGTTGGTAATGGTTGTCTGTTTCTTTATTGGATTGTTATATTGTCCAAGTGAGGCCCACTGGGCATAGAGTTATTTTTTTTTTTCCTAGAACAACCTAGAAATATATTTGATTAAATAACTAGATTAAAAATACACATTGTGTGTGTGTGTGTGTTTGTGTGTGTGTGTGTGTGTGTGTGTGTGTGTGTGTGTGTGTGTGTGTCTGTGTGGGTTGAAGATTTTTAGAATTAAACAGATGAAAAGACCAGTTTGCTTGCAGCACGCTGACTTGACCCACTGACCTAATATACCAGACATGCAGTAGTTCATAACAAAGACAGTAGTTACTCTGTTCATATCTTTCTCTAGGACATGTGAATTAATTAACTACAGTAGATATTCAATGCACTCATGTCATATCCTAGTATTTGCAAAACAAATTTAGAGCTATAAGTAAGATATTTCATTTTTAAGAATGATGTTTAATCTAGATAACTACAATCTAGCTTTAGATCCAAGGAAGTAATTAAAGAGCTTGGTAGAAGACATGCATTTAAAACACAAGTTAAGATATTTTTAAAATGCATTATGTTTTCAAAACTGTTGTTCGTTACCATACTTACACAAAGATGTGTATACATTTTGACAATTTATATTTTATTTGCAGGTTGGTATTATCATTTGAAAGAAAGTACTGTGGCTAGTGAACCAGTATACCTTTGACAGATGTCCTCATGTTGGTTATTCCTCCAGACATTTTTGTGTCCATTTTAAAATATCCGCTGATTCTGGCTTATTATATTAGTGAAGAAACAGTAATTTCTCGGCTTTTTATTTCTTCTGAAATCTATGTAAAGATCAAAACAGAGTAGAAAATAAGCTAAAAATCTGTGTTTAGTGGGGAAGTAACTTATTTCCTCTGCCTTATTTGCTCTGGCTTACAATATATGCCTTGTTTGCAAACCTGAGCTTGTGACTGACAGGTTAGTTCATCAACATTACAGATCTCTTCCATGTGATTCATCTTATGGAGACAGGTCACCGTGTCCCATCACCCTGTGAGCCTTTGTGTCCTCAAGGGAACAGAGTCCAGCTTGCCATCTTTGATTTGAAGGCCTGAGGCCCCAGTCTGACTGCACATTTTTATGTTATGGCTTTAGTCAGGATAACAGAGCTCAGGATAGCAAATTATGTGACAAAATAACATAGACTTATTGAGACACATGTAAATTGAGTTTAATGATAATCCTTAATATGTATTGAGGATATGGTTTATTTGGCGAAGTAGATGAGTTTCACGGTGTAAATATTTTATGTGTTTCTTGCACTGCTCCCCAGAACAAAACAGAATAAAGAATAAAGAATGAAAAAAAAATTCTTTCAGCCATCTGCCACGTAAGGAGCAGTGGTAGGTTGGAATCTTATTATACTGCAGCGTGCCACAGCTATACAGTGGCATTATACTTTTGTGTTTTTACATTCACTGTATTGTTGATACTGCGAGCCATCCACTTATCCTGATTCTATACAAATAGGAAGCCAGTGATTTTCCTGACTGCCAGAAAGCTTAATGTGTCTTGTAAAACAGCTCAGTGCTGCCATCTGGAGGGTACTTTCATTACATACAGTATAATCAAAACTGGCATACAGTAGTGAATCTGAAGTTTATTTTCCTTTTACATGGAATCATGAACATTTTGCTACCAGCTTATTACACTGTGAAGGTGACAATGTAGTCACAATAAAATGCATTACTATGTAAATATGCAGTGCAAGACTATACATTTTAAATGGCATAAAAGTAACTTCACTTTGCCAATTCCAAGTAAAATATTCCTAGTAAAATCTGTTCTATCATGTGAAATAAGAGTCATAGGTTTCCTGCATGGTATTTTATTATATTATGCCTCATTAGAATTATTGGCACTGTGTATCTTATACTTTTATGTATGTCACTGCAACGGACTGCATAGAGAGCAAGATATGGCTGTGTTGTGTACATCTTGGTTTACAGATCTTGTACACTTATGTGTAGTCATGTTAATTAATTTGAATGCATCTTGAAAAAGGAGAGAAGGTGACAAACATGAATTTTCATCATACACAAGATGCTTCACTTTCTGATATATGTACTGGTACTGTACTGCAGCTGTCTGGGGATACTTCAGATAACACATGTAAGAAGCATTTCATCTTGCTTATCTTTAAGGGTTTACAGGAACTTAAGTGATTATTACACATTCTAAAGGTGTGATATCATTTTATGATAAAAGTGTACCATACCAAAAATAGAAATGACAAATCAGCAACAAATATTCAGAATATATTGACATCTATCTATCTATCTATCTATCTATCTATCTATCTATCTATCTATCTATCTATCTGTCTGTCTGTCTGTCTGTCTATCTATCTATCTATCTATCTATCTATCTATCTATCTATCTATCTATCTATCTATCATTCTCTCTGTCTGTCTATCTATCTATCTATCTATCTATCTATCTATCTATCTATCTATCTATCTATCTGTCTATCTATCTATCTTTCTATCTATCTATCTATCTATCTATCTATCTATCTATCTATCTATCTGTCTATCTATCTAGCTAGCTAGCTATACACACATAAATGGTTGATGGCAATGAGGGTAATATGTTAGAATGAAATGGTCTTTGTTATGAACACAGAGAATAGCAACATTAAAAACTACAAACATTCCTCTCTTGTTTGTCATGTACAAATAAAGTAATCCATGGTCAGTATAAGAATGCATTAGAAAAATAAAGGAAAGTGACAAGAAACCCATACAACATTGATCTGTATTGTATAATAATTGAATCTATTAGATGCATTTACAGTATCTGGTGTCTGTACCTGTAAAGAGGTAATATTGCTCTGTGATAAAATGCTGCAATTTGTCATGTGAAAATGGGGCAAAGTGTACAGCTTTCATTGGTTCTTTTTTTTGTAAAAGCTGTATAACAAAACTGCCACATTTCTGCACAGTAAAACGCACATTAAAAGCACATCTTTTCAAACATGACCAGGACTGCGTATTTGCCCTAAATATGTGCAAGACCATTAGAAGAAAAGATGTGCGAGGATTGAGATTAAACTGCATTGAGTGTTCAAAGTATAATGTTGTTGAACAAACATTGTGACATGTGCTTCCAGCTAATGACATTACAATAAAATGTCTTGGAAGTATTTCAGAATTTCATTTTTTGTGCATGTTACAAGTTATTAAGTTTTCTCATACCGCAGTACATAAGCAATTATATATGTACAAAAATGCAGTTTACTGTGTTTTTATCACTGATATCTCTTATACTTCTCTGTTTAGGAAATTCTGAGCTATTTAGCTTTTCTTTTGTAATGCTATTATAAACCAGATTAAGCAAAAAAAAAAAATGTTTGTTTTAGGTCTCCAAAATGTATTTTCTCCAAGGGTAGTTCCTTAAGAATTATGTGCCTTTTCAGATATTTGTTACTGAGATACCTTGCTTATTAAGCACAAATCATTTGTTGCTGAATATGATGCAATTCATTACAATGAATTTATTTAAGAATACGTGAAGCTTCCACCAAGACAGGAGTAAATTTAATCCCAGAGCAGATCTAAAGGCTCATTCTGAAGTCTTTCTGTCATCACAGCTGATAACTTGGTGGCTGCTATAGGTTCCACATCATGGTTAGTGAATGAAGAAACTCAATTTTAGGATGTGCAGTTATCAAGGCCTGTCACCCAGTCAAAGACAGAAAGATGAGAAGTGTGTGGCTAGAGAGAACTGAATCAAAAGAGAAAATAAATGCAGTTGAACAGGGTGGAGCAATAAAACAGATGGAAAGGACATATAGCTTGTAGAAGTGGGTATGAAGCTGCAACCAGTGATAGATTTGAAACTGGTGAAGCTGGGCCATAATGATACATTTAAAAGGAGATGTGTCACAGAGATGAAGTTAATTTCAATATTAATCTTTTTAAGTTAATTTCAATAATAATCTTTTTAAAAGGACATGTAAGATCTATATGGCCTTTGTCAATTTGAAAACTCCTGTATTCAAGCAAATGCACCCTGAACTTTTCAAATTTTTGTCCACCTATATGCAAAAGGATTAAGATAACGTGTGGAAATAAGTAAAGTAAATTTTAATAAAAAAGGAGCTGTTTTTAAAAATTATGACCAGCAATACAAAACACGAGAAACTAGACACTCTTGATTATGAATAAGATACAATCAGTGAAAATCCCTTTAGTGCCCCTAGTTTTATATCCAGGTCAGGCATATTTTTATCAACCAGATTAGAAGCTATGGACAGTAATTAATATAGAATTGAAGGAATTTATTTGGGAGGGGAAGTATGCAACAATTAAGTGGGATAAGTTGATCCTTCACATTGAAGAAGGTGGCTTAAGGTTATCTGATTTGAATGGATACTTTAGAGGTACGCCATTAAGGCTCATACACATAACTTAAGCTGAATGCTATAAAATAAAGAGTAAAAGGTCAATGATGAAACACGGGTGGATTCCAAGAAATAAGCAAAGAGTAGGATTTTGGATGCCAGTCTTTAAGGAGAATAACAACCATACAGAATATTACATTCATACACTTACAGAAAGTGTTCTATGAACTAAGCCAACACAGGAGTGGAGATTTTTTCAACAGAGATGACTGCAAGTAAGGTACAAAAAATAAGCAAGAGGAGCAAAGGAACCAAGGTACTGGGAGCAGATGGTTAGAGAGGGAAAAGTAATAGAGTGGGATAAGGCCAAGCAGAAATGTGGGCTGCAATGTGCCTTCCCTATCAGGGATTAGATTAGTATCAGAGTATAGGCAAAGAGAAAGGGATAGGGGAATGCTAAGTAAAAAACCTGCTCTGGTAGATCAGAGTGTTAAAAAGGGATCATTGGCAAGGCATATAAAATACTATATAATTATAAAAATTTATCAGAGAGCATTAGGAAATATTGAGATGAGAGACTGAAAAGGGGATTTACAAAGGAAAAATTGGGAAAGCATGTGTGTGTGTCTCACAATTATATAAAAAATTCTAGAAGGTTTTGGGTTTTTGCTCAGTTAGTTGAAGGTATCATGGGAAAGAAAGAGGTAACTGGAAACATGTTTTGGGGAGTGTAATAAGTTGGCAGATTTAAAAAATTTCCCACAGTGTACTCTGTCAGAAATGTTGGGGGAGCAAATGGCTGTAACAAAGGAAATGATTTTTTTAAGCTGGGACACAGGATCTGAATTGCCTATACATAGTAAGGCCTTATTAAAAATAATGCTTTTGGCTGACAAAATGCTATTACTAGAAACTGGAAACTAAAATCTTAACCAACTGTAACTGAAGTAGTGAATATTGTAAAGTAGATAAAGAACTATATGTGATGTATTTAGAAAACAGAAAAAGCAAATTACACAGAAATAAATAGAATTTGTGGGGTCAGTACATATAGAGTGGTGTTCAGGGGGAGAGAATTTTAAGGGAAGGCAGGAATTAATCAATTTATGAAATGGAGTGAGTAAATTGTCAGAAATAAAGAACATGTATATGTAATGTATAATGCATTAATACTAAAAATATTAATTTGGTTTTGTTTTCTTTTCTATTAATGTAAGTGTGCCACTATTTTAAGTGATAATTTAATAAAGGTGTTTAAAAAACACTGAAACAGAGAGTATATTGTAAGTTGAGAAGATTCTCTGATGTAAAGTACAAGGGAATCCACATTAAGTAATGTTTATTTTAAAACTCTTTTTGAAGATACTGAAGAGGGAAAACTGTGTCATTAAGACAAAGCAACACGAAAATTATTTTATGTGCAAAATCCTTCCTTCATATCACAGAAGAACTTCCATTCCAGGGATGGAGAGAGAGAGAGAGAGAGAGATAGAGATAGAGAGCGAGAGAGAGAGAGAGAGAGAGAGAGAGAAAAATCCAGCCATCCAGAAGTAATGTTTCCCCTGTGACACTAACACACCAACTTTACTCTGTCACTAGAGCCCTACTCCATAAAACAACCAAGGAAGCCTTTGGGTAATGTGACCACTATGCCAGGCACTGACGTGTTGTGGTACAGAGCACCTTGGGTGTGCCAGTGCAGTAGAGGAAATATTTCTTCTGGATAGTGGGGTTTCTGTTTTCATCCTTGGAAGTGATGAAATTTTTCACTGCAAAGAAAGGATTGCATGTAAAAAAAAGAGTTTGCATTTTATTCTTTCAAAAGCTAATACATCTAGACAGAGCGTTTCCTAAAATGGTATGAGCTATAGATGCTGACGCTGATGCAGTAAGTATTCCTGATTTAACCCATAATTTTAAGAGGTCATGTCTATCCAGTTCCTAAACTCTTCCTAAACTGAGGGTATCGATGTCCAGGTTTAGGGAACGTGCATTTCTTTGTTATTGTGCTTAGGCTCATAAATTCACTTATGAAACTTCGAATGTACTATGGTACTACCCTTCATTTAGCTTGATTGCTATAATCATGTTGATATTTTGAATTGCTAAGGATTAACTTCTACTGACTGTAAGGGGAAACATATTCCACAGTATTCAAAGGTGATGTGTATTGTATCTGACATATTTTTCTTCTGTTGACACTTATTTTTAGTATTAGGTAGAGTTAGTGCCACCAAAATTATCTCTTGGAACAGAAGAGCTGATATCCATTCAGTATAAACATATTGGGGGATCTGCAGGTGAGAAAGTGCCTGTCTTGGTTTATATTCTTTTGGAGTGCATTCAGACAGAAGAAAAGGTATAGAAGTTGCCTATGCCACACTTGTTGGACATGAGTGTGATGAGAGTAAATAATCCATATAATGAGACTACGTATAATGTGTCTATCTGTCAGTTAGCATAAGAGAGTAAATAATCCATATAATGAGACTATGTATAATGTGTCTGTCAGTTAGCATAAGAGAGTTAATAATCCATATAATGAGACTACATGTAATGTGTCTATCTGTCAGTTAGCATAAGAGAGTAAATAATCCATATAATGAGACTACGTATAATGTGTCTATCTGTCAGTTAGCATAAGAGAGTAAATAATCCATATAATGAGACTAAGTATAATGTGTCTGTCAGTTAGCATAAGAGAGTTAATAATCCATATAATGAGACTACATATAATGTGTCTATCTGTCAGTTAGCATAAGAGAGTAAATAATCCATATAATGAGACTACGTATAATGTGTCTATCTGTCAGTTAGCATAAGAGAGTAAATAACCCATATAATGAGACTACTTATAATGTGTCTATCTGTCAGCATAAGAGAGTAAATAATCCATATAATGAGACTACGTATAATGTGTCTATCTGTCAGTTAGCATAAGAGAGTAAATAATCCATATAATGAGACTACGTATAATGTGTCTATCTGTCAGTTAGCATAAGAGAGTAAATAACCCATATAATGAGACTACATGTAATGTGTCTATCTGTCAGTTAGCATAAGAGAGTAAATAATCCATATAATGAGACTACGTATAATGTGTCTATCTGTCAGTTAGCATAAGAGAGTAAATAATCCATATAATGAGACTATGTATAATGTGTCTATCTGTCAGTTAGCATAAGAGAGTAAATAACCCATATAATGAGACTACGTATAATGTATCTATCTGTCAGTTAGCATAAGAGAGTAAATAACCCATATAATGAGACTACGTATAATGTGTCTATCTGTCAGTTAGCATAAGAGAGTAAATAATCCATATAATGAGACTACGTATAATGTGTCTGTCAGTTATCATAAGAGAGTAAATAATCCATATAATGAGAGTACGTATAATGTGTCTATCTGTCAGTTAACATAAGAGAGTAAATAATCCATATAATGAGAGTACGTATAATGTGTCTATCTGTCAGTTAGCATAAGAGAGTAAATAATCCATATAATGAGACTACGTATAATGTGTCCATCTGTCAGTTAGCATAAAAGAGTAAATAATCCATATAATGAGACTATGTATAATGTGTGTGTTAGTTACCATAAGAGAGTAAATAATCCATATAATGAGACTATGTATAATGTGTCTGTCAGTTAGCATAAGAGAGTTAATAATCCATATAATGAGACTACATATAATGTGTCTATCTGTCAGTTAGCATAAGAGAGTAAATAATCCATATAATGAGACTATGTATAATGTGTCTGTCAGTTAGCATAAGAGAGTTAATAATCCATATAATGAGACTACATATAATGTGTCTATCTGTCAGTTAGCATAAGAGAGTAAATAATCCATATAATGAGACTACATATAATGTGTCTATCTGTCAGTTAGCATAAGAGAGTAAATAATCCATATAATGAGACTACGTATAATGTGTCTATCTGTCAGTTAGCATAAGAGAGTAAATAATCCATATAATGAGACTACGTATAATGTGTCTATCTGTCAGTTAGTATAAGAGAGTAAATAATCCATATAATGAGACTACTTATAATGTGTCTATCTGTCAGTTAGCATAAGGGAGTAAATAATCCATATAATGAGACTACGTATAATGTGTCTATCTGTCAGTTAGCATAAGAGAGTAAATAATCCATATAATGAGACTACGTATAATGTGTCTATCTGTCAGTTAGCATAAGAGAGTAAATAATCCATATAATGAGACTACATATAATGTGTCTATCTGTCAGTTAGCATAAGAGAGTAAATAATCCATATAAGGAGACTACGTATAATGTGTCTATCTGTCAGTTAGCATAAGAGAGTAAATAATCCATATAATGAGACTACGTATAATGTGTCTATCTGTAAATTAGCATAAGAGAGTAAATAATCCATATAATGAGACTACGTATAATGTGTCTATCTGTCAGTTAGCATAAGAGAGTAAATAATCCATATAATGAGACTACGTATAATGTGTCTATCTGTCAGTTAGCATAAGAGAGTAAATAATCCATATAATGAGACTACGTATAATGTGTGCGTTAGTTAGCATAAGAGAGTAAATAATCCATATAATGAGACCACGTATAATGTGTCTATCTGTCAGTTAGCATAAGAGAGTAAATAATCTATATAATGAGACTATGTATAATGTGTCTGTCAGTTAGCATAAGAGAGTTAATAATCCATATAATGAGACTACATATAATGTGTCTATCTGTCAGTTAGCATAAGAGAGTAAATAATCCATATAATGAGACTATGTATAATGTGTCTATCTGTCAGTTAGCATAAGAGAGTAAATAATCCATATAATGAGACTATGTATAATGTGTCTGTCAGTTAGCATAAGAGAGTTAATAATCCATATAATGAGACTACGTATAATGTGTCTATCTGTCAGTTGGCATAAGAGAGTAAATAATCCATATAATGAGACTATGTATAATGTGTCTATCTGTCAGTTAGCATAAGAGAGTAAATAATCCATATAATGACACTACGTATAATGTGTCTATCTGTCAGTTAGCATAAAAGAGTAAATAATCCATATAATGAGACTATGTATAATGTGTGTGTTTGTTAGCATAAGAGAGTAAATAATCCATATAATGAGACTATGTATAATGTGTCTATCTGTCAGTTAGCATAAGAGAGTAAATAATCCATATAATGAGACTATGTATAATGTGTCTGTCAGTTACCATAAGAGAGTTAATAATCCATATAATGAGACTACGTATAATGTGTCTATCTGTCAGTTAGCATAAGAGAGTAAATAATCCATATAATGAGACTACGTATAATGTGTCTATCTGTCAGTTAGCATAAAAGAGTAAATAATCCATATAATGAGACTACGTATAATGTGTGTGTTAGTTAGCATAAGAGAGTAAATAATCCATATAATGAGACCACGTATAATGTGTCTATCTGTCAGTTAGCATAAGAGAGTAAATAATCCATATAATGAGACTATGTATAATGTGTCTGTCAGTTAGCATAAGAGAGTTAATAATCCATATAATGAGACTACATATAATGTGTCTATCTGTCAGTTAGCATAAGAGAGTAAATAATCCATATAATGAGACTTTGTATAATGTGTCTATCTGTCAGTTAGCATAAGAGAGTAAATAATCCATATAATGAGACTATGTATAATGTGTCTGTCAGTTAGCATAAGAGAGTTAATAATCCATATAATGAGACTACGTATAATGTGTCTATCTGTCAGTTGGCATAAGAGAGTAAATAATCCATATAATGAGACTACGTATAATGTGTCTATCTGTCTGTTAGCATAAGAGAGTAAATAATCCATATAATGACACTACGTATAATGTGTCTATCTGTCAGTTAGCATAAGAGAGTAAATAATCCATATAATGAGACTACGTATAATGTGTCTATCTGTCAGTTAGCATAAGAGAGTAAATAATCCCTATAATGAGACTACGTATAATGTGTCTATCTGTCAGTTAGCATAAGAGAGTAAATAATTTATATAATGAGACTACATATAATGTGTCTATCTGTCAGTTAGCATAAGAGAGTAAATAGTCCATATAATGAGACTACGTATAATGTGTCTATCTGTCAATTAGCATAAGAGAGTAAATAATCCATATAATGAGACTATGTATAATGTGTCTGTCAGTTAGCATAAGAGAGTTAATAATCCATATAATGAGACTACGTATAATGTGTCTATCTGTCAGTTGGCATAAGAGAGTAAATAATCCATATAATGAGACTACATATAATGTGTCTATCTGTCAGTTAGCATAAGAGAGTAAATAATCCATATAATGAGACTACGTATAATGTGTCTATCTGTCAGTTAGCATAAGAGAATAAATAATTCATATAATGAGACTACATATAATGTGTCTATCTGTCAGTTAGCATAAGAGAGTAAATAATCCATATAATGAGACTACGTATAATGTGTCTATCTGTCAGTTAGCATAAGAGAGTAAATAATCCATATAATGAGACTACGTATAATGTGTTTATCTGTCAGTTAGCATAAGAGAGTAAATAATCCATATAATGAGACTACGTATAATGTGTCTATCTGTCAGTTAGCATAGGAAGACACAAATGCAGTACGGTCCTCAACCCATGTGGTTTGCTAATTTTCTACCTTGTAGATCCATTCTGATACTCTCCTAACCAGTAATTCACTTACTGCTGCATAGAGCTTTATAAATTATTGAACTCCACCACTCTTTCTGATTCAGTATTATCCTGATTGAAATTGTTCCATGCTTTTACAACACCTTGTGTAAAACTACTTCTTATAATTACCACTGAGACATCTCCTCCTCTGATAGATACAAACTTATTATTCCTTCAGGATACTTAAATACTTCTACTATGTTCTTCTTCTTCCAGGATTCCCATCTTAAACTCCTTATTTCATAATTATTGTGAATACACCCTGCTCTGCTTGTATCAGTCATCTTCGCACAGCTTCGATTGCCTAAACATTTATGCAGAAGTGGGCTGTTCAGCAATACACAAGGTACTCAGGTCGGGGCTTTATAAGCTGTGTGAAAAAAATATCTTTCAGTTTCTTGTTGGTGGTCATCTTACCCGCATGTCCCATGGTGCACTAAGATTTGCTTACCAGCTTTTCACATTGACTAACCAGTTTTAGTTCAGGTGATATAATTATGCACAAGCCCCTTTCTACTGCATTCATTGTTGGGAGCTCATAGCCACTTCCATTACATACTCTTGTCTTTGATAACATGCATTATTTTATATTTCTTTGTTCTAAACCTAAAATGCCACAATGCACCATTCTTGTGACCTTGCAAGTCCTTTCTTGTCTTGTCCAGCTCCCTTTCTGTATTGACTCTGTTGCATATTCTTGTTTCATCTGCAGAAAGGCATTTTGTCTGAGTTAGACTTTTCATGCTATCACTGAGACAAGCAGTTAAGATAACTAGACTCAGAACTGAATGCTATGCTACATTTTGCTACATATAACTATTTCCCTTTTGTTGTAGACTACATTTGCTACTACCATCTGTATTTTGTAGTTCATCCAGTCTGATGCCACCCTGTGCCCTAATTGCTTATTAGTGTAACTATTTATGTGTGATTGTGTTAACAGCCATTGCTAAAATACATGATGGAAAGTGACTGTTGATTGGGTAGAAAATGCTGCATAAAACTGAATCCTCAAGGATTTATATATTGAGTCCTTATGTCTTCAGTATTAACCTGTGATATATAATCAAAATGCATGCAACTGCGTACATAAAAATGATAAGATTTTAACTAATGAAGCAAACTTTGAAAATCTGCAGACATTAATTAATGAAATGAACCATTAGGTCACCAAAATAAAAACTGGGAAAGAAAAAAAGAGATTAATGACTTTTAGGAAATACTTTACCTTCTACGAGTTCGAGAGATAGCCACAGCGCTAGCACAGAACTAGAACAGAATGATAGGCTATCCCTGTATGTAGCTATTTATCACTTGATAATCATACATATCATTTATGCAAAATTAGAAAAAGGCTTTGAATTGCATGTTCAGCTTCATTAAATCAAAATGCCCAGGCACTGCACTGAATCTTTATGAATTTCTGTTAAGATATGGGCTAGGATCTGGATGTATATTATACTTAAACCATATAACAAACAATGAAAGCTACGATGGAACAAAAGCAAAGTGCAATGACTACATGAAAATCAGGTCAAACTTAAAAGAAAAGTTTTAGCCAGTTAGAGTTTTCTCAATAAACGATAGCAGAATAATTGCAGAGTTTGTTAGTGTTTCTAATGAGAAGGATAATTTTATTTTTCATTGTCCAGGTCTAAATACTCAACGGAAATGCAAAAGAGGTATATATGAAAAGTTTAGTTGGGTATTAAAAGGTTGAGAGAAGAATAGTGAGGCAGAGAATATGCTTATATAAAATCAAAATAAATGAACTGGTATATAGGTGGTGGTTAGTTTATATTAAAAGATGGATTTGGAAAGTCAATGATCTCCACAGGACACTTGATGGAAGAAAGGGGTGAATTAATGTACAGGAAGAGACCACTAAAAAGAAGTATTTTAGCAAGAAAGCCATGGGCTGAGAAGAAAATCCTCTACTGGATCCATGGTTACCTAGCAGAAAAAAAAGAATAATAAAAAATACAGCAGTAATGGTTTTAAGGACCTGCCGTTTCCTTTCCCCTCACTAACTGTGGCTCTCAAAAAGCAGTTGTTAGCAAGTGAGAAAACATAATAGCACTAATGCAGGAACATATGCATTCTCCATATATCATGCCCCTTCCTCTGTGAGAAGGAGGTTTCTCAACAGAGAAGGCACAGCAGTCCAAGAGAGGAAGCTAGAGCCTGGAGGCCTAGAGAGGAGAAGGTGCCCTCACTGTAACTAATACAGGTTCTGAGGAGGTGAGTCTATGGTAAAACCTGAACAAAAACATTGACTGAAAGAGTGAGACCTCAGATTATCATAGAGAAGACAGTCAGTGAGAACTGAGTGAGAAGCAATGGTGCAAGTGTGTCTTGATTCAGTTTCCTTATGATGAACACAGACATCATTGTTGTTTGATGTAAGGAAGTAGAAACCAGAGTACAACACAGCTGGTATGTCATAAAAAGAACTGCATTGCATGCAGAGGCTGTTTGCTAAAAAAGTGCTTTCATAGGTGAAACTAAAGCTGTGTGAAATGCTTGGGGTGTTGTAGAAACTATTTAATAATAAATGAAGTATATGAAATTCTGTCCATTTTCTGTTTGTATTGGATGCGGCAACTTGATGGGCAGGATTCAATAAACCCTACATTGCTTGCTAAAACCTTAATCACTTTGCTGCATGATGTGAGCACAACAGCATGCAAATTTGTATTCAGTAAGTGGCTCTTCACGATGTGTAGAGCCGCACAAAAACAGTAAATATTGTGGCATGCTAATTATTGCATAAGCTGCTGAACTGTAGATTGAACATGGCTGAGCTATTCAACAAGTTATAAAGTGACCATGTACACTTAGTGTAGCCTTCTGACTTGTATTCCATAACCTAATTGGAATACAGCCAACAAACTACACAGGAGGGAAAGAATGTTAGGGGCTGCTGCCCTTCTGCATGTGAATGTGCAGCAGGCTCAAGTCTATGCTGCTACTGCTGCTGCTGATAGACCTCGGGCAAGGAGGAGGAGGGTATTTAGATTCTGTTTAACTTTTCATGGTCTGCATGAGGTGGAAATAGTACAGTGCTACAGGGTTGATAGAGATACACTCCAGGAACTCTGCAACCTCTGCCATCCTCACCTCAGAGCAAGGGCAAACTGCAGAGAGCCAATACCTATGGAGACCAAGGTATGTGTAGCACTTAGAATATTAGCTACAGGAACATTTTGATGACCCACAGGGGATATGCTGTGGGTGTTATAGGCATCAGCATCCAGAATCCTACACCAATTCCTGAATGCTATGCTGCAGAATGCCAGTAACTATAGATATTTCCCCCCTACCCTTGAGGGCAGGGCAAGAACTGAGCAGGAGTTCTACCCCCATAACACTCCTAACTGAAATCTGGGTGCCATAGACTGCATGCACATTGATTTCCAAGCACTACCCACTACATGGACGGCTCTACATCAACAGAAAGGGGTTCTACTCCATTATCTGCCAGGTCATGTGTAATGCTAAAGGAATCATCCAGAATGTGCTTGCTGCAACCCTGGGAATTCCCACGACTCCCATATCCGGCACACCTCACAGCTCTACTAGAGGTTTTACAGGAGTGATGTCCCCCAGGACCATTTACTGGGGGATGTAGAGTATGCGCTCGACACATGGCTGATAATGCCCATCAGAAATGCACAAGCACCCACAGAGGAACGCCATAATGAGGCACATGCTCAAACAAGAAATATCATAGATCATGTGTTTGGGCTTTTTTACTTTTCTTTTTTTTTTTTTCTTTTTCCGTGTGCGTGACATATGGCATAGTGCAAACATGGTTAGCTGCTTAAGAATGAAAATTAAATTTAGTTGCTTTAAAAGTGCAAACACACTTAACGGCATTATATGGTGGTCAGCAACATGGATGGTAATGACTGCCAAAATTATACCTCTTACCTTACTGTCTCTGGCACAAGGTATAAATACATTGAGCCAAGAACGAACACAGGTAAAGTGGCGTTGGAGTCCTGCAATACTTATTTTTACTGAGAAAGGGTCATAATGGGTATTTACGCAAGTAATATATGTTCGCTATTAATTTTTACATTTGCATGATGCCTACCTATACACAAACAGGGATTGCTACTTAAGAAAAAAAGTGAGCATTTTAATTTCGTTCATCTTCCTTTGTGTTAACCTGCACAGCAGTGGTGCATGGCCATCAGTACTCTTGACAGTACTGAGTGTGGGAAATACACCTGCTGTCTGGCTTTCCCTGTGGCACCAGGTGCAGGTCCAGTGAGTTCATGGTTAGAACACAGGTGAGACAGGGTTCAAATCTAGCATACTCCACTTTTTTTATTGAGTGTCCCTCTGTAATTTTTCACAAAACTTTGATTATAAAGGTAGTGCTACGTATCAATAGCTATGTATAGCAGGTTGATTGGCAAAAATGTATCCTTACTGCTTGCATGCACATACCTTTGTAGGTATCAAATGTATTATGTGTGCAACTGGCTTAGCATGAGAAAGATGATTATGCCATAATAAATGCAGTTGCATATCTTTGATGGACACAGTAGTTTATTGACAATCATCTACACTCCTCCCATAACCCAAGTATAACTGTAAAACAGATTGTATTGTGAGGTAAGTATTATAACTTCAAACTCTATTACTAAAGTCATGCAAGTCTATCCATTTCCAGTATATTGTTAGACAGTAGTCCTGCATCACACCTAAGAATGTATAAGCCAGTACCTTTTAATGTCTCACACATACAGGCCTAATTGGAATACAGCACCAGTAACAACTTAATCTGTAAATCTCTAATGACCGTGGCTGAGAAAAATGTCTTCTGTGGCAATGAGAAATAATCACCTGTGAGGAAAAGTATGTATTCCCTTTTACATAGGTTTGAATCCCACAATGTACAAATTACTTTTAACAGTTTGTAAGTTCTCACAATATATGTGTTAAGTCATCCCATTGATCCGTGCAAAGTCATGGCTTAAAAGACAAGTCATTTCGCATTTCCGTGTTGACCACTGTACAAAGTGTGACCAGGTGTAGCAGCACACATGCCATAAATCAATGCCAAATTTCACATTCTCCTTGCTGTTTCATAAACTCCCTTCCCCTTTGTTTGGCAATGTTTCACTTTGTCTAACATTGTACAAACGGGGGTTGGAATGGTTGTGTGTGTTTGTGCACTAGTCGTAAAATGCTATATCACAAATTGGCAGGAAAACATTTCAATTGTTGTTCGAAGACATTTATAGACATGGCAGGAGATGGGAAGGATGGTATCAAATTCAGGGCACAGAGATGGGGTGTGGAGGAGTTAAAAATATTTGTTGCACTCCTTCAGTACTCCTTCAGTACAAGATGCAGAATGAAGGAGATAGTTTCTCCTTAGCATTCTCTGTGTCTCTTTCAGTTACTTTCTGACTCTTTCATTGAAGAAATAAAAATAATGACATTACTGATAAAATAAATCCTGATGACATTTAAAAATGTTATGAGGATCAGGACAGAAATATAAAGAAAGTCAGGGGCATTCTGCAGTCTGTGAACAATTGACAGGTGTATTACTTGTCATGTGTTTAGAGTGCTGTAAAATATTTCTATTTTTCATTGTATCTTGAGATGTATCTCATAAAATATGTTACAAAAGTTTATTGAGCATAAATTAGTGCAAAGTCTGACCAGTCAACAATAATGAAATGGCTGTACATTTTTGTATTGGTATAGGCTTGATTTATAAAAGGTACACTGATTGGACTGTCCAATCAGCATGCATGTTTTTGAATAAAAATGAGGCTTTGCTGTATAATTTAGCAATAAACTATGACAGAGAGAGGGTGTCACAAGATTTACCCATGGCTGATGTGGTTTGATCACACAGTGCCAACTGTTAGTAAATCCTGTGATACCCACACCTAGGAGTGGATTATTGCTGCTATGCAATGACATTTTTTAAGAAAGAAACATATTGCTTGCCTTTCCTAAATAATGTCTTTATATAACTGCATTTTATTGTTCTTCTACCTTCTTCACTGTTTACTGATATGCTGTGTGTTTGTATGGTGTGTCTGTCTCCACGTTTACACAGTACGTCAGTGAGTGCAAGGCAGTTGACAGAGAAGAAAGCATTCCCATTGTTGTTTGCCTCTCTCTCTGTCTTGTTTCGTTTTTTTTTTTTTTTTTTTTTGTGAAACTCTAGTATGTGACATCACTAGACTTGTGAAGTATTTGCTAGAAAGTTTAAAAGTTTACAAGGGACAGAGCAGTCATATGACGAAAATGAGGGATATTCTGCTAAAGTCTGTACAGCTGAGAGATAAAGTTAAAAGCATTATCAGTCAATCATATTGCAAGTACCTACACCTTTTAACTTCCCAGAGTTTTGAAGAATGTTCTAATTTTACCTCATATTTCTCTCTCTCCCTTGTATAATATTTGAAGATAGCTTTATTTTAGAATATTTAATAGAAACACTGAGAGATAAACTGTATCAATGAATATCAAGAAAACTAATAAAAAATTAAACATAAGAATTAGCTGTAAACATTTGCAGTGCGTAGACCTATTTCATTTATCTTAAAGACCATCATAAGTGAAATAATGGATCTTCTTACCAGCACAAGTTCACAGTCCTGATGTTTATACAATGAAAAAAACACATAACACAAAGAAACCAGATTACAAAAAATAATTTAATAAAACAAGATAAGTACTTCTATCACAAATCAGCATAACATCATCAAATGAAATTCTAATACATCCAAAACTGTTTTAAATACACATTGGACATCAGGTGACCTAACAGAGCAACCAGTGGCAAGAGAAGAAGGAACAATCTTTCATGTAGTTAATACTGCAAACTATTTGTGTTCAAAAAGCAATTAAAATGAATTCTTTCAAAGCCAGATGGTGAAAAGCATTAAAATGAAATTGCCATGCTAGTTCTGATTTTCTTCTAACATTGTTTTTATGTCACTAAACCTACTATCATCTAAAACTCTGAAAAATTATGAAATTCACGTTATTTAAAATTAGAACAAATGGTATAATGCCCAAGTGTATCTTCCTTCAAGACCCCCCCACAAAATCCTGTGTCATAATTTACTGTATAGGGGCTATATAAGAGTACAGTTTCTACAGAAATAAGACCCTTGTGTTTTTTTCACTAAAAATCTCAACTTTAGCATTTTTTTTTGTCTTTAATTTTTACTCTTTTATCAGAAATTTTAGTTTCAAACCTAACAGGTTGGTTACCTATCTGTAAATTTCCCATCAAAATCTTCTAATATCTATAAGTTATGCTCATATAGGTGCACGTTTCAGTGATGAACATAACTACTATAGGCACTAAGAAATTATGAGAAAAAAGGCCATTATGGACAATATTCAAAGAGTTGTTTAAATGCGCTGCACAAACTTCATCAGTATCTCTAAAATTAATTGTCAAAGATCTAAACCTGACATTGTTTTCTGATTAACATCATTCTCAACAAATATGTGCCTCAGATGACAACCTATAAATATGTGACAATTAATCTGTCAGCATGTGCTATTTCAAAAATTTAGAGTGTATACTATCATATATGTTAAGTAGTGGTTTCCATATATTTTCTTCCTGAACATCTTAATTAACAAATCACTTTTCTTAGTGGGTTTTTTTTTTGTTTTGCAGTCTCTTTCTCTCTTCTCACCATCAGCCCCATTTGACATAAAAACCCATTCATTATTCATGTGGGGAAGAGCTATCATCTTCCCATTCACTTCCTATGAGGTGACAGCTGATCGCAGAGCCATCATCCAAGTAGATAGCAGAGTCTTCCCTAGCTCTGGGAGCTCCTAACACCTCTTGGCACCTTCTGAGGCATTCTAGTACTGCCAATGTTTGGGGAGGAGCACACAAGCTTCCCAACACAACTGCCACCTGCCCTATGCAGCATGCCATGGCAAGCATGTCCCACTGGCCTAGAATCTGTGGACTGTACCTCCCAGAGATCCCAGCAGGTGTCACCCCAAGCAGCAAGTCAAGCTATCACCCTCCATTCAGGATGGGCAAACTGTATGCTGCTCTCTCCCATGCTTCTTCCCTGCTCACTTTCATCCTCCTGCTCTGCTCTCTCCCATCTTCCTGCTCTCTGCCATCCTCCTGCACCAATCCCTCCCATCCTCCTGCCCTGCTACCTCCAATCCTCCTGCTCTCCTCCCTCCCATCCTCCTTGACTAATCCATCCCATCCTCCTGCCCTGCTCCTACTCATCCTCCTGCAATAATCCCTCCCAGCCGTCTGCCCTGCTCCCTCCCATCCTCCTGCCCTGCTCCATTCCATTATCCTGCCCTGCTCACTCACATCCTCCTGCCTGACTCCCACCCATCCTACTGCCCTGCTCTATTCCATCATTCTGCCCTGCTCCCACCTATCCTTCTGCACTGATCCCTCACATCTTCCTGCACTGATCCCTCCCATCCTCCTGCCTTGCTCCCTCCCATCCTCCTTAACTGACCATCCAATCCTCCTGCCCTGTTCCCACCCATCCTGCTTAATTGATCCTTCCCACCCTCTTGCCCTGCTGACTGCCATGCTACTGCCCTGCTCCATTCCATCTTCCTGCCCTGCTCACTCACATTCCCCTGCCCTGCTCCCACCAATCCTCCTGCCCTGATGCTTTCTATCCTCCTGCCCTGCTCCCACCAATCCTCCTGCCCTGATGCCTCCTATCCTCCTGTGCTGCTCCCTCCAATCCTCCGGCACTGATTCTTCCCATCCTCTGGCCCTGCTTTCACCCATCCTTCTGCCCTGCTCCCTCCAATCCTTCTGCCCTGCTCCCTCACATCCTCCTACCCTGCTCCCTCCCATCCTCTTTAACTGATCCCACCAATCCTCCTGACATGCTCCCAACCATCCTCCTTAACTGATCCCTCCCATCCTCCTGCCCTGCTCCCTCCCGTTCTCCTGCCCTGCTGCCTCCCATCCTCCTGCACTGATACCTCCCATCCTCCTGCCCTGTTCCCACCCATCCTCCTGCAATGATCCCTCCCATCCTCCTGTCCTGCTCCCTCCCATCCTCCTGCATTGATCCCTCACATCCTTCTGCCCTCTTCCCATCCATCTCCCTTTCCTGCTCCCTCCCATCCCCCTGCACTGATACCTCCCATCCTCCTGCCCTGCTCCCACCCATCCTCCTGCACTGATACCTCCATTCTCCTGCCCTGCCCCCACCCATCCTCCTGCAATGATCCCTCCTATCCTCATGCCCTGCTCCCTCCCATCCTCCTTAACTGATCCCTCCCATACTCCTGCCCTGCTCCCTCCCGTTCTACTGCCCTGCTTCCTCCCATCCCCCTTAACTAATCCCTCCCATACTTCTGTCCTGCTCCCTCCCATCCTCCTGCACTCATCCCTCCCATCCCTCTGCCCTGCTCTCTTGCATCCTCCTGCACTGATCCCTTTCATCTTCCTTCCCTGCTTCATCCCATACTCCTGCCCTGCTCCCACCCATCCTTCTGCCCTGATCCCTTCCATCCTCCTGCCCTGCTCCCTCCCATCCTCCTGCCCTGCTCCCTCTCATCCTCCAGCACTAACTTCTCCCATTCTCCTGCCCTGCTTTCTCTCATCCTCCTGCAGTGTTCACTCCCATCCTCCTGCCCTGCTCACTTGCATCCTCTTGCAATGATCCCTCCCATCCTCCTGCCCTGCTCCCGCCCAACCTCCTGCACCGATTTCTCCCATCCTCCTGTCCTGCTCCCTCCCATCCTCCTGCGCTGCTCACTCCCATCCCCTTTAACTGATCCTGCCCATACACCTGCCCTGTTCCCTCCCATCCTCCTGCACTGATCCCTCCCATCCTCCTGTCCTGCTATCTCACATCCTCCTGCATTGATCCCACCCATCCTCCTAAACTGATCCCTCCCATCCTCTTGCCCTGCTGCATGCCATCCTCCTGCCCTGCTTCCTCCTATCTTTCTGCCCTGCTCCCACCCATCCTCCTGCCCTTAACCCCCCATCCTCCTGCCCTGCTCCCACATATCCTTTTTCTAACTAGTATGATATCTCTATTTGATATACTAAATTGTCGCCCTTATGATCAATGATTGTGGTTAATAAATTTGTGGTGACCAGTCCACCTATCCAGTTATTAAATGGCAATAAATAAAAAAGTAAAATAAATAAATGATTGGGTAGTAGTATCAACATTATATCTAGTATTGAATAATTACTTATTCTGTGAGTTATGTGAATCAGTGGGTACATTGCTTCTTTGAAAAAATAGCGAGTCTTTAGTTATTTTTCAAGACCCATGGTTTTTAGTACAGTTTTTTTCTTCTTAATTTTATCATGCACATTATCTAAATACAACAAGCTTGTATCAAAGTCAGGTAACTGTTCTTAAAACCTCAAGTTCATTTGTAAAGGCTGCTCTAATTACATAAATTCAGTAATGGCTCTTTTACATACACCTTCCCGTTCCACAAGACTCAACGTTCACTTCTTTACTAACAGCAAATTTTAAATATTCCCACAAGCAGAGTATGTGCATAAAGAGAAAGGGCAGGATTAGTGGGTCAGCATATAGAATACAGAGGTTATAAAGTTCGCTACATGACACCCCTGACTGACAATCCAGCTCGGGGATTACTTAGAAAAGAGGACAACTCAAATATTGCATAGCATCCTTGGAAATCTGATTGCTAGTGCTACTTACTGCTTTATTTACAATCATAGCAAATTACCAAGAGATGTAAGACTTGCTTCTGAGGTAGTACTTGTGTTTGAAAAATAAAGTCATGTTTAGTGTATATGTCTTATCCTCATGGTTGAACTTATCCAAATAATTTGAGTTCCTAGTACCTTGATGGGGGTGGACCTCATTCCTATGTCAAAGTATGATTAAAGTTTGTGAAATTAGTATTGTTTCAGTCTTTGATGTTAACCAAAAGTGTTCTTCGTAGCATCCACAATGTGCCCAGAACCAACTCCTGCAATTCATATGATTAAATCACCTTAAATGTTTTGGCCACTATACACTACAAATACTTTTACTAACTTAATATAGTTGCAATTTACACTATCTGTCTTTGTATCCAATCTCTCTTGTGTTCTTTATTTCTGTGGCTGAATAAACAGAATTGATTAAACAGTATTCTTACTTATGAGAATATATAGAATTACTAATAATTTAACACACTGGGTTTATTTTCTTGTATTGTATACCTCTATAATATGTATTTGCCTTGTATATCTACTTCAATTTGTATTATGTAAAAACTTTTAAGCTGATGTCATGTAAAAACTTCTGTGATTCTATGGAGCTTTTCTTCCCGGGCCTCCACTGAAAATGGGTCATTGGCCCAACAGACTTTCCCCGTCAACAAATGTCAATAGTAATAATAATAATAATAATAATAATAATAATAATAACAATAATAATACGGAGTTGCATATATCGGTACCATAGCTAAATATTGCTGCTACTACTATTGGAGCTCTCTGGGTAACATTCTTCCACATTGTCCTCATTTTTGCTTGCAAACCCTGGTATTTTATGACTTTGTGTCTCTCAGTATATAAACCACTATAATTACTGGATGAAGCCATTTTAAAGATCAATACTACTTTTGTTTTCTTTTCATGCACTGCTACACCTGGTTTACTTGCATCTTTTTTTTTTTACTTTGGTGATGGGCGATCCTGTGTAATATAGACTTCATCTTTTTCTATAATGCTTTGCAGCTCATGTTTCCACTGCTTCTCATTTACTTTAATATTGCAATGAACTTTGTTCCTAGATCTCAAGACTGTTTTCAGTATTAATTTTAGTCTTCTAAAATATTTCTTACTAAGTTTTGTTTGCATTTGTTCATGTTTTATTGTTGATCCTTCATCACTTCCCATGTAATTATACATTCCCTCCTGCACAAGTTCCTTTATATCACATTCCTGTCCCAGACTGATATTTTCTTGGTGCTGCAGCTTTCCTGCTTTAAATGTTGCTTTTGCGCATTTATTAAAACCAAATGATATTCTTTTATCATCTGAAAAAGTTTTGACCACTTGCAGATGTGCTTTCAGCTCCTCATCTGAAGAACTATTTCAAAGTATCCACAAAAAGATGATGTCTTTACACTTTTTTTTTTTTTTTTCTGGAAGCCAAACTATAACCATATCATTTTTTAGGAGCCAAAACAAAACATGACCTAATCTATTAAGTAGACAGCTTAATACGTTAAGGGCAAGACGAAAGAGCAGCGGTGACAAAGAGCCACCTTAGAATATCACACTTTGAATTTTTATCGCTGGAATAATAATTTATCCTTTATCATGGCTTAGCTGAAAACTGGTTTGTCAGTGTTTCATGGTCACTGTAATGTAATCAATCAATGTAGAGTGTATCTTATACATTTGTAAGCACTCCTTTATCCATTAATGTGGATGCTGTCAAATGCTTTTTTGTAATCTATCCACGAGATACTTAGATTCTTCTCCATTTACAATTCTCCACTATGACTTTATTTAACAACAAATGATCCTTTGCTCCATATGACTTTATTTTGCTACCCTTTTGTTGTACTGCCATGATTGAGTTTTCTTCTAAATTGCTATAAACTCTGTTGGCATCAATTCAAGTATATAGTTCATACATCATTGGAAGGCAAGTTACTGGTCTTAAGTTTTTAGGATAGCTTGAAGGTTCACCCTCAAGGAGAAGTATGCTTTTTGCTGTTGATAACCGGGATGGGATCTGTTCAGGACATGCATATAATTAATTCTTACTCAACGCTAAATCTTCCTGTAAAGATGTTAACACTTTCAGCCAGAAGTTAGGTACTGTATCTGGGCCTGGGGTTTTCAACTTAGGAGATTTTCTTAATTTTGTTTCAATTTCTCTAGCCATTAATTTATCCCATTTCATATCCTATATATTTGGACTTCTTACTGTTTCTTTTACTTCTTCTGTTATTCAGCATTATTATTATGTTCCACAGGGTCTTCATAGATATTTTTCCAAAATGTGTCTATTTCTTCTTTTTTTTGTGGTGTTTACATCCTTTTGCTTTGTTTCCCAATTCTCTATAAAACTTTTTTGGGCCATCAATGAATTGCTTATTTTGTACTTTTTCTTTATATTTATCTGCATTTCTTTTAATTTTTTTTGCCTGTGCTGATATCTTTAGTTTATTCACAGAAAAAAACTCAGTCTTCAGGGTAAAGTGCCTCTGTAGTACAAAATGAAGAATAATGAAGGCATAAACACAAAGGCATACCACTGGCTCGAATATCCAACGAAACTCTTTATTGAAAGTAGAACAGTAAGCGATTTCACGTTGCACAGAATGCTTCTTCAGACTTAATGAAATTTTAAAACCAAACTGCCATTAAATAGCTCTTCATGCATCACCTGACCCATGATTACTTACAATTAAAACCTTAAAGCGGTAACCATAATCTTATATCATGGTATAAGAATAAACTTAAAATACATATAAAATATATATAAAGAGAATGTATATATCAAAAACTCTATACATGCAATGCTCTAAAATATACATATAAGAGATATAAAAAAATAAATATATATATATATATATATATATATATATATATATATATATGTATATATAAATAGTTTATTAATAAAAACTCTCTATACCTACATGTTGAGTCTTTCGTCTTTTCCCGGTTAGGGGTTGCCACAGCGGAACTCCGGTCCGCTAATGATTGGTAGTTGATTTTTACATGCCGAGTTACCAGCCCTGATGCACAACCTTCAATGAAGGTACGCCCATTCACGCATGTCTCCACGCAGAAGACGCTCTAGCTGAGAGTCGAACCGGACACCGTCTCTATACCTACATGATAATGCTAAAATGGGTAAACACAATCATGACTAAGCTATTTATCTAACACTATCTGCAAAAGGTAACTAAGAACACTGCTATCATTAGCAAACATGGCAGCCTATAAATAATGACATAGGTGATATGTTGGATAACTCGCACTAGATTGAGGTGTAATGTCCCCGAATGAAAAAATGTAAATAACTAGTACTGTGAAACCAAGTAAAGATTCAGCGACTGACCGGTCTATCTTTCAGAAAAGGTTTCAAGCTCACCTTTTCATTGAGGCCATGTCCCTTATCTGCCTGATACCTCAGGAGCCATTTATTTTCCTCCTTTTTGGTGTAGTTCTTTATGTTCCCTAGTCTAGTACTGGTTCTGATAAGCTCTATGGCCATAAAACTAAATTTATGACTTAAATCATTGCTGATAGTGTGCCTCGCTAAGGCATTATGCTCATCTTCTCATCTTAGCTGTATAGTTTTAAGCACTATGCTGACTGCAAATCCTGATTGTGTTTACACATTTTAGCATTATCATGTAGGTATAGAGAGTTTTTATTAGTAAATTATTTATATATATATATATATATATATATATATATATATATATATATATATTATATGCATTTTAAGTTTATTCTTATATATATACCATGATATAAGATTATGTTTACCACTTTAAGGTTTTAATTGTAAGTAATCATGGGTCAGATGATGCATGAAGAGCTATTTAATGGCAGTTTGGTTTTAAAATTTTTTCATTAAGTCTGAAGAAGCATTCTGTACAACGCGAAAACGCTTACTGTTCTACTTTCAATAAAGAGTTTTGTTGGATATTCGAGCCAGTGGTGTGCCTTTGTGTTTATGCCTCCATTATCTTTAGTTTATTATTTGCATTAGTATACCATAGATACTGGTCTGTTCTGATACTGCGCATTACTTTTATCACATGTAAGTATTTTTGTTGTGTTTTAGTTACAAAGTGCACCCCCTGAGGCGGTCTGCACCCCATAACATGTAACAGGAATAGCAAAGGCTTTTACACAATTATTTTTAACTTGAGTTTCATACTATCTAACAGGTGTTCCTCCACAAATTTGTCTTAATGTTATAAACAGTGGCTTCTATAATTGGGAGACAATTACAGATTATTCTGTCCTCAGTTCAACTCTAGATTTAGTATCTATGTAAAATTCATCACCAGGTGTTTCACATTAATAGCAGATTTGATATAGTGATTAAAGTACATTGCATTACATTATGTTACATTACATTAGCTTGATGGCAGAAAGAGACAATTTACCTGTCTAGTCTGCCATTTTAGGTACCTTTACATCCTACCTGTCCTCTATTACTGCCTTTCCTGTTACCCTTTTTCTACCTGCCAATGTCTTTGAAATGCCTATGTGGATCCCTTGTCCTTCCCGTCTTCCAGTATTTTATTCCATGGATCCAAAACCCTCTCTAACATGATAAAGTACTTTCATAAATTCAGAGAGTAGTTACTCGCTGCAATCTGCTACTTCTGCACCCTCTTCCCCTTTGTCCTTCCTGTTCAGTATGACCCCTTCACATCTCTTTCACATAATATTGTGTAGTAATATCAATTCCATCTACTTTCCTGGATTTTAGTGAGAATAACTCTAACTCCTATATCACTTAGTCATTCTCCTTCAACTTCATTCCATGTACTTTTTCTAGTATCTTTCCTCAGAATTCTTCACCGGCAGCCTGACATTATTTTCTTTATATTCCCAAAATGCATGCAGTAATCACGGTGCTGCCTGTGCAAGGGCCTGCATAGTGAAAACATTAGCTGTTTGCTTTCAGAATCTGTTCAAAGTCTCTTTGACCAATATTAGCTGTGGGATATGCTTGGAGAAATGGCAAATCTACATATATATAGTACCTTTATGTAAAAGCTGATCCGTGTTGTCCTTTTTGGCATGTCAGCTATTCCTTAACCTCACACTCTCCTGCTTGCAGCCTGTAGCACTGTTCTGCAGATAGTGCCTTTTCATAACAACCAGGAGTAGCTCATGTTACTGGCTGCAGGGCTGAAGCCTCTTACAGTAAAAACATAAATGATATAATATTAAAAAAGCAGCTTTCTAATTTCAGGGATTGCAACTTCATGCATTCTACTACACATAATTGGAGTTCTGCATTTAGTTAAAAAAAGAAATCAGCTTTCTCAGGTGGGCTGTTTTCTAAAACAGCCCAATATTAGACTTACTCCAAGGGGTGAACAAGGAGATACACCTTACTGTAAGTCTTCCTGCATCTTTCAAAACTTTTGGAAGCAACGGAAACACATCATTAAAGGAGGCTGACAGGCTGCAGTATGACACAATGAGAAACACTTACCAACCTGAAAAACTGAAAAACATGGACAGGGACATGGAGCTATAAGTACACGAGTAAGTCTTATTTTATGTTCATTTAAAGTTTTATTAATTTCTTTTTAATAGAACTACAGCCAGTCAAAAAGCTGTTATGTGTATATTTTTAAACGTATGTGTGTGTGTGTGTGTGTGTGTGTGTGTGTGTGTGTGTGTGTGTGCATGTGTGTGTGTGTGTGTGTGCATGTGTGCATGTGCGTGTGTGTGTGTGTGTGTGTGTGTGTGTGTGTGTGTGTGTGTGTGTGTGTGTGTGTGTGTGTGTGTGAATGCACAGATGCAGGGGTGGTGTCTGGGCCGTAACTGGTTGCACTCTGTGGTTCTGACAACAGCAATCTGCAATACATCTCTAGGGTATTATTTGCATATTTTGTTTATTCATTTGATTGCAAAGAGATATTTCAGGTGTAGGGATACATACAAGTGAATAGGCTTGACAGCATGTGTGTGTGTGTGTGTGTGTGTGTGTGTGTGTGTGTGTGTGTGTGTGTGTGTGTGTGTATGTGTGTGTGTGTGTGTGCACGCACATTTGTGTGTCTCTATGCACATGCAGCAGGGATGCAATGGGTTTCACTGGATGGTTATGAAATCAGCAATCTGAAATACATTGAAGGCCCATAATAGGTGCATTTTATTCATTAATTTCATTACAATGATATACCTGAGGTGAGGGCAGTTATACAAGTGGCTGTAATTATATTCATATCTGTGTGTGTGTGTGTGTGTGTGTGTGTATGTGTGTGTCTAAAGCAGTTTGCAGTGAGTTGCCTTGTATGGCTCTTACAACAGCAAGCTGAAATATATTCTTGGGTAACTATTTATATTTATGTATGTACTCAGTCATTTCATTGCAGGTAGATATCTGAAGTGTGTTCTATCATACAAGTTCCTGTAATTGTGGTTGCCAGTGTATGTGTGTTGTGTGTGTGCCATTAATTATGTGTTTTTTTATTCAGCTGATTGCAGGCACACATGTGAAGTGTACATAGTCATACAAGGGACTGTATTTGTGGTCACGTGTGTGTGTGTGTGTGTGTGTGTGTGTGTGTGTGTGTGTGTGTGTGTGTGTGTGTGTGTGTGTGTGTGTGTGTGTGTGTGTGTATGCATTTAGTGGGGTTTGAAATAAATTACTGTGACCAAGTATTATCATTTTTATACAGTCTGATATTTGAGTTGTACATAGTCAACACAATGGCTAAAACAGTTTGGTACATGGGTTATCTGGTGATGAAAGTGACTGATCCTGCTGTCCTTTGCTAACATAAAAATCATTATTCTGGCTTCAAGTGACTATTTTTTATTGGTGTGAAGCAAGTTGGAATACATTACTGTGATAACCCATTGTATAAAACAAAACTGAAATGTATTAATGTGCCCTTTTATATTACAAAGACATATGATGCTGTGATACCTGCTATAGTTACTAGGTACTCAGTGTGGCTGAAAGTGATTAACACTCTTGTCATTTGCTCAGCTTAAGCGCTCCTTAGTTTTACTTTGCAGGACTAATGTGTACTTCTGTGAAGCAAGATGGAACACCATTACCTTGACTACCATTTATGTGAAACAAAGCTGAAATAAATTACTAAGGCCATGTTTAATCACATTCAGACATCTGAGGTATATACTGTCAAACAAAGGGTTGCCATGGAATGGAGGCTTTCTGCAGATTACAGTGACTTTTTCTTTCGGCTTTTCCCAGTTAGGGGTCGCCACAGTGGATCATCTGTCCAGTCATGATTGGCAGTGGAGTTTTTATGGTGTTGAGTTGCCAGCCCGGCACCCAACCTCCCACAGAAGGCACACACACTCACACCTAGGGCCAATTTACAGTGTGCAATCCACCTACTGCATGTCTTTGGGATGTGGGAGGAAACTGGAGCACCCGGAGGAAACCCATGCGACCACAGGGAGGACATGCAGACTCCACACAGAAGGCACCCCAGCCGAGAATTGAACCAGAGAACCTCTTGCTGTGAGGCGGCAATGCTAACCGCTGCACCACCGTGGCCACCCTCTGCAGATTACAGTGACTAAAATTGCAATAATTTGTTCAACTTAATTATTTTTCTAGGTTTGCAGGACTAATGTGCATTTGTGTGACAGTAATTGCAATATTTTCTCTGATTACTGTTTGCATGAAACTAATTTGAAATGCTTTAATGAGGTCATTATTGTTATCAGAATTAGGCATCTGAGGTATACGCAATCAGCAGAGTGGTTAGGACTTCTGTGTACCCAAGTTTGTCTGGGGATAAAAGTGACGGAACCTGTTGTCATCTGCTGAAGTTAAACAGTTGTTTTTGCTTTGCAGGATTGATGTGTATTTGTCTGACGTTACCTGGAATTGTGTACTGTGGTCATTAAGTATGAGAAAATAATTTGAAATACGTTATTATGGCCATTATTATAGCAAAATCAAACATTTGTGGTATATACTTTCAACAAAGTGGTTAATATTTGCTGGGTATGGGGCTGTCTGTAGATTAAAGTAACTGACCCTCATTCCCCTAAATTAAACAGTCATTATTCTTGCTTTGTAGGACTGGTGTATATAGAAGAGAGGCAAGTTGGAATATATTATTCTGGGTACTGGTTATGTTGAATAAAGCTGAAATATAATAGTGAGGACATTACTTGTTTATCACAGTCAGACATATGAGGTGTATGCAGATATCAAAGTGGCTATAACTACTAAGTACAGGTTCTGTCTGTGGATAAAAATAGCTAACTCTGTTATGGTGATCAAGTTACTCATTATTCTGGCTTTGCAAAACAAGTGTACATTTGTGTGAACCAAGCTGGAACACTATACAGTGAATATGTGAGCAGACATTTCAGGTGCGCAAAGTCAATAAAGTTAGTTCAATTGATGGATACAAGGGAGATCTGTGGATGAAAAATGACTATGAGTATGGAGATTTTTGCATTGTATACAAAGGTAGCAAGTTGGCCATATTTTTTTTTTACTTTCCATCACAGCTGAACATCGGCACTGTATCCAGTAAGTGGCTATCTTTGATTGCCTATGCAGGATGTATATAATAGCATCTGATCAATGGCACAGTGACACAGCAAGCACCAATGCTTTGGTTGAGGTCTTGTCTGTGATTCCTTCTGGGTGGAGTCAGCATGTTCACCCTGTCTCTATATACATTTTATGAAGGATCTCTGGTTTCAACCAACACCCCAAAATAAATGCCATATATGAATTATCCTTCCTATGATTTGCCATTAGATACCCATGCAGTGTGTGTGTGTGTGTGTGTGTGTGTGTGTGTGTGTGTGTGTGTGTGTGTGTGTGTACTCATGTAGGGGCACATAGACAACTCTTATGGCTATCAGCAAATGAAAATTACAATTAAGTAATTGTCTTTGAAAAATAAGATAAAAATGCATCACAGAACATCTAGACCCTCAGGGCTTTGGGGGCTCCTGGAACCTTCAGCTTTATAAAGGGTTTTGGCACAGGCAGTAAAAGATCCATGGCCATATTCAAAGGTGTGCACATAAGGTCACTATAGCCTGTGTCATAACAGAGTCAGTGTAGTCTTTATTTATTCACCTTTCCTGAAAATAATCATCAGAGATGTGTAGAGAAGGTCACTACAGAGTGTCTAAGGACAATATACTTTTTAGGAGCAACACATTGGAGTACTTTACTGTGATGATTATTTATTCATAGGTTCATAGGTGTGTACTTGGTTAATGGCCCTGGAGCCTTTACAAGCCTAGCCCATAGAAGTGCCCTGTCATTGTGCCATCTGACGTTAGTTCCCAGTGCCTCTATCAAGTAGAGCCACTGGAGTGATCCCCTGGGTGAACCTTCTATTTCTCATCCACTTATCAAGCTTTCTCTTGAAGAGGGCCAGTGAGGTGGTCTGCTTGAAATGTATGGGAAGACTATTCCAGAGCATTGGCAGTCTCTGGGTTATGAACCTGTCCCTCCAGCATGTTCTGTTGATTGTGGTAATGAGGTTGAAGTCTCTGGAGCATGTGGTGTGGATGGATTGGGATTTCTTTAGATGTAGCATTTCTAACAGAGCTGGGTCAGACATGGCTTTGTAAGTCTAGCAGAGATCACCTCTTAGTAGATGATATGAGACAGAGAATAGCTGGAGTCTTTTGAGTCTGTCTATGTAGGACATGTGTTTAAGGCCTAGGATCCTCTTTTTGAGATACGTTTGTGGCCTTTCCAGCTGTTGCATGTGTCTAGTGAGGTACATGCCAAATGGGGCATTATACACTATGATTGGCCTAATGAGGGAAGAGTAGAGAGAGAGATGATGACCTCTTTCTTCCTGCATCCAAAATCCTTGGCAATGAGATGTGCCACACAGAAGGACTTTCTGAACACAGTGGCAATGTGGTGGACGAAGAAGAGATTGCTGTCAACCTGTGTCCCCAGATCTCTTATAATGCCTTAAGTGTTCAGTGGGCTCCCATCGATATGGTAATTAGTGGGAACTGAGTTTTTCCCAAAGGGGATGATGATGCATTTTTTGGCATTAAGCTTAAGGCCAAGGTTTTGACACCAGTCATTGGTCTCAGTGGGAAATGAGTCACTTTCCTAAAAATCAGACAACAGATATGTATACAGGTTCCTCACTTTTGGGGGTATGGGTAAGGATGCATATTATTTACGTATGCCTGACATCAAGAAGCTGAATTACATTTATATGGACATCTGTACTTTCCATTTCACCAAAGTCCAACATCAGAGGACTACATAGATGATGGCTGTCTTTTGGAGGTTGGCACAAGGATCCATACATTACTGTGTATGATAACTTGAAATATATTATTGTGGCCATGTTTCTTTCAGTGTCGTCTTAGTGTAACACTAGTGGGCTAAACCAAAGGTTACTATGTTTTGGGGGGTGGGTGGGTAGGGAGGCAGGCACTGTTCCCAGATGGGATGTATATATCTTCACAAGATTTGTCTTCTTCAGTTATTGGGAATTACCTATAAAGTCAGTTTTGAACATTAAGCTTTGGACATAACTTATGTCTTACTTGAAAGAAAAAAAAGTAAGACTGAATTTCTTCCCTTAGTCATGAGCTTTGTTTAGGCAATGGTGGAATCAATGTGTTGGAAGAAACTCCTAAATGTACCACAGAACATCTAGAACACCATGGCTTCTACTTACAGGTTATAAGCATCAGAATCCCATCTTAATTTACTTGCTTCTGTTATAGTTATTGGAATGTAATCTTAGTCAGTTAATGTGTGTTGAAAGATTAAAGGAAAAAACTGAAATATGACACAAAGTGTGAAAAACTTGGTGGATAATAGGGGGGCCAAAAGGGATGGAGCAAGGTGGTGCATTGAGGGCAGGAAGCAAGTATACAGCAGGAGGCCTTATGGATTTTTTTGTCTAGGGATTGCTTTTATATAAGACTAACCCTGCTGACTACATTTAGACATCTGAGGTGTATATAATCAATAAAGTGGTGCATATAATCAATAAAGTGGCTAGAATGAATGTGTACTGAGGCAGGCTGTAGCAGAAAATGGGTGACCCCACTGTTTGGTCATGAACAAACTGTCTTTGATTTGGTGTAATTTAGCTCCATCCCATTCCAGACTATATCAGCCCAGTTATGAAAGTATAGTATGTGCTCTTTTTACAGAAGTAGAGAAGAATATGTGATGATATTTGAGGAAAACTTTAAAATAGATTATTTAGAGGTGAGAAAACATTTGAATATTGGTGGAAGGAAATATAAATTAATGGTAGATGATCTGATATTTATAAGAAAAGAATAAAAGGAATGTTTAACAATATTAGATTTATGAACATACCAAATGCATAAGAGAACTGCTAAGAGGGTTATATTATAGCTTTAAAGGGAGAAAACAAGAGGGTTACATTTTTTCTTGGGATGAGTGTCCTTGTACTCAGGAGGATGAATGGCAACCAATAAAACATTAAGGTAGAGTTGTGATACTCTGGAAAGTATTGTTAATGCTGTTTAAGAAATGATATGTCAGATACAGGGAGAAAATGAAAGTAGATATAAAAAGAAATCACATTTTAAAGTATCAAAACCAGAGCAGGAAGAAATTGATAAATGTATTAAGAGAAAGGAATTGGAGGATGCTGTTTTAGGAAGATCAAGTTACAAATTGCTTCTGTGTTTGAGGGTAATGAATAATAATTTTATAAGGACATGACAAGTGAGGGGAAAATCACATTTTGAGGTTCTTAATGAATTGCTAGAAAAGGGGTTAAAATAAAAAATACCTGTAAAGACAATAGTTTGTGTGAAATAAAAATAAGAAAGAGGATTTAAGTCTAAGGAGACCTTTTACTTTATGTAATTGTGTTTCGAAATTTTGAAGAAAATATTGCTGACCAGAATGGAGAAAGTAAAAAAAAAATACAGTATGAAGAAGGTGTATTTGGCTTTCAGGGAAGGCAGGCTAAAAAATGTAATAACTTTGACAGGAGTAGTGGGTGGGATTTTTAGCAAAAAAAGATGTAAAAATTCTAACATTATATAGAAAAGGCGTATGATAATGCTAATCAAACACAGGCATGGGAATTGTTGAGGCATATGGCATGGGAAAATAATGATACATTGTTTTAAATCATATTAGGAGGAACACAAGTTACATTATTAGTAAATGAATGGTTAGGGAGATGGTCAAAGTAAGAAAGTTATGGAACAAAGGTGTTCGAAAAGTGGAGTGGTATTTGCATTAAATTATGAATGCAATTATGCAAAAATGTAAAGAACTTGTAAAAGAGGCTGTATGGAAAACAGAAAGGAATATTGTGATGCTAATAACGATGTAAATGTTGCAGATAACTTGATGTTGGTATCAAAACATTGAATATCAATAAATGAATTTATTACTGAGTTAAAGAAGCACTTGCAAGATGTTGGAAAAAGGTCAAACAAAGGGAAAGGCAAGGGAATAGAGAATGTATTAAGTTTAGGAGGAGTTTGTTGTATACAAAATAACTTTAAAACGCTGAGTTTAAAAGGGCTGAAATTGAAGCTGAGTGCATATTACTGTATATCAAGTAAAACCATTGGGTCAAAGTTATTAACAGAGGAAATGAAAATATAAAATAAAAAATAAATCCTCATTCAGTGGGTAAAACACAGTTTTTGCACAAGTCATTGAAGGTTTGCAAAGTATTGTGAATATAAATGATGATCCATTAATGTTGGGCCAGATTTGGGATGGATATGGCAAGAGACTAATACACGTATTTACCAGAATGAGACAATGCAATTTTAAATTAAATATGAACAATAGCAGAATAAAAGTGACATGAGTGATGTACATGGGTCGTAGTTAAATGAGGATCTAAAGCTGGACTTCGAAAATCATGGTAATAGTATAAATGCTGAAGGAGACAAACCAACAATTAATTATTGAATTTCATAACAGAATGTGGTATTATAGAATGTGCATACCTAATATATTTAATATAACCATGCCTTTGTGAAAACTTTTGGAAGAAGATGTTGCCTGGGAATGGAATGATTAATAGAGAACAATGAAATGAAATGAGTAACATAACTGCCACGACAGAAATATTATAATGTAAGTAGTTCAGTTGTGTTACAAGTGGATGCGGGTCATAATGGAATAGAAGTGACATTCTTACAGCAAAATAGATCACTTTCTTATGCTTTAAGAGCATTTCCAGATTCAGAACAAAGGTATGTTCATACAGAGAAAGAGCAACCTAGCAAAGAATATTCAGAAAGTATTTGTACAAAGCACCTCTTAGATTACAAAGAAGAGAATGCTACTTAATCTGAGTTGTGGTTTGATAATTCCAGTGTTAATGAGGAGACCACAATGAAATGTAGGCCAAGTGATTTTAATCCACCGATTAAACAGAAGCTACAATTGTTTGAAAAATTATGTGAGAGAGATAAATGAAAGATTTGTAATGAAAAATGTAGATGTAATTATGTTAATTTATCAAGTAAAGAACAGAATTTGTTGGCTGAAATTCTTGCTGATGGGAACTTAAGAGTAATGAAACCCGATAAGGGGGGGGTTCATAGGTTAGTACTAAGCTAACTGCCCTTTCGAGCCATTGGAAGCCTAGCCAATTATCCCTTGTGAGACTCAAACCCTGCACCTTGTGTTTGTAAGGCAAATACCTTAACCATTAGGCCACCCTCCCAATGGGTGGTAATGGATCAAGGGGATTATTCTAACACAATGAACCAGTTGTTGATGCAAGATACATATGCTATAACATCCAAAAATTAAATCAACATTGCTCATTCCAAAATTGATATATTATATGATTTGCTACTGGAAGATCTTATTACTAGGAATGATTATGAGTTTATGTACAAAGATAGACCTAAAGGAGTGACTATTTTTGGAATACCCAAATTGCATAAAAATATCCATCAACACCCCCCCCCTTCTGACCTATTATTCCCACAAAACATTCTAAAACATTTTTATTGCAAAGTTCATAGTCTCTAAGTTACAGAAGTATTTATCGGGTTTGGGTCAAATATATAAAGACTCTTGACATTTTTTACAGCTATTGAACAAAGCAAATTTTCATCCTAATTCCTTTTTGGTCACCATAGATGTGAACAATTTACATTCAGTCATCCCACATAACATGGGATTATTGTGGTTTTTATCTGTGAAGGTCGGACATCAGAAAGGGTTAAAACCATTGTCATCCTTACGGAAATAGTGTTAAAGAACAACTTTTTATATTTTGACAAACCATAGGGGTGGCCATGGGAGTAGTGTGTGCTCCTCTGTTTGCAAATTTTATAATGGCAGAGTGGGAAGAAAAATTCATATTTAACGGTGAATATGC
The DNA here is from genome assembly GCF_019279795.1 of Protopterus annectens. NCBI lineage: Eukaryota > Metazoa > Chordata > Ceratodontiformes > Protopteridae > Protopterus > Protopterus annectens. Next base: position 388,328,105 of record NC_056731.1, on the reverse strand, counting down.
AAACAGTTGGAGTTTATATACATGCTTTTTGGATTAAATATTTGTTTTGTGGAATGACACGGCAGAAAGATTGTAAGAGTATTTATCACAAGCAAACTTTTTCTAATAGTTATTTGCATTATTCCAGCTGGCATCCTAAACATCAAAAGAAGGCAGTAGTTAAGGGCCAGTTGGTTAGGCTTGCGAGAATGATAACAGATTTTGATATTTTTAGCCTTGAATGTGATAAGGTACTTCAGATGTTCATTTCCACAGGTTACCCTGAGTCTTTTTTAAGTGAAATTATGGCTGAAGTGGTTATGAAGAGATCCTTAGGAGTATATGTGCCCATCTTAAACAATGGTGGACAAGTAGCAAGAGAATTATGTAATATAAGGAGTAACAACAACACCTTAAAAGCAGCCATTATTACCACTTAGACTTTGGATAGTTCAGCTATAATAGAATGTGTGAAAAGTAATTGAAAAAATGATTTTGGTGGACCTCCCCCTGTTATCGACAAAAATAGCAATTACCCTAGTATTGTTTATAAAAAGGATAAATCATTTAAATTTCTATTGGAAAATAAAAAAAATCTGCTGCTCAACCAACAGGGAGGGAGGGGACCTATAAATGTGGTACCTCCCTATAAGTAGTTTTTGTAGTGATTGTCATTCAGTTCGAAAGAAGTTCTTGGTATAGAACGAAAGTGCTTTTTAGTGTTTTTATTATTTTAATAAATGTGTGAAGAACAAAGTATTTATGTGGTGGCTTTATTGTTCTGGTTTATTTGTGTGGATATTTGGAGTTTGTGGACATTTTATGATTATTTGGTTCTTGATGAGTGTCAACCTGAATGACAGTTTGGACTGAGAATAGAGCAATGTCTAACAAATCTTTTTTTATACCACAACCAAACATTTGAAACAAAAGTATAAGTTTCAGTTTGAGAAACTGTACTGACATAATGACTATATACTGTTCAGCCAATGCAGTCAAGTGTGACTGTTCCTTTTCCTTTCCAGCTGACTCTGTTTTGTCTAGTGACTGTAAAAGTTCTAATAGATATTGTAATAATATGTCCCAGTCAGGTTCCAGTTTCAGTTTGACCATTCTTCATTTTTATACAATTGGAAGAATTTTTTTTGTATCTCTCAGAGATATCAATGATGTAATTAACTCATTGAGACAGTTAAGTGCATTAGCTATATGTTTCTGTTTTGTACCTGATGATTTTATGCTTTTGCAGATTCAGTCCAGAGTGTTAAATGTGTGATGCAAATATTGTACTTTCTCATATTTTGTAATTCTGGAAAAATTTTAATTTTTCATGTGTTGATAAGTAGTTTAAAGCTGCTAAAATGCCCATATTTTTTATGTTTATGAATATGCAAACTCAAGAGGAAAGGAATACTCTTGACCCTTTATATGAATATACTCTCACTGGTCTTTTAAGATTAATGTTTAGTGTAATCCTTTTATGAAGCATCTGGAGCCATAATGCATTGCAAATTCTTTGCAGTTGTCAGTGAGGTGTGAGATGCTGATGTATTAACTTGGTCTATGCTGTGCTGCCACATATGTCATAAAAGTTATCTTTTCACTGAAACTAATGTTGAATTCTCTCATTTTTAACAAGAGCAACGCATTCCATATTTGAGTAGTAACTTCTGGCAGTAGCTGTTTATTGGGGTCCTCTTGTGTAGAAAGCTTACAGAATACTACAAGCAAAGAAGCAGAATGAGACAAGATGGTGTCATCATACCTCAGCCAGCTGATGTGCTTTGTGATGTTTACTAGATATTTCTCCAGTGTGTTGGATAAAACTGAGAGGCGGCCATGGCTGTGGATTATACAATGGAGTTTCCCTGCCTCTGCAGTTAATGTAGCTCTTTTTAATAGCCAGCCCACCTTTTAGAGCTAATGTTCCTGTCACCTTGTTCATAGTCTTCACTAGGAATGATGACGTCATAATGCCCCAAACCACAATCCCCCCTCACCCCCCAAAAAAAAAAGGAAATGGGCAGGTATAAGCTCCAACATTCTTCCCTCCAGTTGTTTCCTGCAGTGTCTACATCAGTAGCTGAACTCTGTCATCTAGTATGTAGTCAAGGATTTGTCTTTATATGCAACAGTACCAGCACTAGTGATATTTATTGAGGTAACAATAGCAAGAAGTCCTTTTCCCTAACTGGGAAGCATTCAGCATTTTCAAATTTGAAAAACACTGTTAACTAATATATTTTGTTCTTATCAACAAGTTCATAGAGCACTTTAATGATACCCCTCTGAAAGTAGGGTTTGTGGTACTTGATAATGCTACAAATGTTGTCATAGCAATGCAAATAAATGCTGTGACTGGTGGAGTAATTTTATACATACTCCATACTGGTGGTGAGAAGCACACAAAGCAAGGATTAAATTGTGACAAACCTGATTTTCTGGTGCACACACAGTCTGGACAGATGTTAGCTAATCGTTGAAAGCAAGAAACTGTTACACTGACTGCACTGCAATGTAATCTGTTTCTTATCCTCATTCTTTGTGATAGATGATCCAGGATCTTTCTGTCTGGTTAAAATTTGTAGACTGTTACATGGACTAAAGGATTGCTAAACAGAAGGGTCTATATTAGAACACCAAACTTATAAAATTTTGAGTGTTCTAATATCGAACCTTATTAATCGAAAAATTAAAACAGTGAACATACAGAACAGCAAATTTTTTCCTAGGGAAAAAATTCGCTATGCCAAGACACACACACACATAACACAAGCACATCAAATAAACAGCAATCCACACACATACACCTAAACTCTTACACCTAACCCTACACTAAACTATACATACACCACTAACTATCCACTTACCTTAACCCTAACCCTAAGGTCCATCACTATTGCACAATCACCTCACCTGCACCCTAACCCTAACTCACCTACACCGCCCTAACCCTCACGTCCACACACTCGCACACTTACCTAATCCACACCCTAACCCTAACTCACCTAACCTGCCATAACCCTCACGTCCACACAATCGCACACTTACCTGAACCCGACCCGTAACTTTCCACCACAGAGCTGAAAACACAGAAACAACAGAAACGGACAACCAAATTCTTTCCCTAGGAAAAAATTTGGTTTTCTGTTTCTTCGATATTTTCAGCATTGGCTGAAAACGGGTCGATTTTAGAACAATCGAAATTTTGAAAGTTCGGTGTTCTAATATAGACCCAAACAGAATGCAATTTACTGTATGCAGTGCAAAATGACATCTTGAAAGGGGATACAAGTATTTCTTTAAAGCACTGGTGACTGTTGAGTCCTGCATACTATTATGACATTCTTCTAGAGATTGCAGTGGTGGGAATTGATGGTGCTAGGCTCAGCTAGGGACTAGTACTCATCACATTGAATTAAGCCCATTTACATTACATCGAGTTACATTTATTTGGCATTTAGAGCAGCTAATCTCCATTATTTGAGGTAAAGTACATTGTAACAGAACCATCTAAAATTCAGTATAATGCCACCTTAACATAACACAAAGTAAAGAAACGAAAATTACAATGAAACAATCATTTTGCAAGACAGCTGTGCTCCCTTAGCCCCATCCCTCAGTGTGGGGGAGTAGGCTCTCACCCCCCCGATCTATATATATATGTAATATCTCCAAGGTCAAAAAAGCCACCTGTGTACAGATAAGTCAAAGATCTTGATGTAGTCTGCTGCACCAGGCCTACTGGAACTCTGTTATCACATTCTCCTGAAATCAGGTTCAACTGATTGCGCCTTTTTTTTTGTTGTTGTATTGTGGATTTCTACATCTAAGACAGTAACCATCCTCTTACAATTAGAATTGCCTCCTTGATTTTTTTCTGCACCGTTGGTAGGCTATAGCCTTGTAGTTTCCCAGAAAGGTTTACATGTACTGGAAAAGCTAGTTTGTATGGATGGGGGGAGTCTAATGCCTAGACCAAAACAGAAATTAAGAGATGGTGAAGCACAAGCATTATTATTTGTGATCGGGTAAGACCACTAGGCACAAGGGGATTTATTCGAGGGAGGACCAGAAGTCACGTAGTTGGAAAATGTAGATGGAAGACATCAAACCAAGGACCACATGATCAAGCTCACTGGCAGCTCAATGCCTTAATCCTTTGTGCTAAACAGCCCTGACAATTACTATCTTACTGAAACTTTGTAAGTTGTAAGCATAGTAGATTTTGAGCCTCTCATTTTAGACAGGTACAAAAGGCCACTACAAGCCCATATCTTTAATTTAGTTTTCTTCAGCAGTGGGGAAACTTTTTGTTAACAAAATTTTAAAGGCTGCTGAATTTTCTATTTATTCTAGTATTTATAATTTTTTTGTGTGTTGCACTGCTGACATTGTTTTTATTTACCCATTTATTATTTTATTTTATTTTTAAAGGTCTTAGGCTTAAGCACAACAATACTTCAATGTGAATAATACACATTTTGTAGAAGCATTCACTGTCCAGTTCAAACATGCCAGTGCCTTATAAGATAATTCTAAACAGCCTACCTAGACCTGGTCAAGGCATTTGACACTATCCCTCACTCAAGCATCATTGACAAACTCTCCCAGCTAGACATCAACCCTTATATTGTAATGTGGGTTGCGAACTGGTTCTCTGATAGAACCGATGCAGTCAAAATAGGGGAATCCACCTCCATCAGCAGACCCGTTACCAGTGGTGTTCCACAGGGATCTGTCTTGGGCCTCTACTGTTTGGAATCTATTTCTCTGAAGTACAAGATAAAACCAGGGGACTGTGGCTGACAAAGTTTCCTGATGACTGCAAACTGGATGTGGTAATAGAAACTCCAAAATGATGTCAGCATCCTTCAAGAAGATCTTATGGAAAGAAATGATTGGTGCCAAAGTCATGGCCTCAAACTCAATACAGACAAATGTATTACCATCCCTTTTGGCAAGAGCGATATTCCTGCAAATTACCACATCAATGACAATACCCTAAGTACACACTCAATGGTGAGAGATCTGGGCACTCAGGTTGACAACAACCTTGCCTTTGATCACCATGTCACCAGAATGGTAAGAAGGGCATTCTATATGACTCACTTCATAACTAAGGGGATTGCCTTGAGAAAAAGTGAAGTTATCACCTCCCTGTACTCTTCACTCGTTAGGTTAATAATTGTATACAACACCCCTTTTGGCATGTACCTTTCAAAGCACCTGCAGCAACTGGAGAGACCACAAATGTTCCTCACAAAGAAAATTCAAGGTCTCCAGCAACTATCCTATGTGGATCGGCTGAAATCACTGTCACTTTTTTCTGTTTCATACAGACTACTCAGAGGCAATCTCAGCCTTGCATATAAGGCGATCTTTGACTCTGCTTTATTGGAAATGCTGCACATCCGCAAGTCAAATGGTACACAGGTTATTCACTCTAAAGACCTAAACCTGGTATGTGACATCAATAGAACTTGCTGGAGGGACAGATTTGTCTCCCAGAGGTTACCGCACCTTTGGAATAAACTCCCACTTCACATTAAACAGAGCAACTCATTGGCCCTCTTCAAACACCATCTGGACGATTGGATGGGTAGCTGTAAATTCACCCCAGGGTTTCCACCTGTATTCCTAGACAGGGGCAATAGGTGCTGACCATGGTAACAAGGGTACAATTTGGCTAGGCTTGCAAGGGCCCTTGGGACATTAGCATAGTAACTTCCTATGAGCCTATGAACAAGGTTTTCAGAGCAGTACCTTGTTGTAAGTAGTTTATCATTGCTTCAGAGTTTTCAGAAGTTGATACTGGCTATCAGATCAGCATAAAAGCAAGTATCCCATAGTTCTTCAGGGGCATCATATGGGTGTAACTGTCATTCAGGATCAGTGGAGCATAACCGGTAACAAATATATCAAATTCTAGATTCTGTAGATGAAACAGAGTTAATCACTGTATATAGGATATCATAATCCCTATTACAGCAAAGGTAGACAAAACTGGCCTACAAGTTTGCTTTGAAGGTCACTATAAGTGCAACTCTGATCTGATAATGCTGACCCCAACCTATAGTTAGGAGAAGGCATGGCTAGGAGAGAAAATTGATGCTTAATCCCTAAAAGTATTTAGTAGATGTTGCATCTAATTAATAGGAGGTTGAGTGGCTATTAAAGGGATCTGTCAATGAGTAGGTTTTTGCACAAAAATTAATCTAATCTAGCAGGAGTCAGACCAATAACAATGCATGTGAAATAGATCATGGAATACAAAAAGACTGTTGTTTGTATATTAAATAACTGATGTTGACACAATTGCTTCTACAAGTCTACTCTGAGTGCTTGGCTTAATGTAAGGTAGACGGATCTGTAGTTAGAGCATAAATATATCAAGGTTGCCAGCTAATATCATAAGGCCTTATCTCTTTAAAATAAATGTATTCCAAATTTTTCAGCTCAATAAATTGAGAAGTGAATGGAAAATGCAGAGAAGATAACTAGTAAACAGCACCTTTTACTCCTTGTAGCATAATAACCATCTGGGTCAGTTATGATATTAATCAGGGTGTCACACAGCTGGCAAGCCAATACCCTTAAAGCAAGAAGGCAGAGCCAAGATGTTTGGCAATTTCTTAGTCACAGGTGCGTCTGCAGTGAGACACACATGCACCATTCACAAAGCTGAGTAAGAAATGAAGATGACTAAAGTCTTTTGGTTAGAATAGCTGGCATTTCTCTCTCTCTCTCTTCATGGTTCTCATATATTGGCCAACACATTTTCCACCCCATAGTGCTATTCCTAAGCAAGGTCAGTCTCTTTAAATTTTTGACATAATCAAATAAATGAAGACTATTTAGAAGTAGTGCTATTTAAAACCAAAAGCCCAAACAAAAAGTAGTACACCTTGTAGTCCTTCCTGACTCCCAGAAATGCAAATATGTGCATCTCTTCTGAAACACGGTTTCATTTTAGTGACAGCACTTCCCATTCTACTGAATACTGTTCTTCTTGGGGGTTTCACCTATCTTTCTAGTTACTGGGTAGCAAACAATACCACAAATAGGCATGTACAACTCTTCTTAGATTTCATAAATGGTAGTTTTCCAGGTCCCCTTCAATAAATACATCACACCAAATGACATTTGACAACCTTTATTAAACTTCCATAAACATAACTTTATTGAACAACATTTTAATTTATTGATCAAAGCTTAACATCCCTATAACCATTTACTAGGGCAACGTAACCCTGCTCACCCTAACCAAATAAACAGCGTCCTCCCCTCCACTTGCTTATTTTTACTTCTATAACAGCATCCTCACCTCTGCTGTCTTACTTGCTTACTTTATCAAGCAGCATCCCACTGCTCACTTTCATTCCTCAACTCATTGAATTAAACATCCAACAACAGAGAGGGAACAGAGGAGGGACAAGCCTTCCCCTCTTCTCTGCCTCAACACCAAGCCTATAAAATAATCACACAATCCCCAATGTTCGTAAGAAAGGGAGGGAGAGTGGGTAGCAAATTCACACCAAAAATCTGATCCCTTACCCAGTTACACTCACACAAAACCAGTTAAGCCCCTCTTTACACTTACCTCATTTCCTCCCAAACCTCCTACTTTCACAATTTAACCCTTCCATTCTCACCACCCTAACCTTCCACTACCATCTCAAATCCCATAGCTATTCCTACCTGACCCTTCCCTGAAGATATCCCTGGACAAATTGGTTTGTTCCCAAACCTCATTTCTTTCTGCCAGCTAGTTCATATCCTAACTAGAGGCTCAAAAATATTTGCTGTAGTCCTCAGCTGTAGTTGCCCCATCACTGGTGATATTGCAACACTGATGAATAATATTTACTATGAGGGTTATAAGCGATCAATCATAAAGCACTTCTGCCTTTAGAGATTATTCAAGGGCAAATCTATTTCAGCTAACTGATGACCTGATGAAATGTAGGCACCCCATTCCCTCGATGACCTCATCTCACACGCTGCTACAGTTTTTATGCTCACCTTAGTGACTGCATTGAGAAATTGGTCCCAGTCAGATATCAATACAAGGTTAATAAGTTCTGGAATAATCCCCTGTGGTAGAGTCCTGGTATAAGCAAACTACAGTAAAAGGAAGAAACTTGTTCATAAGAATAAACCAAATACCCCAACTTTTAAAAGTGAACTCAGAAAGATAAACAAATAATTTGGATGCAAAATCATATCCTCCAAAGATAGATATTAATTGAAAATTGCCCCCTATGTAAAGGACAATCCTGACGCCTTTTTCTACTCTGTCAGAAACCTTAGATGTAATACCCAGCAGTGCACTGAGCTAATACATATCAACAGCACATACAAATCCACAGAGGACATATACAATATATTAGTTGATACATTCAGCTTTTTTATATCTAGCTTTACACCCTTATCTCCCCCTAACTTTCTCCCCCATTTTTGCATGCTCATACCCCATCACAAATCACAGTACAGCAAATCCTGAGAGCACTTTCCAAGACCAGAAGCACTGGATCCATGGGTCTAGACAATGTGCCAGGTTACTTTCTTGTCAGCACCAAGTACAATGTTATAAGACTCACTACTAAATGTATTCAGCTTCAGACTCTCCACTGGGTACATGCCTGAAGTGTGGAGAACTACTGCAGTCATCCAACTTCACAAAGGGAGGACCTACCACTGACCCAGGTAACTATAGACCTGTAAGCCTAAGCAGCATTATCTGTAAGGCAACAGCATGCATCATTATAGAGTGTATAAACAAGCACAGCAGGAGTCTAAAATTCCTTTACCCAAACTGATTTTTGTTTGTTAAGGGTAGTAGCTTCTGCTGCCTTAACTAAGCAAGCCTCAGATGCACTGAATGTAGGTTAATTGGTGCACAATGCTTACCTCAAATTGGCAAAGATTTTCAACACCATCCCGCATTCTGTCATTACAGAGAAGCTAATAAAATTAAATATAACTCCCTAGGTCACACACTGGATAGCAAACTGGCTTACTGATAGAATCCAATCTATTAGTGTAGGGTTCACATTGTTATCAAAAAAAGTCTTTACTAGCAGCATCCCTCAGGGATTGGTCCATGGGCTTCATGGAATTCGTGGTCTTCATGATTTACTCATCCGATAAAAGCAAAAGTAAAAACATTGCTGCACACTCCTCCCAAAATATGATTAAATTGTAAAACAAACAACAGTTAAAACATGTTTTCCTTAACAGAACTACATCAGAACTGCAGACACCCATTTATGTGTTCCAACAAATAATCCCATGACACCTGTCCTATTATTTTATTTTTCTGAGGTCAAGTGTACAAGAGCAAGTTTAACCATAATAGTCACTGTTTTCTGTCATTAGGAAAGAATCTAAAGCAAACATAGTGACTTCTAGAGAGAAAGAAAGCAACTTGATATATTCACGGATTACCAAAAGGGTTTTGTGTATAACAGTTGCTCAGAAAAGTGTGCTGTAACTTCATTACTTTACATACATATTCTGTGCCTAATAATCCCCCCTGATGATCTACTTTAGCAGACATCATTCACTTGTTTGTTCTACCTTCCAATGTTATGCTAGAGCTCCTGGATCACTAATACTGTTGTCTGTGAGAGAAAAAAAGCAGTAAAGAGTTATCACATTGTATATGTACAGCAAAACTAGAGACAAGTTGCAAATGCCTTGTTATAAAGATGTACAGTAGTTAACTATGAATATTAATGAAACCCCCAAGCCCTAACCTAACACCTATTGGTCAGGGAGTTAATATGATAGTGCCAGTCCAATGTGGGCAAGCACTGATGCTATATTCTCTGGTCATGCTATTAACCCATTATGAAGATGTTACTCATGACATTCATTTGCAGAGTGCACAGATTGTATTGTGCATTTCACATCACAGAGGAACATTTCTTTCCCTACTCATAATGTTCATCCTGCCTATAATGAATAAATAAATAATCATCATTGCTTTTCTAATATGAATGGTGTGTTGAGTTTGTAAACATATATTTCTGCTATGCTCTGAGTGCATGCTTTATGTTTAAAAGGTACCGTAGCTGAGGTGTCCTCCTTAGTCAGTGTGGTATACAGTGGGGAGGGCATATGTAAATCTACCCAGCAAGAGCACATCGGACTGCCATTATTTCATTCCAGTTACATATAAAAATAGATCTGGCAGCAAAAAAGCACACTTGAAGATACTGGCAGGAGACATCTCAGTGAATAGAAAGGGAAGTAAGTTTCCACAGAAATGGTGAGAAATCATAGGCTTGATCAACTTACATTTATAAGTGGATCAGAAGTGACAACAGAATTTAAAACTGCAGTGGAAACCAACATAGAATTCTTATTAGGGTTTCATAACAACCCTCTTTGTTAAATAGGATTCACAGGATAAATGATAACTCAGGATATTTGAAGGGTGTACTGACCAGATGATTCCATCCATCCATCCACCTATCCACAACCCGTTTGTCCTATTTTTGCACATGGGGTTGTGGTGTATCTACTGTGGCAGGGACCAAATGATGCTTATCTTTTATTAATGACTGTGTTTTATTGTTGTGTTGTCCACACCATGTTTGCCTGTGTGATAAATACAGAAAACATGGTTAAAAGATTCATCTATCTAAACTCATAAAATAAAAAAAAAAATCTTCTGGAATAAATTAATTTTATCATTCAGAGAATTGGCACCTTCAATTAAGTATGCAGACCCTGTGTATTATCACTAATGATATAAACTTGTAGCAAAACACATAACAAGAGAATTTACCTTGAACAGCAAGTTTTGCTATACTCTGCCCTTCTGTCATTTTAGGACTAAAGTGGAAAGTTATGAGCTTTCCTCATCCTCTTCTAACCTAGGAGAAGTGGTTTTGTATAGCTATATTTCATCAAAAATCTAGTAAAGGAAAATATTACCTGCTGTATAACATAATGCTTCATTGTATTTGCCACTTACTGGTGATTTTACCTCATAACAAATTTGCCAGTCATAGTAGTACAGGCATGCACACTATCCAATGTAAAATGTTCTTTTATTATTAGTACATCAGAAAAATATGCAGAAAACATCACAAAATGATAGGCCTCATCTGCATTACCCCAAGCCTTTCTTATTGTTTCCATTTTTTAATTTTATTAGAAGACAGTTTACTTTGCTTAACCACTTCGTTAACATTTCAGGTAATTGCTTCTATTTGCCCTCAAAAGTTTCAGTAAAGAAGTATTTCAGTATATCTGTACTAGATTTGGCATGCTTAAGGTGCATTAAGTTCCGTCTACTCAGTGCAAGTCAGTGAAGGGCATGTTAACTTCAAGCACTTCACCATTACTTATATAAGCATCCAAATAATGTCGTCTCCTTTTTTTCTGCAAATTAAAAAGGAATAAGTTCTACAATCTCTCACTATACTGAATATTTTCTGTACTCTTTACTATTTCAGCAGCTTCTCTCTGCACCTTCTAAATCGTCATCTTTCACTCCAAACAGAGTTCCAAGTGTGGCCTCACAAATCTCCATACAGCACCATGTATATTGTAGCTGCTTGCTGATCTGTTGAAATGCTATTCATTTGTACTGGAACACTCTGCCACTTATTACCGCCATTGTCTTAGTGAGATATTATTGTTAAAACATGAATAGCTCTATGCCAGCTAAATGGATCCATAGACGGCTTTAGGCACCACCGAACCCTGCAGTCGCTGGGGGCCCCCTGTTGCTGGGGGGCCCCCAACCACAGCAAGTTGTCTTATCTTGATATTTTGTAATATGTCTGTCAAACCAACAAAAGCTAGTACAACAATACTGTGTACTTAATAAACCAAATGGGTAATAACTGTTATTTATATTGCCTTTAAAATTCAAAGATATCTCTGGTTATAGTAACAATGTTTTACCAAGCAACAGGCTTCACAGTTTAATTAAATATTTTACGACTTACATAGCGCCCCTGGCTTAGTTAAAATATGTTAGTGGACATTCACTCGATTAAAACTAACAAAATAGCCAGCTTAGGTACTTGCAATTCCCGTGGCTTTAAGGAAGCCCCCTTAACCGTCCTTGACTGTGTGGGGCCCCCAAAAAAGCTGTTGTTGGTTGGGGAAGAATGAGGAGAAAACATGCATTAATTTTATGATTATAATTTTTAACCCAAACAGTGCTGTGATATGACCCTGTTAGGATAACGCTAATAATGAACTTAAGCAAGATAAGGACTAGACAGTTCAGCAGTGACTGATACCCGTGCAAACTCTGGATTTTAAGAAAAACTGATGCTTCTGATCTTCAGGGATGGTTTTCCCTTTCAGGCTGTTTTTTAATTACCGGCAGAACACCAGATCCTACAACTTTCAACTTCTTTGCAGAAGAATTCAGTCCAATATATATAATAACAGAATAAAGGTTTAAAATCAGGAACAAGTTTTAAATATTACTCTAATTCAATTTAAAAAGTTAATAATGTAATGGGTGTACTTTCCTACAACGAAAATTCACTTTTTTGAAATGGGAAAGTACATCCGAATTTAAGTGAAAGTGCACTTTAATGAAAGTGCAGTTTCGCTTAAGCTCACTAGACCGAACCTACCGCACCATAATGGAGGACATTGAAAAATGGGCTATGTCCTCCACTGTGGTGCGATAGTCATGGACCTTAGGGTTAAGGCATGGGTCAAAGTAAAGGGGTAGCCCTACTAACTATCCCCTTACCCGTGCCCTAACCCTAAGGTCCGTGACTGTCCACCACAGTGGAGGACATAGCCCGATTTGGAACGTCCTCCACTGTGGTGCGATAGTCATGGACCTTAGGGTTAGGGCACAGGTAAAGGTAAACCCTTGCTCTAACCCTAAGGTCCGTGACTGCTAGCCCATTCGGTCTAGCGGGTTCGCAAGAGTGCACTTTTGTGTTAGTGTGGGTGTACTTTTGAAGTTCGAAGTAGTGAACTTTCGTTCTTCAAAAGTACACCCACTGTAACACTTTTTGTATCAACATGCATTTTTTGGACAGTAAGTATAAAACTCTGATGTCTGGATTTATTGACTGTCTGTAATCCTGATTGATTTACAAGCAAATCAAACTTTTTTGAAGGATAGAGAAAAAGTATGAGAAAAGTCAGGGAAAGTCTGTGAAATCAAGGACAGTGACAGGTTTGCATTATTCCTCACTGAGGTAAATAAAAATGACTTACCCCTGCTGCTGTTTGATGACTAAGTGGCAGTCACTGATCTGGTGTGCCAGCACCAGTGTTGCACAATGTATTGTTGAAATAAGTACAAAACTAGTAATGCTATGGTTTATATATATGTGTGTGTGCGCGTGTGTGTGTGCACGCGCACGTGCGTGTGTGTGTGTGTGTGTGTGTGTGTGTGTGTGTGTGTGTGTGTGTGTGTGTGTGTGTGAAAATATCAGTGATTTTTATCTGTGCGCACATCCAGTAATGTCGGGACACACAGATTATTCTTCTGGATATCAGTAAAAAAATGTAGCTAACAAATAATTATGTTTCAGAGGTAATGAACATAAAATATCACAGAACATTCAGACACTTAGATCTTCTAATAGTCTGGGGATCCACTCCCCAGACTCTATAACTAGATACAGGGGGCTTCCTTAACCACCCTTGACTGTGTAGGGACCCCATAAAAGCTGTTGCTGGTTGGGGAAAAATGAGGAGAAAAAAATGTATTAATTTTCTGATTACGCTCTTTAACCTGAACAGGGCTGTGATATGGCCCTGTTAGGATAAAGCTGATAATGGCCTATGCTCTCAACTGCACCTATTCTAAAACTAGCCCTGCACAAATGTCTATGTACAGAAAACTGCTGTAGGTTATGTGTGTGTGTGTGTGGGGGGGGGGGGGTTTGTGTGGTTGTTACTTTAATTTTCATCACAGTCAAACCTTAGAGGTGCGCACATGAGGTTATTATAGCTTGTGTTTGGGTTGAGGACATTGTGGTCATTGTTATTTTACTTTTCTCACAAACCTCAGAGGTGTACAAAGAAAGTTACTATAGCTTGTGCATGGGCAGTGTCCTGTCTAGGAGCAACAAAGGAGAATGCGTTACTGTAATCATTATTTTTTTCACTTTCCTCACAATCACACTTCAAGCATGTACACAAGTAGCTGCCTTTGACAGTCTGGGTTGAGGAGTGAGGAGACATGCTGTGTATACATATGTCACAGGTCACTTGAAATACATGCCTGTGGCAATTTGAACCTCATCCCAGTCTAACACCAAAGGGATGCATAGGCAGGCAGTTCCTAGATAGGACCTGTGTATCCAGACAACAACTCGCTTGTTAGTTTATTGCGATTTACTATTTTGCCATCTTTGAACAGCAAGCCTTTGGTACAACTTATGTCTTCTTTGAAAGAAAACAAACAAAAAAATAATACTGAAATTGTTTTCATACTCCTGAGTTTTAGTTAGGCTACCACTGAATTAAAATGTTGGGAAAATGCTCTAAATGTATTTCAGAACATACATAACCCAATGGCTTCTGGGAGCTCTGGCTTTACCGAGTTATTTCCTAAATGGTTATTGCTGTACATACGTTGTCAAGAAAGGTGTGTTGAAAGGATGCAAGGAAAACTAAAGCTGAACAGCAACACAATTTCTTTCCTTAATCAAAAGTTCTGATCAAGCCATCATTGGATAAAAAGGTTGTGTAAAAAGAAAAAAAACTTTAAAATGCACTTCAAAGTGTATAAAAAGTCATGGCTTCTTGAAAAAGTTGAAGAGTAAGACAAAATGTAAGAAAGGGAAGAAAAAAGTAATGTGCATGGTATAGGGAACCCAAGATTGGGGGGGGTGCAGGGGATGACTGGAGGGTATGGTTGGTATGTGTGTGTGTGTGTGTGTGTGTGTGTGTGTGTGTGTGTGTGTGTGTGTGTGTGTGTGTGTGTTGGGAGGGGCTGAAACAATAGGCCCAGGGCACCATTTGACAAAGTCCACACCAGTATATAAAGTTGCTGCAATGTATCATTGGTGCAATTAAATTCCAGTAAATCTAAAAGCCCCTTTGTAAGATGGGCCTACATAGTCTGCTACATAGGCCTGTTGTAATGTAAGAGCACTGTAGCTACAGGTCAGTCTGTGATTATTACTCCTACAAATTTGCAGCATGAATTAAGAGGTTGCTTATGAGGGGTGGCAGTGACAGGGTGATATGTAGACTGGAAATGACTAGGGGCCCCCAACTTGACATCTGCTGGGGGACCCCAGAATGCTAACACTGTGCCTGTCTGGATTATTGAGGAAATTAAGGATTAAGTTCAACACACTTTCTCCAATGGGATTTTGAGTCTGAACTATTTATGTACTCAAAGCTAAGAAGTGTAGTGGCTCTGAGCACTAAAATTCAGCCAGAGCTTCAACCTTTCTCTCTCTTTCTGTACTACTGTGAGGTTAAGGAAAGTAAGGAATTGAGGAGCTGAGATGGAGGAAGTAAATAGTTAATCCAAAACATCAGTTAGACTGATAACTTCAGTAGCAGAATACATTATATAAGAATGTAAATTAAGATCAAATCAGCGAGCGAAGCATTCTTTGCTGGAAAAGAATGCTCCTAATAATAGTCTGCAATAAAACTTCTAGTTTACAAATCTAACCTGTAGAAATAAAAAAAAGCATTGCAATTCACAGAAGAGGCACTGCTATCAGAACTTGATTACATAAAAAAAGCAGTTTTAAATTAAAAGAAAGTATAGTACCAGCTACCACAGTAATTCTGAAAACCAGGATTTCAAAGACACTGGATTCATCCTCTTTTTCAAAAAAAAAAAAAGCCATGCACATATTCTTCATCATCAGAGGCTGTCTAGAGTAGCTATGAGCTGTGTAACTGACAAATCAAAGTGCATTCTACTTCTCCCAAAATGTCACATGTGCATTCGTCACCAACATAGACTGCCCTGACCTGTGCAACAGTCAAAGTACTTAGCAACTCCAAAAGTGCCACACCTGAATTCTTCATCGAATACATTAAATTATTTTATGTTTTAACCTGTGAGGCGAATAAAGCACGATCTTCAAAAATCCACACATGATCTTGTGAAACACATTTGTAGAAACGAGATTGCTACTATAAAAGCAAGGACTAATAACATAGCTCATCATTTAATTACATGGGCAAAATTGTCTAATCTTTTAGAGAAATATTAAGTGTTCTCCTATGTATATTGCTTGTCTAATTGTTATGGACATTGTATATAGTTTTTTTTTCTTGTTACTATACTGCTAAGTTATTGTGTTATAAGATGAATAAAAACATTCTGAAAAAAATCTGCACATGCATTCTTGAACAACAGATTTTGAACAGTGCTTTATGTTAATGGTGAAACTAGCCAACGTAATAATGTTCCTGCATCTTTTAATGGGGACACTCATTTTCAAGGAAATAAGAATGTCAGCTCGGATGTGTCCGGTAATACTGGTATTGGTATAATGAAAAGATGGGAAGATTCCCGTAAGAGAAATTCTCTCAATCCTTTTGCCATGGTGGGGAAGAAATCTGAAATTTCAGATAATCCTGATGTACAGGAACTATGTTCTAAACTTGAAAAGTTAATATTTAAAGAGACATCCGTTTTTTACAATATCGGAAGTTTACAACGATATTGTGAGTTAGAAATCACTCCATGTGGACTTAGGTCCAATAAAAATCCATCTTCCCCTTTTGATTTGACTGATGAATTGGAATTAAAATTCCAAGAGCGATGGATTGCAGCAGTCCATCGCTGTAGTCTTGAATGGGTCTCCATTCTGATTGAACGGGACAATATCAAAAGAGAGAAACTTGTCTCTGAAACTAAATCAACTTGTGAACAGTTAGTTAATCTAACATCTAATTCTACCCTGGAAAATCTTTTGATTAATATTAATGCTAAACTAACTAGCTATGAAAAAGAACTTGTAGATAGAAAAAAATATAAACTAAACAGAGACATTCGTGACTATGACCACAAGACGGCGTTTGTTTTCTCCGTTAATTCTAAAACTAGGAGAAAGAATGTAACCTTTCAAAAAGGAAATCCGGTTTCAGAACAATATAAAAACAAAAGTTTGTTCTCAGGTGAAAGCGGGGCATCATCATTTGATGAGGATGAAAGAGATGCAGAAGACTTTCCTAATTTGCCTAGAGCCGCCAACTCAGAAACTTTTCGGAAGACCTACACAGAACAACATGGGCAAAGTAATAATTCCAGGAAAAGAGGCTGGCAGAATTCAGAACGCCAAAGAGACCCGGGCGATGGACGTTTCAAAAAAAGGTAGATGGACATAATTCTTGTTCAGGGACTATTACTACTGAATATGTAATTAATTTGTCTAACTACCAATTTGATGATATTGAATTATCAGTCCTTATGAAAGGACTTAAATTCATTCCAACCAGTTTACCACGTAAACATGAATTGAAAATAGAGCTGTTTAATTTGTATCGTAAAATGAATTTGAAAGATTATTTTTTTAAGATGCAAGATGGTACACGAAATGAATGTAATAATACTAATAATGAAACATTCATAGAAAGTGACACAGACAGTGAGGACGCATATTATTCCTGTATGTCAGATAATGAGGGTGATAATAATGCATACAGCTGGTTAGATACTAACAGCTTAAAAAACAACAGCTGTTTTGTGCCTGTATGTAAAAATGCTAATATTCAAAGATTTGACACTATGCTTCATATTTTGTTAGAAAAAGAACTTGAAGATTTCTTAAGCAAAAAACAATGTTTTAATTTAACTAAAGAACAATGGGATAAGTTGCAATTATTAAGTAGAAATAATGATATTATTTTCAAACCCTCTGATAAAGGAGGGAAATTGGTTGTTCTTAATTCGTATGATTATTATGATATGTGTATGAACCATCTCAATAATAAGGAAGTTTATTTAAAGGTAGATGCCGCTCTCCTTTTAAAAGCGGAACAAGACTTTAAGACCTTACTCAATAAGGGTGTTAGATTACATTACCTTACTAAACCAGATGTAGATCGTAAAATTATTGTTAAAAATAGTAAGGTAGCAAAATTTTTTTGCTTACCTAAGGTGCATAAGAATTTAGAAAGGCCACCTGGTCGTCCAATTGTATCTGCCTTTGGCTTTTTCACATATAACTTATGTAGTTTGTTACATGAATATTTGTTAAAGGAAGTCATTAAACTGCCCTCATATATTAAGGACTCTTATGACTTCCTTTATAAAATACAGGATATTTGTTGGTTAGAAGGTATGTATTTTATTACTACTGATGCTGTGAGTCTTTATACTAACACAGCCCATAAATTTGGTCTAGAGGCTATATTATTTTTTATGGGTGATAGTCCAAAAACACACTATATATTGGAGCTTACTGAATTTTGTTTAACCCATAATATTTTTGAATTCAATGGTATTTTATACCAACAGTTGAAGGGAACAGCTATGGGGGCTGCCTTTGCACCTGCTTACGCAAATTTATTTATGGGTTTTTTTGAAAAAGAATATATATATATATATATATATATAGACATCAATTCTTTAGGAAACATGTAATTGGATATTATAGATTTATAGATGATTTAGTTTTTATTTGTTGTGGGGGTTATGATTTATCCATCAATTTCATTAATTAATTAAATAATAATAATTTAGGCATTAAATTTGATGATACCCATATAGGAGAAAAAGTTAATTTTCTAGACATTGCCCTGTCTGGGGTGAATGGTAAAAAAATACAAACTAGTATACATAGGAAATTTGATCAAATGAATTGGAAAATGTGTGGAAGTAGTTGTCACCCTATTCATACTTTAACATCCATTCCTTATGGTGAGTTTGTTAGAATTAAAAGACTTAGTAGCAATGTTAAATTGGCTTTTGATGAGGCTTTATGGGCAGCTGATATGTTTATTGATAGAGGGTATAATGAATTTACTGTTATGGAAACCTTTAATGAAGTATTTAAAAAAACTAGAACAAAGAAATTAACTAACAAATATAAATTTATTAATTATAATAATAATGACATGGATTCAGATAAATTATTTTTTGTTACAAAATACACGAATTTTTCTCCTATTATTAACAACATAATAAAAAAATATTGGGATTTTGCAAAAAAGGAAATTATTTCACTTAGAAATGTGGAATTGGTTATTTCATATAAAAGAGGTAAAAATATACAGGATTTTTTAGTTCATAGTATATATAAAGAAAAGAAAAATAATATGTTAACCAATGTTAATGTTAATGAAATAGGAACTTTTCCCTGCAATAATTGCTCCATTTGTAAATATATAAACATGGAACTAAAGGAAATTAATGGTAAAAAGTTTACTAATAGAGCCAGATATTCTTGCTTAAGTACTGGAGTTATTTATGTCATTTTTTGTTCTTGTAAGAAATATTATATTGGTGAAACGAAAAGGGCTTTATCTCATAGAATAAAAGAACATGTTAGAGATGTAAGAAATAAAAAAATGAGCAGCCCTATTTCTGAGCACTTTAATAATGAACACCAGGGTAATATGGATTGTATGAGAGTCTCTGTATTAGAACATGTACCAGTGTATTTTAATAATGTTGATTTTCAAAAAAGTGTGCTAAGACATAAAGAATCACTTCTTATTATGAAGTATAATACCTTGTGTCCATATGGACTTAATAAGGAGTGTAACTGGCATAGTTTTATTTGATTAGTATAGCTTTAACATTTTGAATTTTATATAATTAATTGTTTAATTGTTTAATTGCATTTGATCTGTTATATATATTGTTTAGAGTGAGTCTTGTATTTTTTTACTCTGTAAAGGCTGTGGCCGATGCGCTAGAGAAGTTGAACTGAAGAGTTGAACTGTTCATTAAATTTTATGAAAGTAGAGCTGTTACTCACTGGTATTCTTTAGTTGTTGCTATATTATATGATTCTCAGATATTGTTGTTGCTTAAATTATTTTATGTTTTAACCTGTGAGGCGAATCAAGCACGATCTTCAAAAATCCACACATGATCTTGTGAAACACATTTGTAGAAACGAGATTGCTACTATAAAAGCAAGGACTAATAACATAGCTCGTCATTTAATTACATGGGCAAAATTGTCTAATCTTTTAGAGAAATATTAAGTGTTCTCCTATGTATATTGCTTGTCTAATTGTTATGGACATTGTATATAGTTTTTTTTTCTTGTTACTATACTGCTAAGTTATTGTGTTATAAGATGAATAAAAACATTCTGAAAAAAATCTGCACATGCATTCTTGAACAACAGATTTTGAACAGTGTGTTATGTTAATAATTTATGTTTTGACTTGTAACATGACTAGTCTGTTATTTTTTTGAGATCTGTTTAGAGTGTACTAGGTTCCTGACAAAGTGCTTTTTGAGGCTGGGACATTGCTGACATCTCTATAGAACCTTCCAGTCCTTCTAGAATATTTGTAGTTCTTCTCAAGGTAAATGTACATTATTACTAGTAATTGTTAGGTTTGTATATCAAATAGAACATGCACTCACTGAAAATCTTTATCTATTGTTATGCACTGTCTGCTGACTCTTCATATAATTCTCAGTTGCCATTCATGTTGCATAACCCCCTCCCCCAAAAAAAATCAAATTGCACCTGCAGCGTTAACCTCTTTCTGTTAAATATTTCTAATCTTATCTTTCTATACATTGGCTTCACTGATATTATCACCTGCCAACATAGAAAGGACTTCAATAGGTACACTTGTGGCACAAAGGAGTGGCTCCCTAGTGGAATTTGTATGTATACTGGACAGTACTTGGAGTTCCTATTACAGTAATTAATAGTAGGATCACATACAAGCCAAAAAATAGTGCATAAAATATGCAAAGGTTTGCTGCTAGGCAAGTAAACATTCCTGTATCGTACTTTTTTTCTGACTTATTCTCTGTTTAGGTACAACTGAAAAAATCTTGAGTCCACCGAAAAAAAAAAAAGACATGTTTACAGATTTATATGCCTACTCATACACTGAATAACATGTACTGAGAATAGCTCACGTAAGTGCATTCACTATAAAAAACAAGGTAAACCTCTTCAAGGTAGGCTGTTCTTCAACAAAGCTGATGGATTCGGTATAACCAAAATATGGCACATATCCTACTACCAAACCAGTGACAAGGTACCAATACATTATATCATTTAGAGACAAGATCATTCATACATAAGGCTGGTGGTGGAGCCTTGCTTTTAGAAGAAAAAAATCACCTACAAATTAAAAAATGAGTAATTCCTACAATCAACTAAAACTGAGGACCTTCCAATATGTAATAAAGATGGAGAATAAAAGTTATTTGCATTTATTTACCCCCTATTGCTCCACATGGCACAACCAAAGACGTCTTACAAGTTCTAATAACAATGTATAAATAAAACTTACAGTTATGAGGGGTCTAAATAAAGGAAATTAGTGCATGATGATTATTTCTACCCAAACATCCATCTGAATGGACATGTTCAACTAAACAACCTTACTACTAGAACTGAGAAAGTGTTTGTTAAAGTATACATGATAAGATATTTACCTATCCTGTAATTAACACCAGCTATCAGGAAATATGGCTAACTCATCTTATGATCATTTGCCAAAATTTCCAGTTGAGAACCAAAACAAAATTCACAAAGAGCACAATACAGATATTATTATTGTGGAAATGTAAAACATATTTTCTGCTAATCAGTTATTATCTTGACTGTAAAAAACAAGAAACTGAAAATCATTATGAAAACTCAGCGCAAATTAAGTCATTAATTACTTCAGTGATAGTTTTTGACGAATGCTTACCTCATTAACACCTATGTGGTGTGGAATGTCACACATCTAGCCACCTGCACACATCCTTGCATTCCAGAACATTTTCAGAAAAGTCAGCCCAAGAAGCATAAACAAATGCAAGTATTTTGTCAACAATAAAAGCTATTAAGACTACACTAATGTAGAAAAGAAAACTCACTGGAGCCACCACGACCGGTTAAAGCTTTATTTAAAAAACAGAAAAGCGCATTAGAGCATTAGCGCTCCATCAGATCTAAAAAGCAGTTAAAATCAACCATATTTAAACAAATAACAACCAATCAGAGTCATTAGCAGAACCTACGCCCTTTCAGTTGGGGTTTTAAAGGCATACAACCATTTAAAACCCCTATTGAAAGGGCATAGGCTCGTGGTCGCTCCAGTGGGTTTTCTTTTCTATGTTTATGGTATAATTAACACTGTGGACATTTACTTCTTCCTTGGCTGCTGTGGATTTATAAGACTACACAAATAATAATTTTATCAGTAAGGAGCATTCTTTCCAGTGATAATAGTCAGTGCATTCATAGTGTTTTCATAAATATTATAATATATTATAATGCACACAAACCCAGAATTACATTTTAATAAACATTTACAAATAAATTGTTATATCTGTGAAACTGTACAGCCTAGACATATATTGTAAGAATTCTTTTGTTCACCAGACATTAAGTTTCATATGACAGCAAGACATTCCTCTCTGAGTGCATGTTTATTAAGATATTTACTGAAATATGAAAACATTAATTGTATAATTAGCAATATAAATAACATTGATTATCTCTCAATATGTGCACCTTGCAGTTCATATATATCAAGGATGGTTTTCTTCAACAACATCTAAGGTTTCATCTGATGTAATGTGATAGTTTATAAGTCATTTGTTTTTTGAAATATTAAGTACATAGTGGAATATTGTGTGTTTGTTTTCAGAATTACTAACAAGCAACTAACAATATCTCAAGAGTACTATGATGTAAATGGACATTAACAATTAACTTTCCTGTCTCCCTCCATGGTATTTCACACATATAGGTCTCTCAGTTATAAAAATATAAACATAAATATGAACATATGAATAATAAGCAGCAAACAGTGATTTATTTCTCTACTGCAGGAGAGCCTAGATTAATAGTCCTGGTGTCATTTTGTTAATTATTCTTTGCCCTTTCTAATAGTGTCTATTATTAACTGGTAAGTCACTTAGTTAAAAAAGCAATGCCCGAGAAAGTTCAGGATACCATAAAGTGCTATGGGTGTTAACTGGAAGGATACACAAACAGTGCTATAGGCATGAAAGAGTTAATGCAAGATCTCTGACCTGCCACTTCCAAACCAAAATTGCAGATCTTCCCTAGATCACATCTGAAGTTAAAAGACAAATGGCATTCAAAAACAGCTAATGGGGAACTTATGAAGGTAAGAAGTCTGCTAAGGCATTAACATTGTTTAGGGAAACCAAAATCAAGGTCAAAACAACCCCTTCACCGATAAAAAGAATAGTTAATTTATTGGCAAACTGACAAAAAAGCTGTAAATACACTTTAGAAGATAGTTAATTGTTATATCCTGGGAAATAAGGAGACCACACGGTTCTGGAGTTGTAAGGCCTTTCTTTATTAAGAGCCTCCAGGTGCGCACCATGCTACATGTTCACAACTTCTCCATAGCCATACATACACCGGAAACAACAAGTTACCAGAGAATACAGAACCAACACTACATGTTGCTAATTCCCCATAGCACCCCTACAGTACAATAACAACATTACTTGCCCGATACTACATTCCTCCCCTCTTAAGCGCTGAATACGCTTCCTACATAAGAAAAACAAGGGAGCAAGCCAAAACCTTAATTTCTAAATACCGGCTAGTATTAAGCGTTTACCCTACAATCGAGTTAGGTTGCTCTTTTAAGCTAGACATGCAATTGTAACACTGATAGTCCTTCAAGTAACTAGGTTTAACCAGTGCCCGCTTAGAACGGCGCAATGGTACCACCCTAGGTGACTCCGGTGTCACAGTTACCACCTCTGGTACCGGTGTGTCCATCCCTGGGAAAGTTAACCTCTCCTTCCAAGTTCCAGGGCTTGCAGGTCCATGGAGTCCTTCTCCTGCGCTCCCAGAGATCTGATCCACATGTCTCCTCACCACTAAACCTCCATTCAACCTCACCTGGTGCGACAGGGGACCCGTGCTCTTGACAATGAACCCTGGAATCCATTTGGGTCCATAACTGAAGTTTCGTCATCACTGCATCTCCCTCCAGGAAACTTCTCTCTCTCTCGTCGATCATGATGTTCTTTTGCCTCCACTGTATCCTCTCTACCTTAGCTCGGATGTTTGGATGCACCAGATCCAATGTTGATCTTAATCTCCGTCCTTGCAACATTTCGGCGGGGACAATCCGTGGTAGACTGGGGTGTAATGCGGTAGTTGAATAACACCCTTGATACCTTGGCTGCCATACTTCCGTCTCGGCCTTTTTCATCATCGCTTTAAAGGTCTGGACAGCCCTTTCAGCACAGCCATTTGAAGCCGCATGGTATGGTGCTGATGTGGCGTGTACAATGCCATTTTTCCAGAAACCCTTGAACTCTTCACTCATGAAACATGAAGCATTATCTGATACAATAGTCTCTGGTAATCCTTGGCTACTGAAACTCTTCCTCAGGCATTCAATGGTAGTGGTGGCAGTGGGTGTTTTGACTGGGTAGGCATCCATCCATTTAGAATGAGCATCCATTATTATCAAAACATTGCCCCCATAAGGCCCGGCATAGTCTATATGAAGTCTCTGCCAAGGTCTCCATGGGTGTAGTGGTGCCACCACAGGTAAGTTGCGATGTTGCTGACAGGTTTTACACTCTTTCACAGCGACTTCAATGTCGTGGTCCAACTTTGGCCACCAGAAATAACCCCTTCGTAAGGCCTTCATTGTGATGCCCACATGACCCTGGTGCAGCTGTTGTAAAAGTGCCGTCTTCCTGGGGCGGAATTATTATCACGTGCCCCACAACACGCATCCATCTTGCACACTCAGCTCTGTTTTCCTCACCGCATAAGGCGGAAAACTGGATCAGGTGTTGTGTTGTCCAGCCTTGCTGGACCCACTGAAACACTCGAGCCAACACGGGTCTTTTTCATGTCCATTCGCTCAGTTCCTTCGCTGACACCAGCGTGATGTCCTCCATCATCAACTCGGTCCTCCGTTTCCTCTCGCGAGGAGGCCCCGGTGGCGATGAGCGGCTCGTCCGTCCGCGTTGCTATGGTTTTTCGGCTTATAAACAATCTCATATTCATAAGCTCTCAATGTTACAGCCCATCTCTGAATGCGGGAAACCATCTGAGGCACAGCCTTCATCTCGTTGAACAGTGACAACAAAGGCTTATGATCGGTGCACACAGTAAACTTCCTGCCATAGAGGTACTCGTGGAACCTCTTAATTCCAAAAATTACAGCCAAACCCTCTTTGTCTAGCTGGGAATAGTTTGACTCCGTTGATGTTAAGGTTCGTGACATGAACCCAATGGGTCTTTCTTGTCCATCTGGCATACTAACCCATAAGGCAAGGCATCACATGACAAAATTAAGTCCTTGTGACTATCGTAGTGCACCAAAACCTCTGAGGACTGCATTAGTTCCTTGGACTGCTCAAACGCTTTGTCTTGTTCCTCCTGCCACGTCCACAGGGTCTCCTTCCTTAATAGTTTATGTAAAGGAGCTAACAGCATTGACAGATTTGGTAAGAACCTGTTATAATAGTTGAGTAAGCCTAAATAGGCCTTCAGCTCTGTAACATTTGTGGGTGCAGGTGCCTCTTGGATGGCTTTACCTTGTCTGGCAGGGGTGTAGGCCCGATGCATCCACCTTGCAGGAACTCTGCTTCCTTTGCCATGAAAGCACATTTACTCCTCTTCACCCATAAACCAGCCTCTAAGTAGTAGCCTTAGCACCTCATTCAGAGTCTCCAGATGCTGCAATTGTTCCTACCCGTCAACAGGATGTCGTCAGATACACAGCCACCTTGAATTCCTGCCACCAGTCCCTCCATTATTCTCTGGAAAATAGCTGGACTAGAGGAAACACCAAAGGGTAAGCGATTGACTTGGAACAGCCCTTTGTGTGTGTTAAGGGTGACATATGCCTTTGACCCTTCTTCCAGAACTACTTGTTGATATGCATGACTGAGGTCCAGTTTACTAAACTTTTCACCTCCGACAGCTTTTCAAATACATCCTCCACCCTGGGTAATGGATACTGCTCCAGTTTGAAACTTGGTTCACTGTTAGCTTGTAGTCACCACATATGCGTGCGTATTATCTGGCTTTAATACTGGAACAATTGGTGCCATTCGAAAACTTCACTGGTTCAATTATACCTTGCTTGGTGAGTCACTCCAACTCAGTCTCCACTTTCTTCTTCATTGCGTATGTGAATTCGGGTTTGTAAAATCTTGGCGTTGCGTTTTCTTTAACGTGTATCTTTGCTGGTGGACCCTCCAGGTCCCAGTTCCTCTTTGAACACTTCTTCATTGTTCTCCAGCACCTCTTGCAAGGCCAGCCCTGCTGTTCTACTTTATGGAGCCGTGAACAACCCATTTCCAGCTCCTTTAGCCACGCCTGCCTAACAGGTTTGGTCCGTTACCTGCTACCACCATGACTGGCAACTGTTTGACTTTATCTTTGTGTTTTACAGTTACTTTGGCCATCCCCAGTGTGGGAACGGTTTCACCTGTATATGTTTTCAAAGTCACTGAACAGTCCCGCGGCTCCTGAGCTTCTTTTAGCCATAACTTTCCATACTCAGCCTTGGACAGAACTGTCACACTACATCCCGTATCCACTTCAAACTGCACCATTTTACCATTTAAGTCCAACTGAGTTGTGATGGGATCGACTCTTTCCCACCTTGCCTCTTTCATGTTAAACATAGTAAACACTTCCTCTTCTTCCCTGGTGTGTTGAGTTGTACCTTCACGCATGTGGTGTGCATACTGCCGTTTATTTTCGGTTTCCATTTCTGTCCATCATACTGCTCTTTTCCACCCCCTTTCTCGGCTGGTCCCTAGAGGGCATTGATCGGCACATTTTCTTCACATGGCCCAAGCATGACATTTTTCATTTAAGAAACGACAGTTCCTTGACAGATGTTCCCCGCCACACCTGTAACAGGCATACTGACCAGACTTCCCTTGTTTTTTAT
Source organism: Protopterus annectens (assembly GCF_019279795.1). NCBI lineage: Eukaryota > Metazoa > Chordata > Ceratodontiformes > Protopteridae > Protopterus > Protopterus annectens. Next base: position 388,301,081 of record NC_056731.1, on the reverse strand, counting down.
GCTCCACGACCACTTTCTGCACTGGCAGTGGGGTAGCACCCCTGCTCCCCACCCCTTCGATGGTTCTTGGTTGTAAATCACGAATGTCTTTATTCGCCGTCTCAATGGCCTGTGCCAACTTCAAGGCCTTTTCAAACGACAACTCAGGCTCCGCTAACAATCTGCGTTGTATGCGGTCATCTGCAATGCCATATACGAGCCTATCTCGTAGCATTTCTGTCAGTCTGTCCCCATAATTACAGTGTCTCAGCACTGCGACATACTCCGTTACCGTTTCATTGGCCATTCTAGTCCTTGAATTTAACTTGAACCTTTGGACTATTTCACTCGGGTTATAATGTGACTGAAGCAAGCTCGTCAACTCCGTGAACGATTTATCCCCCGGTTTATCCGGACTCAATAAGTTCCTCATCAGACTGTACGTCTTGCTGCCCACCGAGCTCAGCAATATGGCTCGCTTCCGGCCTGCATCCATTATCTGGTTTGCTTTAAAAAAATGTTCCAACACTTCACAATACTCCTCCCAGGTCTGGGTCTGACAGTCGTATGCAACCAGCGACCCCAACATGGAACCAGACATAACTCCGGCAGGCCCAGTCTCTTTGTCGTCCGACATCAACTGCACCCCGCCGTTTTCACTCGCAGCAGACTCGGAGGCATCCCATCCTCGTCGCCAATATGTTATATCCTGGGAAATAAGGAGACCACACGGTTCTGGAGTTGTAAGGCCTTTCTTTATTAAGAGCCTCCAGGTGCGCACCCATGCTACATGTTCACAACTTCTCCATAGCCATACATACACCGGAAACAACAAGTTACCAGAGAATACAGAACCAACACTACATGTTGCTAATTCCCCATAGCGCCCCTACAGTACAATAACAACATTACTTGCCCGATACTACATTAATCAACTGCAAATCCCCAGTAGTCCCAGATTCCAAACTGTACCACTGCACTTGACTTTTACTGAGAGTAGAGCTGGGTTTTCTGACTCAGAACACTCCTCTGAGAAACAACCAGAAACTTGACTTATTTAGTGTTTTCATCTTATATTGTCTGGAGTTCTTCACAATGAACATCCATTATAAACATGCTTATTTTTAGCTCAATTTACAGTCCTACAATAACATCTAAAATCAATAGGCGGGGTTTATAATTTAGCTGCTCTACTATTTAAAATATACTCAGTATTCAAACTGTCATGTAACCCTGGACTTAAATGTGCCCTTAAACTTAGTTGTCAGCACGATTCCTTTGTTTAATAGGTTCATAGGTTCATAAGATGATACTAGACTATTTACCCGGAGGCCCTTATAAGCCTAACCATTTTGCCCATGCTCCCTCAAAGTCAACACCTGTTTCCCCTGTCCAGCAGGGATACAGGTGGGATCTCAGGGCTGTATTTTCTGTTTCTCATCCAGTTGTCCAAGTTGCTGTTAAAGAGGGCTAGAGATGTACTCTGCTTGATATATAGAGGGAGTCTATTCCACAGAGGGGGCAGTCTTTGGGACAGAAATCTCTCCTGCCAGCAAGTTCTATTAATGTCACAGACCAGGTTAAGGCCGTGAGTGCAGGTTGTGCGAATTTGTCTTATGGATATGCAGCAACTCCATCAAGGCTGGGTCTGAAATGGCCTTGCATGCCAGACACAGGTCACCTCTGAGCAGTCTGTATGAGACTGAGTAGAGGGACAGGGCTTTTAGTCTATCTGTATAGGATAGGTGTTTGAGACCCTGGATTTTCTTGGTCTGTGGTCTTTCCAACTGCTGCATGTGCTTTGCAAGGTACAATCTGAAGGGGCATTGTACTCAATAATGGGTCTGATAAGGGAAGAGTACAGGGATGTTATGACCTCCTTGTTCCTGGATGAAATACCCTTGTTTATGATGTGGACCATGTAGAAAGCCTTTCGTACAATGGAGGCAACATGGTGGTCAAAAGTCAGGTTGCTATCAACCCGGGTGCCCAAGTCCCTCACGACTGATTGGATGTTTAGTACGTTGTTATTAATGTGATAATTAGTGGGGATAACATTTTCCCCATAGGGGATACTGATGCATTTCTTGGCATTAACATCTCCACTGAAATAATCACTTTTTACAGAGTGAGGCACAAAATACAAAACTTCTTACAATCCATACATGTTGTAAAGTAGTGTTTGTACAAAGGATTCTTCTCATCATTCGTTTTGATAAGATGTACATGTTCATACACCCTCTTTAAAAGTTTCATGGCTATTTTTCTTACATAAAAGGAGTCATAACTCTCACAGTTAGCAACATATCTAAGCCCTATAGTGTCACAAGTGTTGTCTCAGACCTATAGATCTGTCATATTGTTTTATAGTCACATAGAGAATTTTCTTCATGCCCTTGTACATCTTTCAAAACACACAGGAAAAAGGTTCTTAGCCATTTATTATACTGTTGAATATATCTGTGTTCTTTTCTGAGTAACTTCTTACTATTACTGTTTCTTAAAGGTGCAGTTTAGGCCATTCCCTTAATTTTCTAGCAATTCAATGATTCCCCCCAAATTTTTACTCAACACATTTTTGATATTGAAACTTTCAAGGGAAAAGTCCAGAAGAAAGCTCTTTGTACAGTTATCTCAGTCCATATATGTAGTCTTTTCTTGTGTTGTGATCTTAAGGAAATGTATTCATACATAGTCAGTCTTCCAACTTTAACATCTTTAAAACAAGTCTTATCAAGTTTTCATCATATTGCTTGCCTAAAAACATCTGTTTTAATGTTTCCAGGTGTAGGTAAAGTACTTTATCTTTAGACGTGAGTCTGGGAAGATGTTTGGGGTAGCATCTCTAACTACTGCTTTCAATAAAACCAAAGGTCATACATCATGGGAATTAAAGGTTCCATTTCCTCATCCTACTCTAGCCTTTTCTCCTCTCTACTTTTGTTTCACAAGACATCATTATACACTTTCCCATCCTTCAATTTCCTGCTCTTCCTCTCACCTATAACAGTAACTGTCTCTACGCTACGTATGTATTCCTTTTCCCTTCTCATTATTTTTTTCACTTATCTTTCCTGTTTTTTCACTTATCTTTCCTGTTTTTTTCACTTATCTTTCCTGTTTTTTTCACTTATCTTTCCTGTTTTTTTCACTTATCTTTCCTGGTTTTTTCCCTTATCTTTCCTGTTTTTTTTCACTTATCTTTCCTGTTTTTTTTCACTTATCTTTCCAGTTTTTTTTCACTTATCTTTCCTGCTTTTTTCACTTATCTTTCCTGTTTTTTTCACTTATCTTTCCTGCTTTTTTCCCTTATCTTTCCTGTTTTTTTTCACTTATCTTTCCTGTTTTTTCCTTATCTTTCTCACTCACCCACTTCTTTCCTGCTGCCAGTCTACCAACACGCATCTCAGCTGTTTTTCAGTAGTGTGTGTATTGTAGTTAGTACTTCTTTTTCATCTTATATTTTGGTCTCTTTATTATTTGCTTTCCTTGTAACTTAGTATAATCATAGCTACATCATTCCAGTGTTATAAAACATTATCACAAAATTACATCATATTGCATTGTTGTTTTAAAATTGTATATGCTTGATTTACAATGGCCATACTGTTTGGACTGTCCACTCAGCATGCTTGTTTTTTAACAATAATGAGCCTTTATTGTATAATATGTCTTTATTACTTTTACCCTTTGTACCATAGTATTTCATGACTCTGTATCATTTTATACCTCTCAACAAGTATAACCAATAATTGTAAATTGAATTTTTTAAATGGGGCTTTTCTCCCTAGGCATCCACTTGCAAAGGGTCATTTTATGCCCATTTGGACTAACCTGGTAAACAAATGACAGTAAATAATACATAAGATAGCTAGGTTAAATAGGGTAAAAGTATTCCCGGCTCCACAAAGTCTCCTCTTCAAATTTTCCCTTGGAACTAGACAAATTTTCAGCTTAAGCACTCAAGATCATTTCTCAGCCTGGCACTTGCTCAAAACTTATAGCAAGCACTTATAAACCCTAGCACTAGACCCTCCTGTACTGTACAGAAGGACAAGGCTCTCTATTCGACCTTACCAGCCATCCAGTAAAACAGTTCACTGTACCTATCCAGACATGTCCAAAGGGCAGTTTCAGGTGTACTCTCCAGTCCAACTGGTGAATCTGGGCATTTTGAGGCAATATTACAACTGCCTCATGTACACAAACAACCCCCTCCTCCTACCACCAAACACTAATACATGCAAGAGATGCAATTATACAGCCAAACTGGAGGCTAAGCTCTCTCAACCCAAGGTTGGATCAGACAGTCAAGAGGAGAAGGGAAATACTTACATCACACCACCAGTCTTACATAGACCCATTAAACCAGCACCGGCAAAAAACAAACATAAATACATGAAAACATACTCAGAGGCTCTAAATAAAAATCTGCAAAAGCACAGAGACCTCCAAAGCAGACATCCAAGCAACTTCCAAACCCCAACACAAACCATGAAACACATACTTCACAAAACCAGTGTACCACACAATCACAGCCCTTAAGGCAAAATAACATACCCAACATACTAGTAATAGGTGACTCTATAGTCAGGTACACTGACATCCCACTCACTAGGCTGAATAAGGAGAAGGTTACTGTTAGCTGCCTGTCGGGTGCCAGGATCTGCCACATAACACAAGCACTCAGGTCACTCCAGAACAAGTACAAATAGAACTCTGTCATTGTCTATGTTGGTGTGAATGACCTGAGCCATACCTCCCTGGACTACATGAAAAGAGACATGGAAGAGCTCTCTGATCACGTAGCCCAGGCCAGTATAACCCTGACCCTGAGTAGCATCCTGCCCTCACCAAGAAGGATACCATGGTATAAAGAAAAAAATTCTCAATTTCAACAATTGGCTAAGTTTCTGGTGTCATTCAATGGGGATCCAGTGTCTGTCCGCCTGGGATGACATGCTCAACAAGCCATGCTGCTTCACTAGAGACGGCTTGCACCTGTCACCCTTAGGCTTTCGAATACTGGCCAAGGCTCTTGCCACCCCCATAGTGCCTTTTTTAGGCAAGGCTCAAAAGACAAACCCACCACCGTAAATAGCACAAGTAACAAAAACCTGAGAGTAATGCTACTCAATGCCAGAAGTCTAAACCTCAAAATGCACGCACTCGAGGTACTCCTCAGTATGGAGAAAATTGATATATGTGCAGTAACAGAAACCTGATTTAAGGCTCCAGAGAGCACCCCAGCACTACCAGGCTACAACTCATACCATACATTTCAGCCACAGAACCCAAACTGAAATACAAAACGCGGGGGCGTATCCATATTCATCAAGGATACCCACACTTCCAGGTTAGTGGCACAGCACGATGCTTCAGAGATCATCCACATGCAACTGACAATGGGCAAAACTGCAATTCAAATTGTAGCTTGCTACAGATCACCCACCATGTCCCAGGACCCCCATTCTGCATTATTGGAAACACTGGGAAACAGAAAGGTCCTACCAACCACCCTAATATTGGGTGATTTCAATTACCCAAACATTAACTGGGAGAACTATTCAAGGATTAACTCCCTTGCCCAACTTTTCCTAGAATTTATAAACTTGTATATAAAATTTATAAATTTATAAAAAACTTTAAAAAAAATTTATAAACCTGGTTCAACTGGTCAACACTCCCACCAGAGGTGACAACATATTGGACCTGGTCATCACCAACATGGGCGACTGGTGTTCCACACCAGAGGTCAACCCCTCACTGGTTTGATCTGACCATAAACAAATCACTTTGGATATTCATATTCCGCCCCCACTCCCTTACAAGAAAACCACCATGAAAAACTTTTCAAAAGCAAACTTCAAGTAACTTAAGACCGAGGTGGAAAATTTCAAAGCCCCCATGCTGAAGGATAACGCTGTCCAAGCTGCAAAATCCCTTACTAATGCATTCTATGGGCAGCTGCAAGAATGCATGGATCGTGCCATCCCAAGCAAAACCAAGACTCACTCCTCCAAGAAAAGGAAACCAGTCTGGTGGACTCCTGCCATAAACAAGCTATACAACAGAAGGAGGAAACTAGTACAGAAAAGAGTAAAATCCCAAGAAGGGAAGACATCCCTAATCAGTATCAGCAAGAAACTACAATCCCTCATAAAATCATCCAAGGCGAGCTTTGAAAGAAAAATTGCGAAGGACTTCAAAGATAACCACAAGGCATTCTTTAGCTATGTCAAGAATCTAAGCGGCAATGCTCAGATCTGCTTGGAGTTAGTGCAGAATGGCACACAATACCTGAACCAACAGATATCGTCAATATCCTGGCAGACAGGTTCAGTGCAAACTTCACCGCCTCTCACCCCCTAAAGGGCCCATAACCATACCAGAAGAATGTAGAGTCCCTGAAATCACAGACACTCAGGTTAAAACAGCCATCTCCAAAGCCAAAAACACAGCATCAATGGGACTGGTCGGTGTCCCAGGCTGCGTCCTACATGAGCTCAAAGATGAACTAACCCCTCACCTAAACACACTGTTCAAACTCAGCCTCTCCACAGGCTACATACCCATACAGTGGTGCACAGCAATGGTTATTCTGCTCCACAAAGGTGGAGCCACAACAGAACCTGGGAACTATCGCCCTATAAGCCTGACTAGCTTGGTCTGCAAGGCTATGGAGTGCATCATCATGGAACTCATTAACATAGACATTGGGAACCTCCAAACACTGGACCCTACCCAGTTTGGCTTTGTTAAGGGCAGATCATGCCAACTAAACCTGGTGGACTTCTTTGAGACAGTCACCAAGGCCATAGACGAGGGAAAGGTGGTACACACACCCTACCTAGACCTTGCTAAGGCCTTCAACACCATTCCCCATTCTGGTATTATAAACAAGCTCACCAGCCTGAACATAAACCCCTACATCACAAGATGGCTTGCCAACTGGCTCATGGACAGAACCCACATGGTGAGAGTTGCAAGAGCTAGGTCCGACTCTAAACCAGTTACAAGTGATGTTCCCCAGGGCTCAGTGCTATGACCCCTCCTGTTTGGCATATACTTCTCAGAGGTACAGGCAAGCACAGGAGGACTATGGCTGACCAAGTTCACAGACAACTGCAAACTAGGGGCTATAATTGACTCTCCAGCTGATACAGACATCCTCCAAAAGGGTCTCACTGAGATGGATACCTGGTGTCAAAATCATGGCCACAAGCTAAATGCCAAAAAGTGCATAGTCATCCCCTTTGGAAAAAAAAGTACTCACAAACTACCACATAGGTGGTAGTCCCCTAAATACGGAAGACGTAATAAGAGATCTGGGGACACAAGTAGATAGTAATCTCACGTTTGATAATCACATTACCAAAGTGGTTAGAAAATCCTTCTATGTGGTCCACCTAATCACAAAAGGGTTCGCATCCAGATCAAAAGAGGTCATTGTGCCCCTCTACTCATCACTCATTAGACCCATCATAGAGTACAATGCCCCATTTGGGATGTACCTTACAAGACACCTGCAACAGCTGGAAAGACCACAGAAGTACCTCACCAAGAGGATCACTGGCCTCAAACAGATGCCCTATGCAGCTCGACTGAAGAAACTCCAGTTGTACTTGGTTGCATACCGTCTACTCAGAGGTGATCTCTGCCTGACATACAAGGCCATGTCCAACCCAGAATTGATGGACATGCTCCACCTACAGAAAACCTATCCCCTCGAGCCACATGCTTTAGGGATCTAACCCTCACCACAACAATAAATAGGACGTGCTGGAGGGATAGATTCCTGTCCCAGAGACTTCCCATGCTTTGGAACAAGATCCCAATCTACATAAGGCAGAGCTCCTCGCTAACACACTTCAAAAGAAACCTTGACGAGTGGATGGGAAACAGAAAGTTTACCCCGGGGATCACTTCAGTGGCTCTGCTGGACAGAGGCACAGGGAACTAATCTAAGGGGGCGGCGAAAGCCAACACATTCTGGCTAGGCTTATAAATGCCTTCGGGCAGATAGCCTAGTACCAACCTATGAGCCTATGAACCTATAAATAATAAATAAATAAATAGTAGGGAGATTAAAAAAACACTGGTTTTCTGTAAACTGAGATTGCAAATTCCCTGTAACACTGTTGAATAAAACTATTATGCCCAGGAAACTGATACTGTCATTTGACCAGATTCCTGAGAATCTTAGGTAGTTGGTAGAATTATTTAAATGAGTTATGAACTCATGAAGGGTATCTATTTCCCCTTGCCAAATGAAAAACTGATTGTTAGTGTATCTGACATATAATATGATGAAAATTCCAATAACTACTATTGTACATGACCTCCATCTGGAACTAGCAATGGCTGCACTATTTCTGCCCTGCTGCCATGAATCTTGACTGGGGAACAAGTGGTTTGTTGCTCGATGTACTTTGCATTAATGCTTTTGAGAAAAATATATAACATTGAGGACAAGATAGTAAACATTGAAAAATCTATTATGTTATCACCCGGGGAATTGGTAATGGTGTTAAATGGCTACATACATTCCATATACAAACAGAAGTGAATTTCACAAAAAACAAACTAAAAAAACACAAGTTTTGTACTAAGAATGTCCATGGAAATCAAAATGAATGAGTCATAACTTATTTAGCTCTTTCATATTTTATCATTGAGACTTCCTCAGAATGGACACCCATTAAAAACATGTCTAGTTATAGCTTTCCTATCAGTCACATAATAACATGTAAAATCAACAGGTCAGGTTTATAATTTAACTGTTCTAGTCTTTAAAATACACTTAATATTCAAACTGTCATTTAATTCTTTGCCCCAACATGAAGTGGCCACACGATTCTTTTATTTCAAGCAGGTTGTTGACATCTCTGTATTTAATATATTTATTAATGACCTTCACACCAACACTCACCATGCTAGTTTAGTTGAATATGCAGATGACTCAATATTAATATGTGCGGCCTCAACAATAAATAACATCCAAGACATTACTCAGAAATCTTCTTCCTCTGTAGAAACGTAGCTCAAAGAATCAAACCTCCTACTCAACCTGAAGAAAACTAAGTTAATGTTTAATTAATTTTTTTATGTGGAGCTTTTCTTCCCGGGCATCCATTGAAAATAGGCTCATTTCTGGCCCCGTGGACTTTCCTGGTAAACAAATGCAATAAAATAAATATAAATAAATAAATAAATAATGTTTTTACCTCAAAGTATTGCCAAAATCAAAAGCAATCTTTTACAATAAAGTCAGCTAATAATACTGTCATTGAAACTGTAACTCACAGTAAACTTCTAGGCGTTATGATAGATGACAATCTCAAATACTGCACACCATTATATCTACATACCAGAAACTAGGCTCCCTTTATAGGATCAATGGATTCCTTACAGATACTGAAAGAAAAACTTTACCCACCACCTTCTTATTGCCAACTCTGTTATATACCACTCATATCCTAACAAACTTAAACAATACTCAAAGAAAGAGACATGTCTCCTGCAATAAAATAGTTAAATTTGCCACCAGTCTCCCTCATAGGACCCACCATTGTCATAGCTTAAAGAAATTAAACTGGCTTGAACTACACAACTACCAAGCATATTTACAACTAACTACAATACACAAACTCATTCATCATCCAGAAAAGTGCCCTGCACTAAAAAACTTATTCCTGGCCTACTATCTAGCAAGGGACCTCTGTTCTACTAACAAATGCATATTACTTACAAATAAGTCAAATAATGTTGCAGCAGACTCGCTCTACTTCCAGTACATTGCTAAATTCTGGAATAGTATCCCTAGACAAATAAAGCTCTCTGACAAACTCAGTAGTTTTAAACCACTGCTTAAACAACATCTGAACCAATCCTCGTTGTGCAAATGCTCATCACAAGGTTGAGACCTTGTGTCCACCATACAATACTCTCCAGATACTCTCCTTAAACAGAATATACTGAACCTCTCACTGAAATGACAAAACAGCTTTTATATATAACTGGTGCTTATACAATCCACTAAGCTGCATGTGGGCTTTCTCTTTAATAACTTCCACCTCTGTAAAATCTTAGAATATATAAATGTAACTACTGTTTGTGTATAAATGTAAATATAAATATAACTAGTCTGTGTTTAACTGCAACTTTGTACAACGCAATATAAGCAAATGGAGCTTTTCTGCCCAGGCTTCCTGTGAAAATGGGTATTAGTCAGTCGGACTTTCCTGGTAAATATAGACAGACAAATAAATAAATAAATAAATACATCTCCTTTGAAATAACAATTTCCTATATAGTCAAGCACAAAAAGAAAAAAAATCTTTCTGTAATTCACACATTTTGTACAGCTTACAAAACATACTTGTCATCTTTGTTTTTTATAGCCTATACATGTTCGTACGGATCTAGGACTATTGAACGAAAGTTCAATAGTCCGAATCCACAATCACCGAACAGACTTTAATGAAAGCGCTTTCACCAAAAAAGCACTTTAGTTAAAGTGTGTTAAAAAACAAAAAACAAAAAACCCCCCCAATAAATCTACTTTTATGCAGGGGGGCAAGCACCCTGCACCCCCATGGGAGGGCTGTGCCCCCCACCCCCCTACTTTAATATTGTCACTCCAAGATTGCACTACAGTGAGGAAAAGGGAATATTCCCTTATCCGCACCATAGTACGATGTCTGCAACAGGCATACTTACGCAAAAGTGCTTCTTCAGTAAAAAGCACTTTCGCGTAAGTATTCCCAGCCAATAGTGATTTGGTGATGTTGTCATTCGGGGATCAATATAGATCCCGTTCTTACACCTGCTGTGAGAGTTTCCTGGTTGCATCCCTACATAAAAGGAGTGACAAATCTCACATGTAGCAAAGCATACAATTCCTATATTTTTTTAAGTTAAAGTGCTGTCTCATACCTGTGGATTTGTAATATCCTTTCTTAGTCACATAAGACTCTTCTTCTTGTACTTATACATCTTACAAAACCTATAAGAAACATTTCCCAGTCATTTATTATTATTATTATTTATTATTCTTTTTCAAGCATCATTTTACCGCTTTTCTTAAAGGTAGAGTTTGAGCTGTTCTTTATGGTTTTAAGTAATTCATTGTTGCACAGAAAAAAAATCTTGTTGTTACTCAATATAGTTTTAATAATGGAACTATCAAGGGAAAAGTCCCAATTTTTTTATAAAGTAACTGCAGCCCACATGTTTATCCAGTTTTTGTATAGTAGTCTTACATAACATGGGTTCATATATAGTTAATCTATCATCTTGAACTTTCTTAAAATGTGGGCAATCAACTTTTCATCATATTCTCTAAATAGGAACATCCATTTCAATATTTCATGTCTGTCTAAAATACTTCATCTTCTGAAGTGAGTCTGGAAAGAAAGCTTGGGATTTTATGTTCCCTTTTACATGTGTGAGTTGGCAATGCTTTACATGTAAAATGTTGGCTTTCTGTAAATTCTTTATGCCAAACTTCTTGTTATGCCAAACAAAAGTGATAGTTTCATTCGGCCAGATCCCTGAGAACCTCACGTATTTGGTAGAATTACTGAAATGAGTTATAAAATCATTAAGGGTATCTATGTTCCCTTGCCAAATGAGAAGATAATCAATATATCTGAGATACAGGCTGATGAAAAGCCAATAACTACTATTTTAAATGATTTCCACTTCCCAAGCACTTAACACTAAGTTGGTGAAAATGGTAGCTACTGCCACCTCTCATTAATCTGATGGCACTATTTTTATTGAATCTAAAGAAACCTTTCTTAAGTATTATATCTAATAATTCACAAATAACATCTGGCTTCACAATGTTTTCTAAGTTCACTAAGTGTAAATAATCCCTCACTAGTTCCTTACCATCATTTTGCCGAATTACATGTATTAGTCAAGGATATCTACAATTTAAAAAAAAAACAGACATTTTCCTCAAATTCTACATCTCTAAGGATTTCTAGTAAGTGCTGTATGTTCTTTAAATAGGAACAACTGAATTTTATTAAAGTAACAGAGTGGTGAATTTGGTTATAGGTCCTGTATTACTACTTCTGGCAGTTACTGCTGGTCTAAAAAGAGGTTTTAGATGGATTTATGAATTTTTGGTTTTCCAAAAAAGTTTAAGACAGGATTGCCTACTGTCAAAAAATTATATAAATCTAAAGAATCCTTATTTGTGTGTAGTTTGAAGAACATTAAAGTCAGTGTAACAATCATCACCTGCAAATATGCAAATATCTATATAAGCTAATACAGAACTCAGTACATATCTTAGAGTTCTACTTAATGACATTAGCACCAGACACAAATATAAGGTATACTTTATAATAACTTTCCTATTAGTAAGCCATTGTTTGATAATTTTCCGGGTTAATTTGAATTTTCATAATCCAGTCAAGGCACCATGGAAAGAAGAAAATCATCACGGCTCGCAGATAAAACACAAGCTGGTTTTATTGTGAATTAAAATGCATAAACGCACTTCAAAATTCAGCTACAATATTTAAACAGTACAACGTAGTTTTACAAATTTACACACAATGCCAGTAAGGAAAAGCTGCAGTTTCTTGATATTGAGATTTGTAAGAAGAACAATAAAGTTTAGTTCAAAGGTCTTTCGAAAGAAAACATTTTCTAATTCCTTTCCCAACTTCAATAGTGCATATCCTGCCCACTACAAAAGGAACATTATCAAAGGACAATACATCCGGGCTAGTAGGATGGTATCTGAGGATGTAGATTTTGAAGAAAAAAGTAATTTACTTGAACTTCTATTTAAGGCTAGAGGTTATCCTGGTAGCTTGATTACAGACGTTAGAAAAGAGGTTGCAACAGGCAGAAAATCAAGGTTTAAACCAATCCTGAGCACAACACATGATACATCGCCGGTGCAAACAAGGGAGGAGGAGAATTTGAACAAGGCATTCATTTTAGAATTTAATGCCAGATCAGGGCTTGCAAGAAAGGCAAATGAAAATGAATGGGAGAAATTTATCAGCTTTACTGACTCGGGTGACATTCCCAAACAACCCCTCAAAGTGGTATACAGAAATTCTCAAAATCTAAAATGTCTTTTAGAAAATGTTTACATTAATGGAAGTGTAGGAAAGAAAAAAGGGGAGCATACAAGTGTGGATGATGCACCCAATGTGTACACATCACTAATAAGGAAAACGTTTTTATAGTAAGCAGAGACAAATGGATTGAAAGCATACCATTTTACAACTGTGAATCAGGTGGGCTTATATGTTTGGCTTTGTGTGGGGAATTTGAATCCTTCTACGTTGGAAAGACAGGAAGTAAATTGAGGAGAAGGATTTACGAGCATTATTATGATATTCAGTTCAAAAAAGACTCTAATGCTCTTTATAAACACACAAAAACATGCCCAAAAGCATATTTTACATTCTTTGTACTTGAGCAAGTTAAAAAAGAAGCGAGAGGCAAGGGCTATGGGAAGAGAAGACTGAATATAGGGAGTTATGGTGGCAATTAACTTTGCAGGCCACCATTTCACCAGGACTTAATGATCATATTTCCATAGCCCCTATATTAAAAATGAGAGCTGCTAAATTATAAAGGAAAATATCCCTGCTATTTGTTTCATCCTTAGAGGAACCACTAGAGGGTGCAAGAAGTATATGGCAATGTTTAGTACTATAAATAAATCAATTGTTTAATCTATTTTTACTTTTTTTACAACTTTTAATGTTTTTCATAAGAACAAATACTTTTAAGATGTGTAATATTATTCATGGTTTTATTTTGTCACCTGTTTTTACTTTTTTACTTTTTTATCTTGTGTACCTTCTTAACCTTTTAAGCAGTTTTTTAAGTACAATTAGTTATGTTAAATAGACAATACTCATTGATGGTGGTTTTAATTGGGGAAACACTTTGAGACATATATATTGGTTGGTTTGACTCAATATTCTTTGTATCTGATGAAGTCTGACTAAATACGATGAAAACAATGTATTTTGAATTGCGTTTATGCATTTTAATTCACAATAAAACCAGCTTGTGTTTTATCGTTGAGCCTTGCTGATTTTCTTCTTTCCATGGTGCCTTGACTGGATTTTGTTTCAAGTTTTACCTCTGAGTACCAGTTTGAGTGTGTTGGATTGAATTTTCATAAATTGTAAATATAAAGGCTGATGATCTGACATTGTAACAAGAAAATTATAAGGACCTATTAAATCCTACACTACAACCAGAAAAGTATTATAGAAAAATTGTTACTTCTAATATCAACAGAATTTTACTATAACCCGGTTAGTCATCTTAAGCAGTATGTTTACTTAGTAGGAATAAAGATAGATTTCATTTTATTGCATTGTGTTGATTTATCTTTCAAGCTTTTAAGCAGAATTTTGATTTACTAGGCATAAAGATATATTTAATGATCCTGCTCATTGATGTATCATGCACGTTCCCTGTATTACCTTGGATTTCTTGTATGGGGTTATTTTCAAAATGTTGCTGTGTTACATTGTATTTAAATAGCTCTTTTATACTTTATTAATGCTGTGGTATGTAAAATTCTGTATGACATCTGAATGCTATTGATATTTGTACACTGACATTGTGCCTGGTTGTGACTGAAAAGGATTAAATGTTAACTTTCTGGCAGGTGACTTGTTAAGACCTGAGCTTACCCATGGTTGAGGGTACAAATATTTCACAACCATCAACATGGTGGATTCTGGACCATAAAAACTGGTAATCGAAGAGAGTTTCTTACAAGATATCTGCTGTGTACGAGCTTTGTGTTGAAGCTCTGCTGTAATATTTGAAATCTGACAGTAAAGTTGGACCCTAATACTTCATACATGATACTACAAAAATCAAAAATTACTTCTGTGATTAATTACATTACAACTGTCATTCCTGAACAATATTCAACTTAAATCTAAGGACAAATGAATTCCCCTAAGTGCTCTCAATAGGAAATGTTGAATTGTACATTCAGCATCTTTCTTTGCAAATAGACTAGTTTCAAAATAAGATGGATACAATTCAGGAGAACTGCTGCAATTCAACTGAAATTCTGAAATATGTTAACACAACTGACTAAAATATGTAGAGAATTCATTATTAGATATTTGATGGAAGGTTAAAGAAGAAATACCTTCTGAAAGAATTTCTTCGAAAACAAAATATATGGTCGCTTCATAAATGAAAGGATCTAGAAAATCAAGATAGATGAAAGAATTTATGGAATCCTAGAAAACATGTAGAGAGAAAACACCATAAGCTTTTTGACATCCAGGCTTCCCAAATGCCAAATATTTAATAAGTACTTTCATTTGGATTACAGCAAGGTCATGTATCTTTGGGACAATCATCCACTAAACCTGGATCCCCTTCTAAGTTTATTATAGCAAGACATATGTCCTAGCTTGATAATACACTCATACTGAGAACTGCCTGGGACAGTTCTCCAGTTTAAATAGTTGCAAATATTATGACATTTTATGACATTTTAAAATTACTTTGTCACCGAGACAATGGAAAAAAGAAAAACTTGCTGGCCTCTGGTTAGTGTATTAAAAAGGATAACATAGAGTCATATTATTGACCTAGCAAAAATAAAATTGCACCTTCAGAGTGAAAGAACATTATTTAACAATTTAGACAAAACTTTCTTTTGTGAAGAAGAAGAAGAATTTGAGTCAAAACATTGAAGGAATGTAGTGGAGCTTCTCTTCATTAAAAGACAGTCAGGGAAAGACACCCAGAAGAAAGTTGTTGGTTCAAAGTAGGCAAAAAGATAGTCACTTCCTTGAACTAACTGGAAATATCTTGTTATTCATTCATTGTTATTTACATTTCCAGAAAGGAATCTGACAGATGTGTTATTACATGTGTCAAAATATTTAAACCATCTAAAAATAAATTCTTAACTCCTACTGAAGCACAGGTAATTGCCTTAACATATTAACTTGTAGCTGAAATTGACTTGATTTATAAACAGAGTATTGAAAATATTATGATGTTTTTAAACCATTTATATATGCATTTAGGCTAGCAGTTTTGTTTTAAATATATTTTGTTACACTGATAAAATAGTGGTAAAACAATAATAAGCTTGCAGTGATGACGAAAACACATTTCACAAGATATAAATTCTAACTTTAGTATCTTTTTTTTTTTTTATCTTGTGACATTCTTTATTCCAAATGAGTGAATGCCTACATGAATGCCCACTGCAGTTCCAAAATCTATTGATGAGAATCATTTCCAGTTTCCACTCTGGAACACCAATGAATAGTTTATCAAGTATGCAATAGGCTGAAATGTGGGTAGTCCCATAACTATAACTGATGGACTCTATAACATAAATCGTGTAGATCATGAGTGCTGAATATTGTGCTTATAGTTAATGGAAAAGTGATATAGTACCCTCTCCAAATGCTATCCAAAATGAGTCCACAAAAGTAGTGCCAGAAACTAACAACAAGCACATAAAACAGGAACAGAATAAGAAAAGATCATAGCCTCTTCCTTTTTATCTTAGGTCATATTGTGGCAAAAAAATCAAGGCACCAAAGACATATGTTGCACAAATCTGAATAGCTGTCTTTTTTCTCTGTAGGCTTATTTTTGAAGATTTAGTTCTTGATATATATAAAAGTCTCACTGTTTTTAAATTCCCTTATCTGATAGCAATCTATCTGAAAGTCCGTTATTGGCCAGGAACTTCAAACTTGCAGTGAGTTGCCTGCTATTACAACATGAGTGCTATAATCACTGTCTCCTGAAAATCATCACTGAGCCCAGATTATATATACCTTTTTTGACTGGAGATTTTTATTCTTTCTCTGAGGTTGCTGCAATTTGGAAGATGCACAAAATAGATTTTAATAATTTTTTTAGATGCTATTTTTTCACAGTACGAGAATGAAAATGAGAAGGCAAGTACAGGACATGAAGTGCTCAATGTGTGTGTGTTGAGGGGGTGCAAGGGGGCTTGCTCTTCCCAGACAATGTGTGTGGGAGGTGCAAGGGGGCTTGCGCATCCCAGACAAAAACATTTACTTCATTTTGTGGATGGTGTAATTCTTTAGATGTTTTATTTATTTATTTTATTTAACATTTGTTGACCAGGAAAGTCCAACTAGGACAGAGTCTAGTTTCAGTAGAGGCCTGGGGAGAAACACTCCAGATGCATGTGTTTGGAACACAGGAGGAAACCCATACAGATATAAGGAGGACACGCAGACTTAAGAATCGAACCAGAGAACCTCTTGCTCTGAGGCAACAATGTTAACCGCTGCACTGCTGCCCCAATGATGTTTATTTCCATGTGAGTACTTGTATCTCTGTGTTGTGTGTACCTCAAGAAATGCTTTTCCAGAATTAAGGCAGAAGAACTATGTTTCAAGAAGTTGTCATTTCAGGTGTTCTACTGGAAGAGATAAAAACAATGTAACCTGGCAATCCTATCTCCAATCAATACACCCTGTGCCAGAGATGAACAGATATCAAATAAATACATACTTACTTACATACATACATAAATACATGTATACTACTCATAAATTACAATAAATCATACCTGTGAAAATAAATAAAGAAAGAAACACTGCCCATGAAGCTCTCCAGCGGCTATGACCTTGCCTGAAGGCATTCATATTCTCAAGAGAGTCCCCCAGCATGTACCTATGGTCCAAAAGAAGATAATGAACCTACCCATAACTCAGACACTAAAGTCAAACCCCAAACCACTCTGCTACTGATAAAAACAACAATGAACAAAAAATGAAGCTCAAGTATAAAAAACACACAAAAATTTCTGAACCACAAAGAAGAATACTGCTGTGACCCGTGATCAGGAACTGCAAGTTAGCACCAACTTAAAAATGACGACAGTTTACCTAGGTTTTGTCTTTAATAACCAGACTTCTTCAGAACAAACAAGTCACATACCCTAACAAACTTTAAATACTCCTCCACTAATTACATTCAATTAACATACCCATTATCCAATAAAATATGCAAATAAGCTTGCATTCATTCTTAAGATGTATGAAATACATCAAATACACTCATATTACCACTAAACTGCAAATTCATACTTAATGCATACAAAAAATACAATACTGAATAAATAAATGAATAAAAAATGTATGTAAAATATGTAATTAACAAATATCATACTGCACAACTTTACTAAACAGTTTATGATTAAAAATTCAAAAACTAAGAAACAAACAACACGACAATATATATATATTAATGTAAAATGCATTCCACCTTAAATCCATTTTACATATATATGTACACCCCCATCACCCCATAATATGTTTTAGTTTTAAAATGGGAGCTAAACTTATGTTATCATTGATGCCTGGAAACACTGTGGCATCCAATCTTAACTGCCACTTCATTTCACATATATCAAGGTGCACGTCTAAAACAGCACCTTGAACATCTTTTTTAATGTGCTGTATTACACAAAATTTAAATTGATGACCAGAATTTTGTTCTATATGTCTAACTAGAGCATTGGTACTTTTCATATGTTTAATATCAAAAATATGCTCACTAATTCTTTCTTTGAAAGCTCTACAAGTCTTTCCCACATAAAAGGCTGAGCATTGAACACATTTTGCTAAATAAACAACATTCTTAGTAAAACAATCAAAATGCCCATAAATCCCAATGGGCACATCCGCTACTTCTACCTTGGACCCAGTTACCAAAATATGCTGACATACATTGCATCTCCCACATTTGAAATTACCCCTAACTCTATTTGACTCACTTATATCGTAAAGGCCACTTCCACCCTTTTCAAGTAACTGGTTAAATGACCTTCCTTTTCTATATACATTTTTTTGGGGCCTATTCAACTTACTCCATACATTGTTGTCCAATATTAGTAACCTCCAATTGTTAAGAATAATTTCGACAATGTGTTTAGCATCATAGGAGTACGTGGTAATGAAATATATTTCAGATTCTGACTTAACTGTAGTATTTTTTGTCATGTCACTTCTCCTTTGGTTGGGTGAGTTTCCAGTGTAATGATTATTGTTTGCCAAACTATTCCTATTACTATTTGTAGTTAGTAACGCCATGTAATTACCTTCATTTCTTTTACGTACTACCTCATCTCCAAGAGAATTACATAAGTCAATAGGATATTCTCGTTTAACAAACATACTCTTTATGAATTCCACCTCTTTAACAAATTCATGATCTTTACTCACCATTCTGGCTGCCCTAACCATCTGACCTTTCAAAATGGCCTTTTTCTGATGGCTAGGATGCCAGCTTTGGTAGTTCAAATATGAATTTGAAAAGGTGGGCTTTCTATAAATACCAAAAGTCAAACAACTATTAACTTTGTCCACCTTTAATTGGACATCCAAATACAATAACTCTTCTGTACTAAATTCAAAGGTAAACTTCAAAAAGTGCACTGTGTTGTTTATGTATTCAATAAACATATTCATAATCTCGACACTCCCATCCCAAATCACAAAAATGTCATCCAAAACGCGGGTATAATGCCGAATATGTTGCATATATTGACTGTCAAAAACAAACTGCTGTTCCCAGAAGGACATTATATAATTGGCATATATAGGGGCACATGCAGCACCCATTACAACCCCAGTATTTTGCTTAAAATAATGGCCTTCAAAAATATATATAGTTGTTATCTAATACGGCTTCCATTAATGTGACAAAAACATTAATACGATCCTGTTCGTACATCCCAGTTTTAACTAACTGAATTTCTAACCACTGTAGTCCAATGTCAGTTGGAATCACGGAAAACAAATTACAGACATCAATGGCCAAGAGAATAGATTGTTTACCTATCATGATTGCTTTAAGGTTCTCCAAAAAATGCCATGAGTCCTTAGTAATGTATTCAAATTTCTTTATGCCTCTTTGTAGATGAAAATCCAAAAATCTACTAATAAAGCAAGTTTTACTTCTTTTTCCATCTACAATAGGCCTAAATTTAACATTGCTCAGTCCTTTATGTAATTTGGGAATTCCAAAAATACTACTTATCATTGGAAAATCATTTTTCAAATAACAATACTCAGTCTCATCAATTTGCCCTTGCATTAGTAAATCCTCTATCATCAAATCAATTTTTTCGTATGCTATGTTAACCTGATTTAGACTACTCTCCTCACAGGTGTCATCACTTAACATACTTAACATGTAATTAGTATAATCATTCCTATCTATAATTACAGTACCACTACCTTTGTCAGGTTTCATGAACCTAATAGTTTTATCATTAATCAATTCCTTTAATAAGGCTTGCACATCTTTATCTAAGTTATTATTCTCATTAAATAATCTATTTTCAATAACATTCCTGCTTTTCTTCATATATTCTCTAATATCTAGTTCACATACTTTCTCATAAAGGGCCACAATCCCATTTAAAGGAGGATTAAATTTACTCAGCTTTCTCAAAGCAAACCTTCCTTGTTCAATATTATTATCAAAAAACATCTTCAGGTTCATTCTCCTGGTTAACATTTCTAAATCAATCAAGATTTCATTCAAACTTCCCCTCACCGCGGGGATAAATGAAAATCCTTTTGATAATAACTGCGCATGCTCCTTACTTATTTCTTTTGTAGAGTAATTATACACCCGATAATCCTCATAAACATTGGGGATTATACATAGGCTGTTCATTGATACAGCATTATCCACCTCATGAATAACATCAATGAATTCTAACATTTGACTTAACTCCCCATCGTAACTCAAATTGAAGTCTGTCATTACATTGTCACTTGTACCACTAATAACCTCATTGCAACCCAAGCACCCAAAATTCTCAAAATAACATGCTCCATTTTGTCCCCCACCCTCTTGTTGTCCAAATGCATTTAAATTCGTATTTCCATTGTCAGTGTTGTTCCCACTGTTAATGTCTTGACAAGGGTAAATGCTCATTTCCAACAATGGCTCTAATAAGTGGTCATCTCTCGGACCCATAGACAGCCTATTACCCTCCATTCTTGTTGTGGCGTTATGTACCTCAATATTTATTTCATTATGTCCAATCACAGTTTCTATTGGGTCCTGTTCGTGAAGACCAAAACCAATAGGATCAACTCCATCTAAATTAACACTATGTGTCTCTTTAGCAGATATATCAGCTTCACCTAATCTTGTATCCAGCATCTGCTGTTCAAAAACGGCAGTATTTTTATTCGTGGAATTACCACTTACCCCATTAACCTGTATATCACAATGCATAGTCATATCTACATCATTGTCATTACCATCCCAGTCAAGAGAACCCAAATTTGTTAACGACCACCCTCTTGGTAGGCTAATATCTTCCCTATCTCCCATTTCAACCATTGAGTGATCAAGTAAACACAAGCTTCCATTCCCTGTGTCTACCTCACTAATAGTGAACTTGGGAGATGAATATGCAGTTAAACCAGGGAGCGACTCGAAAGAATTTACAATAGACCTGCCCCTAGATGACATACCATTCTCCGCTACTAATGCGGCACCAAATCCCCCATAAACAATAATGCTTGTTGTTACTTTCAATGCTAAATCATATACATTTACATTAAGGTCCATAAAACTTGATAAGTTCAAATTTACAAAATGTGTCCGCTCAAATAACAATTCAGCTTGGCCAGCCAAAATGTCAAACGACTGCTGCTCAAACCCAAACTTTACTTCGAAAGTCCCACTTTTTCCACTAACCTGTAGGCCAACAGAGGTAGATTCAATTGTTTCATGAGTTTGTCCCAACCAACTGTCTATCTCCATGCACCTTGATGTGGACGATGTTGTTGCTGGGGATAATTCCACCTTTTTGGCTTTGCTCCTTGCCAATGGTAGTTGCGATTCTCGCCCTTTTGCTGGCTGCCCTGCCCTCAATTCTGCAACCTCTCTGAATGCCTCGGCCCTCCATCTAAAGGGACTTTCACCGATTCGACGTCTCTATTGTACTCTTCCGGCTGTCTTGTCACTTCCTATCCCGCCTCTACATCAACATTGGTCGATACTCTCCGGTAACCACGGTTACCTATTGAAAAGGGATAAACTCTTTTATTTTTATACTCGTCAGTGTCTCTAATAATTTTATGCTGTTTTCTCTGATGAATAATGGAACAGCTGGAGTCAATACTAGACAACATGTTAGTGTAGTTAGTTTGATAATGATAAAAATTTAAATCAGTTAAAATAATTTCATTTTCTCCCTCATGATCTACTAGCAAACTTGTATAATTTGGTCGTTATACTCGATCATTATTTTCATTAACTCACAACCAGTCCGGTCATACAATTGATGAACCTCATCAATCATTTCTAACTTCCCTTCAATGCCATTAGGATATCTCCAAGTCCGCAGCCCTCGCAGAACCAGCCCCAACTCAATATTTTTATGCAAATAGCTGTTTTCTATTTGCAATTTCTTCATGTTAAATAATTTTTTCTCAAATTCTTTCATGCGGACTACCAATGATTTGTTTACTCTCTTGGTGAAATTGTTAGAATTATTGTCCTGTTGGAAACTAAAGTTGTTAGTTTTCCACTGCATTTTGTCAAAATTTGGCTTGTAAACTGCAGTACCAACAACACTTTTAGCCCCATTTAGGATCCGCTCACCAGTATTCACTTTGTGGGGTCCCATTCCTGGGCCAGCCGCTACTCTTGGAGTAGGTTGAGTTAAAGGAACACCTAAACTTCCCAAACTCCCACACGGACTTTGGTTTATACACTGCCGTTGGTCTATCAACTGCTTAATTTGCTGGGAATGCTCGGACAATTGCTGGTTGATCTGCTTAAGCAGCCCCATGATGTCAGGGCCAACGTCCAGGCTCTCCATATTGACAACCAAAAGTATAAAAACACACAAAAACTTCTGAACCACAAAGAAGAACACTGCTGTGACCCGTGATCAGGAACTGCAAGTTAGCACCAACTCAAAAATGACAACAGTTTATCTAGGTTTCGTCTTTAATAACCAGACTTCTTCAGAACAAACAAGTCACATACCCTAACAAACTTTAAATACTCCTCCACTAATTACATTCAATTAACATACCCACTATCCAATAAAATATGCAAATAAGCTTGCATTCATTCTTAAGATGTATGAAATACATCAAATACACTCATATTACCACTAAATTGCAAATTCATACTTAATGCATACAAAAAATACTGAATAAATAAATGAATAAAAAAAGTATGTAAAATATGTAATTAACAAATATCATACTGCAAAACATTACTAAACAGTTTATGATTAAAAATTCAAAAACTAAGAAACAAACAACACAACAATATATATATATATATATATATATATATATATATATATATATATATATATATATTAATGTAAAATCCATTCCACCTTAAATCCATTATATATATATATATATATATATATATATATATATATATATATATATATGTACACCCCCATCACCCCATAATATGTTTTAGTTTTAAAATGGGAGCTAAACTTATGTATCATTGATGCCTGGAAACACTGTGGCATCCAATCTTAACTGCCACTTCATTTCACATATATCAAGGTGCACGTCTAAGACAGCACCTTGAACATCTTTTTTAATGTGCTGTATTACACAAAATTTTAATTGATGACCAGAATGTTGTTCTATATGTCGAACTAGAGCATTGGTACTTTTCATATGTTTAATATCCAAAATATGCTCACTAATTCTTTCCTTGAACGCTCTACAAGTCTTTCCCACATAAAAGGCTGAGCAACAGCCCATGTATAATCCCCAACGTTTATGGGGATTATCGGGTGTATAATTAATCTGCAAAAAAAATATGTAAGGAGCATGCACAGTTATTATCAAAAGGATTTTCATTTATCCCCACGGTGAGGGGAAGTTTGAATGAAATCTTGATTGATTTAAAAATGTTAACCAGTAGAATGAACCTGAAGATGTTTTTTGATAATAATATTGAACAAGGAAGGTTTGCTTTGAGAAAGCTGAGTAAATTTAATCCTCCTTTAAATGGGATTGTGGCTCTTTATGAGAAAATATGTGAACTAGACATTAGAGAATATATGAAGAAAAGCAGGAATGTTATTGAAAATAGATTATTTAATGAGAATAATAACTTAGATAAAGATGAGCAAGCCTTATTAAAGGAATTAATTAATGATAAAACTCTTAGGTTCATGAAACCTGACAAAAGTAGTGGTACTGTAATTATGGATAGGAATGATTATACTAATTACATGTTAAGTATGTTAAGTGATGACACCTATGAGGAGAGCAGTCTAAATCAGGTTAACATAGCATACCAAAAAATTGATTTGATGATAGAGGATTTACTAATGCAAGGGCAAATTGATGAGACTGAGTATTATTATTTGAAAAATGATTTTCCAATGATAAGTAGTATTTTTCGAATTCCCATATTACATAAAGGACTGAGCAATGTTAAATTTAGGCCTATTCTAGATGGAAAAAGAAGTAAAACTTGCTTTATTAGTAGATTTTTGGATTTTCATCTACAAAGAGGCATAAGGAAATTTGAATACATTACTAAGGACTCATGGCATTTTTTGGAGAACCTTAAAGCAATCACGATAGGTAAACAAATTATTCTCTTGGCCATTGATGTCTGTAATTTATTTTCAGTGATTCCAAGTGACATTGGACTACAGTGGTTAGAAATTCAGTTACTTAAAACTGGGATGTATGAACAGGATCGTATTAATGTTTTTGTCACATTAATGGAAGCCGTATTAGATAACAACTATATATTTTTTGAAGGCCATTATTTTAAGCAAAATACTGGGGTGGCAATGGGTGCTGCATGTGCCCCTATATATGCAAATTATACAATGTCCTTCTGGGAACAGCAGTTTGTTTTTGACAGTCAATATATCCAACATATTCGGCATTATACCCGCTTTTTGGATGACATTTTTGTGATTTGGGATGGGAGTGTCGAGATTATGAATATGTTTATTGAATACATAAACAACACAGTGCACTTTTTGAAGTTTACCTTTGAATTTAGTACAGAAGAGTTATCGTATTTGGATGTCCAATTAAAGGTGGACAAAGTTAATAGTTGTTTGACTTCTGGTATTTATAGAAAGCCCACCTTTTCAAATTCATATTTGAACTACTAAAACTGGCATCCTAGCCATCAGAAAAAGGCCATTGTGAAAGGTCAGATGGTTAGGGCAGCCAGAATGGTGAGTGAAGATCAAGAATTTGTTAAAGAGGTGGAATTCATAAAGAGTATGTTTGTTAAACGAGGATATCCTATTGACTTATGTAATTCTATTGGAGATGAGGTAGTACGTAAAAGAAACGAAGGTAATTACATGGCGTTACTAACTACAAATAGTAATAGGAATAGTTTGACAAACAACAATGATTACACTGGAAACTCAACCAACTAAAGGAGAAGTGACACGACAAAAAATACTACAGTTAAGTCAGAATCTGAAATATATTTCATTACCACATACTCCTATGATGCTAAACACATTGTCGAAATTATTCTTAACAATTGGAGGTTACTAAGATTGGACAACAATGTATGGAGTAAGTTGAATAGGCCCCCAAAAAATGGATATAGAAAAGGAAGGTAATTTAAACAGTTACTTGAAAAGGGTGGAAGTGACCTTTACGATATAAGTGAGTCAAAGAGTTAAGGGTAATTTCAAATGTGGGAGATGCAATGTATGTCAGCATATTTTGGTAACTGGGTCCAAGATAGAAGTAGCAGATGTGTCCATTGGGATTTATGGGCATTTTGATTGTTTTACTAAGAATGTTGTTTATTTAGCAAAATGTGTTCAATGCTCAGCCTTTTATGTGGGAAAGACTTGTAGAGCTTTCAAAGAAAGAATTAGTGAGCATATTTTGGATATTAAACATATGAAAAGTACCAATGCTCTAGTTAGACATATAGAACAAAATTCTGGTCATCAATTTAAATTTTGTGTAATACAGCACATTAAAAAAGATGTTCAAGGTGCTGTTTTAGACTTGCACCTTGATGTATGTGAAATGAAGTGGCAGTTAAGATTAGATGCCACAGTGTTTCCAGGCATCAATGATAACAGATGTTTGGCTCCCATTTTAAAATTAAAACATATTATGGGGTGATGGGGGTGTACATATATATATAAAATGGATTTAAGGTGGAATGCATTTTACATTAATATATATATTGTTGTGTTTGTTTCTTAGTTTTTGAATTTTTAATCATAAACTGTTTAGTAACGTTTTGCAGTATGATGTTTATTAATTACATATTTTTACATACATTTTTTTATTCATTTATTTATTCAGTATTGTATTTTTTTGTATGCATTAAGTATGAAGTTGCAATTTAGTGGTAATATGAGTGTATTTGATGTATTTCATACATCTTAAGAATGAATGCAAGTTTATTTGCATATTTTATTGGATAATGGTTATGTTAATTGAATGTAATTAGTGGAGGAGTATTTAAAGTTTGTTAGGGCATGTGACTTGTTTGTTCTGAAGAAGTCTGGTTATTAAAGATGAAACCTAGGTAAACTGTCATCATTTTTGAGTTGGTGCTAACTTGCGGTTCCTGATCATGGGTCACAGCAGTGTTCTTCTTTGTGGTTCAGAGGTTTTTGTGGTTTTTATACTTTCGGTTGTTGATATGGAGAGCCTGGAGGTTGGCCCTGACATCATGGGGCTGCTTGAGCGGATCAACCAGCAATTGTCTGAGCATACCCAGCAAATTAAGCAGTTGATAGACCAACAGCAGTGTATAAACTAAAGTCCGTGGGGGAGTTTGGGAAGTTTAGGTGGTCTTTTAACTCAACCTACTCCAAGAGTAGCGGCTGGCCCAGGAATGGGACCCCACGAAGTGAATACTGGTGAGCAGATCCTAAATGGGGCTAAAAGTGTTGTTGGTACTGCAATGTACAAGCCAAATTTTGACAAAATGCAATAGGTTCATAGGTTCATAGGTTCATACTAGGCTATCTGCCCTAGGTCATTTATAAGCCTAGCCAGAATGTGTTTGGCTTTCGCACCCATTTTAAATTTATTTTGCTATGCCCTTTTTCGAGGTTAGTATACTGTGCCTCTGTCTAACAGTGACACAGAAGTGATACCCGGGGTAAACCTACGATCTCCCATCCACTCATCAAGATTCCTCTTGAAGAGAGTCAATGAGGGACTCTGCCTAACCTGGACTGGGATTTTATTCCAGAGTGAAGGGAGCCTCTGGGTTATGAATCTGTCCCTCCAGCATGTCCTATTTATTTCAGTGCTGAGGGTCAAGTCTCTTGAGCGCGTAGCTCGATGGGATTTGGATTTTCTGAGGTGCAGCATGTCCATTAATTCTGGGTTGGACATGGCTTTATACGTCAGGCACAGATTGCCTCTGAACAGGCGGTATGCCACTGAGTAGAGCTGGAGTTTCTTTAACCGGGCAGCATATGGCATCTGTTTGAGCCCTTTGATCTTCTTGGTGAGGTAATTTTGGGGTCTTTCCAGTTGCTGCAGGTGTCTGTTAAGGTACATCCCAAAAGGGACATTGTACTCAATTATGGGCCTGATGAGGGATGAGTAAAGCGGCACGATGACCTCCCCTGATCTAGATGTGAATCTCTTCATGATTAGGTGGGCTATATAAAATGTTTTTCTAACCACTTTGGCCACGTGGTTGTCAAATGAGAGATTGCTATCAACTTGGGTCCCCAGGTCTCTAATTACTTCTTCTGTATTTAATGGATTACCACCTATGTGGTAATTTGTGGGCAGTTTGTTTTTGCCAAAGGGGATGACTGTACACTTTTTGGCATTTATCTTGAGGCCATGGCTCTGGCACCAGTTGTCTTTTTCTATGAGGCCCTTTTGGAGGATGCTTGTGTCAGCTGGAGAGTCGATTATGGCGCCCAGTTTGCAGTCATCTGTGAACTTGGTCAGCCACAGTCCTTCCTTGTTGGCCTGTACCTCCGAGAAATATATACCGAACAAAAGAGGTCCCAGGACTGAGCCTTGTGGGACACCACTTGTAACTGGTTTGGAGTCTGACATGGCTCCAGCAATTTTAACCATGTGGGTTCTGTCCTTGAGCCAATTTGCAATCCATCTAGTGACATAGGGGTTTATATTTAAGCTGGTGAGCTTATCTATAATGCCCGAGTGGGGTATTGTATCGAAGGCTTTTGCGTGGTCCAGGTAGGCTGTGTGGACCACCTTCCCCTCGTCAATGGCCTTGGTGACTGTTTCAAAGAAATCAACCAGGTTTAAGAGGCAGGATCTGCCCTTAACAAAGCCAAACTGGGTAGGATCCAGTGTCTGTAGGTCCCCAATATCTTTATTTATGAGGTCCATGATGATCCTTTCCATAGCTTTGCAGACCAAGCTAGTCAGGCTTATGGGGCAATAGTTTCCAGGATCCGTTGAGGCACCACCTTTATGGAGAGGGACCACTGTTGTTGTACGCCACTCTTTGGGCACATATCCTGTAGTAAGGCTGAGATTGAACAATAGTTTTATGTTTGGGTTTAGCTCTTCTTGGAGTTCATGTAGCACGCAGCCCGGGACACCATCTGGTCCCATTGATGCTGTGTTTTTTGCTTTGGAGAGGGCGGCTCTTACCTGAGCATCTGAGATGCCAGGGGGGCAGCACTCTGCTGGGATAGATATTTGCCCTTTTGGTGGGGTGGGGGGGAGAAGTTTGTGCTGAACCTGTCAGCTAGGATGTTGGCAATGTCTGTGGGTTTGGTGTATTTTTTGTCATTTTGGACTAATTCTGAGCATATCTGGGTATTACCACCCAGGTTCCTAACATAACTAAAGAAAGCCTTGTGATTATCCTTAGTGTCCTGTGCAATTTTTCGCTCAAAGCTGGCCTTAGACGATTTTATGAGTGCCCATAGTTTTTTGCTAATACTGATCAGAGATGCCTTCCCTTTTTGGGATTTTGCTCTATCATTTAGTAGCTTCCTCCTTCTATTGTATAGTTTGTTTATGGCTGGGGTCCACCAGACAGGACGTCTGCCTTTGAAGGATTGGGTCTTAGTTTTATTTGGGATCGCATGATCCATGCATTCCTGAAGGTGTTCATAGAATGCGTTTATAAAGGATTCTGTGGTCTGGGCCGTATTTTCCACAGGCCCGGGGGCTTTGAAGGATTCCACCTCGGTTTTGAGGAGTGTGAAATTTGCTTTAGAGAAGTATTTCACTGTGGTTTTCTGGGCAGGGGGTGGGGTCGGGATGTGAATATCCAGTGAGATTAGTTTATGGTCTGATCTTACCAGTGAGGGATACACTTCTGGTCTGGAGCATAGAGTCCCCATGTTGGTGATGATCAGGTCCAGTATGTTTTCCCTTCTTGTGGGAGTGGTAACAAGTTGTTCCATAGCATTTGAGTTTATAAAGTCTAGGAACCTTTGGGCTAGGGTGTTGGAGCTAGAGTAATGCTCCCAGTCTATGTCTGGGTAGTTGAAGTCGCCCAATATAATGATGTTTGGAGAGACCTTCATATTTTCCAGTGTTCTCAGGAAGGCCGTGTGGGGTTCCTGGGTTTGGGAGGGTGGTCTGTAGCAGGCTATAAACTGGAAGGCAGTTTTACCCACTGTTAGTTGCACATGGATAGTCTCTGATGCTTCGTGCTTTGCCACCAACCTGGAGGTGTGGGTATCTTTGATGAATATTGATACTCCCCCTCCTTTTGTGGTTTGGTCCAAGTTTTGGGGCCGAAAACATGGTATGAGGTATAACCTGGTAGTGCTGGGGTGCTCTCAGAAGCCCTAAACCAGGTTTCTGTTACTGCACAGATATCAATGTTCTCCATGCTAAGGAGAGTTTCGAGTGCGTGCATCTTGAGGTTTAGACTTCTGGCATTGAGTAGCATTACTCTTAGTTTCTTATCCCTTGTGATACCTATGGAGGTGGGTTTGTCTTTTGAGCCTTGCCTAAAAAAGGCACTATGGGGGTAGCAAGAGCCTTTGCCAATATCCGAAAGCCCAGGGGTGACAGGTGCAAGCCGTCCCTAGCGAAGCATCGTGGCTTGTCAAGCATATCATCCCAAGCTGACAGGCATTGGATCCCCTTTGAATGACACCAGTACTTAAGCCAATTGTTGAAATTGATCATCTTGTCTTCATATTGTGGCATCATTCTTGGTGAGAGTAAGATGCTACTCAAGGTCAGGGTCATACCGGCCTGGGCTACATGCTCAGAGAGCTCCTCTATGTCTCTTTTCATGTAGTCTAGGGAGGTACGTCTCAGGTCATTCACACCAGCATGGACAATGACTGAGTCATATTTGTACTTGCCTTGGAGTGACCTGAGTGCTTGTGTTATGTGGCGGATCCTAGCGCCTGACAGGCTGCTCACTGTGACCCTCTCCTTGTTCAGCCTGGTGAGCGGGACGTCAGTGTGCCTGACGATAGAGTCACCTATCACAAGTGTATCAGGTGTGTTGTTTAGTCTTAAGGGCTGTGACTGTTTGGCACACTGGCTTTGTGAGATATGTGTTGCACGTGTTTTGTTTTGGGGTAGCGGTTGCTTGGGTGTCTGCTTTGGAGGTCTCTGCTGCTTAGGCAGAACTTTATTTAGAGCCTCCGAGTATGTTTTTGTGTGATTATGTGTTTGGTTTGCTGTTGTGGTAGGTCTATGTGAGACTGGAATTGTAGTGAGTGTGGTTTCCTTCTCCTCCTGACTGGTTATGCCAGTACTGAGTTGAGAGAGCTTAGCCTCCAGTTTGGCTATATGGTTGCATCTCTCACATGTGTTGGAATTTGTTGGGAGGAGGAGAGGGTTGTCTGTGTACATGAGGCAGTTGTAACATTGCCTCAAGATTCCCAGATTCACCAGCTGGACCGGAGAGGAGATTGACAACTGACCTTTGGACATGCTAGAATAATATTGGGAATTCCTTTATAATTGAAAACAAGGGCCAGTGGGGAGTGAGGGTGTAGTGCTTTTAATTTTTAGTGCTGACTTATATAATTGCTTTAGTGAGCAAGTGCCAGGTAACTTAAGTGCAATGTGTTACAGGTAACTTAAATGCAAAAACGACAGACAGTAACTTTCTTTCAAGTGAAACAAGGAAATAAGTACAGTAAGCAATGCAGCTATCACTAGTGATCCACAGAAGCGCTGAGAAGCCGCTTATTAAGTGGAATTAGCATTCCAGGGAAATAACAAGCAATCAAACAACAAGCATATAAACAAAGCTAGATTCAGCAGGCCTGGATCTAGTCTATGCTACAGCAAACAAGGTGTACCAATTTCAGTAAGATACAGTTCAAATATTCAGGCACTATAAACCTTTAACCAGAAATTCCCAGCTCAGAAGGGCAGAGTCCAGCCTCTTCT
This sequence comes from Protopterus annectens, assembly GCF_019279795.1. Classification (NCBI taxonomy): domain Eukaryota; kingdom Metazoa; phylum Chordata; order Ceratodontiformes; family Protopteridae; genus Protopterus; species Protopterus annectens. Next base: position 388,269,717 of record NC_056731.1, on the reverse strand, counting down.
CCCACAAGAGTGCAGACCACAAACCTTCTTAATGCAAAATAACTGGCCTGAAGCCCAAGTGCCTAAACCAGAACTAATACACTTTAAGAATAACAGACACTGGGCTCTCAATCAGCAGTTCCCAACTTAGAAGGATGAAAGCTTCCTGTCCTGCCACCACAGTGCATGCCACAAACCTTCCTAATGTAAAACAACTGGTCTGAAGCCCAAGTGCTTAATCCAAAAGACTTAGAATGATAGCTACACTTTAATCAAGTTACTACCAAGCAGTAATAAATACAAACTGAATACTTTAGAGAATGCCTGGATTAGTGCTCAAGTTACACAAACAAAGCTAGATCCAGCAGGCCCGAATCCAGTCTATGCCACAGCAAACAAGGCACACCAACTTCAGTAAGAAGCAGTTCAGATATGCATGCACTATAAGCCTTTAACCAGAAATTCCCAGCTCAGAAGGACAGAGTCCAGCCTCTCCTCCCACAAGAGTGCAGACCACGAACCCTCTTAATGTAAAATAACTGGCCTGAAAGCCCAAGTGCTTAAACCAGAATTAATACACTTTTAGAATAACAGACACTGAGCCCTCAATCAGCAGTTCCCAACCTAGAAGGATGTAAGCTACCTGTTCTGTCACTACAGTGCAGACCACAAACCCTCTCAGTGCAAAACAACTGGTCCGTAGCCCAATGGAAAACTAACAGCTTTAGTTTCCAACAGGACAATAATTCTAACAATTTCACCAAGAGAGTGAACAAATCATTGGTAAACCGCATGAAAGAATTTGAGAAAAAATTATTTAACATGAAGAAATTGCAAATAGAAAACAGCTATTTGCATAAACATATTGAGTTGGGGCTGGTTCTGCGAGGGGTGCGGACTTGGAGATATCCTAATGGCATTGAAGGGAAGTTAGAAATGATTGATGAGGTTCATCAATTGTATGACCGGACTGGTTGTGAGTTAATGAAAATAATGATCAAGTATAACGACCAACTTATAGCAAGTTTGCTAGTAAATCTTAAGGAAGAAAATGAAATTATTTTAACTGATTTAAATTTTGCTCATTATCAAACTAACTACACTAACATGTTGTCTAGTATTGACTCGTTATTCATCAGAGAAAACAGCATAAAATTATTAGAGACACTGACGAGTATAAAAATAAAAGAGTTTATCCCCTTTCAAAAGGTAACCGTGGTTACCGGAGAGTATCGTCCAATGGTGATGTAGAGGCAGGACAGAAAGTGACAAGACAGCCGGAAGAGTACAATAGAGACGTTGAATCGGCGGAAGTCCCTTTAGATGGAGGGCCAAGGCATTCAGAGAGGTTGCGGAATTGAGGGCAGGGCGGCCAGCAAAGGGCAAGAATCGCGACTACCATTGGCAAGGAGCAAAGCCAAAAAGGTGGAATTATCCCCAGCAACAACATCATCCACATCAAGGTGCATGGAGATAGACGGTTGGTTGGGACAAACTCATGAAACAATTGAGTCTACCTCTGTTGGCCTACAGGTTAGTGGAGAAAGTAGGACTTTCAAAGTAAAGTTTGGGTTTGAGCAGCAGTCGTTTGACATTTTGGCTGGCCAAGCTGAATTGTTATTTGAGCGGACACATTTTGTAAATTCGAACTGATCAAATTGTATGGACCTTAATGTAAATGTATATGATTTAGCATTGAAAGTAACAACAAGCAATAATGTTTATGGGGGATTTGGTGCCACATTAGTAGCGGAGAATGGTATGTCATCTAGGGGCAGGTCTATTGTAAATTCTTTTGAGTCGCTCCCTGGTTTAACTGCACATTCATCTCCCAAGTTCACTAATAGTGAGGTAGACACAGGGAATGGAAGCTTGTGTTTACTTGATTAATCAATGGTTGAAATGGGAGACAGGGAAGATATTAACCTACCAAGAGGGTGGTCGTTAACCAATTTGGGTTCTCTTGACTGGGATGGTAATGGCAATGATGTAGATATGACTATGCATTGTGATCTACAGGTTAATGGGGTAAGTGCTAATTCCACGAATAAAAATACTGCCATTTTGAACAGCAGATGCTGGATACAAGATTAGAAGAAGCCGATATATCTGCTAAAGAGACACATAGTGTTAATTTAGATGGAGTTGATCCTATTGGTTTTGGTCTTCACGAACAGGACCCAATAGAAACTGTGATTGGACATAATGAAATAAATATTGAGGTACATAATGCCACAACAAGAACGGAGGGTAATAGGCTGTCTATGGGTCCAAGAGATGACCACTTATTAGAGCCATTGTTGGAAATGAGCATTTACCCTTGTCAAGACATTATTAACAGTGGGAACAACACTGACAATGGAAATACAAATTTAAATGCATTTGGACAACAAGAGGGTGGGGGACAAAATGGAGCATGTTATTTTGAGAATTTTGGTTGCTTGGGTTGCAATGAGGTTATTAGTGGTACAAGATGACAATGTAATGACAGACTTCAATTTGAGTTACGATGGGGAGTTAAGTTAAATGTTAGAATTCATTGATGCTATGCATGAGGTGGATAATGCTGTATCAACGAACAGCCCATGTATAATCCCCAACATTTATGGGGATTATCGGGTGTATAATTACTCTACAAAAGAAATAAGTAAGGAGCATGCGCAGTTATTATCAAAAGGATTTTCATTTATTCCCGTGGTGAGGGGAAGTTTGAATGAAATCTTGATTGATTTAAAAATGTTAACCAGGAGAATGAACCTGAAGATTTTTTTTGATAATAATATTGAACAAGGAAGGTTTGCTTTGAGAAAGCCGAGTAAATTTAATCCTCCTTTAAATGGGATTGTGGCCCTTTATGAGAAAATATGTGAACTAGACATTAGAGAATATATGAAGAAAAGCAGGAATGTTATTGAAAATAGATTATTTAATGAGAATAATAACTTAGATAAAGATGAGCAAGCCTTATTAAAGGAATTAATTAATGATAAAACTCGTAGATTCATGAAACCTGACAAAGGTAGTGGTACTGTAATTATGGATAGGAATGATTATACTAATTACATGTTAAGTATGTTAAGTGATGACACCTATGAGGAGAGTAGTCTAAATCAGGTTAACATAGCATACCAAAAAATTGATTTGATGATAGAGTATTTACTAATGCAAGGGCAAATTGATGAGACTGAGTATTATTATTTGAAAAATGATTTTCCAATGATAAGTAGTATTTTTGGAATTCCCATATTACATAAAGGACTGAGCAATGTTAAATTTAGGCCTATTGTAGATGGAAAAAGAAGTAAAACTTGCTTTATTAGTAGATTTTTTGATTTTCATCTACAAAGAGGCATAAGGAAATTTGAATACATTACTAAGGACTCATGGGATTTTTTGGAGAACCTTAAAGCAATCACGATAGGTAAACAAACTATTCTCTTGGCCATTGATGTCTGTAATTTGTTTTCGGTGATTCCAAGTGACATTGCACTACAGTGGTTAGAAATTCAGTTAGTTAAAACTGGGATGTACGAACAGGATAGTATTAATGTTTTTGTCACATTAATGGAAGCCGTGTTAGATAACAACTATATATTTTTTGAAGGCCATTATTTTAAGCAAAATACTGGGGTGGCAATGGGTGCTGCATGCGTCCCTATATATGCCAATTATATAATGTCCTTCTGGGAACAGCAGTTTGTTTTTGACAGTCAATATATGCAACATATTTGGCATTATACCCGCTTTTTGGATGACATTTTTGTGATTTGGGATGGGAGTGTTGAGATTATGAATACGTTTATTGAATGCATAAACAACACAGTGCACTTTTTGAAGTTTACCTTTGACTTTAATACAGAAGAGGTATCGTATTTGGATGTCCAATTAAAGGTGGACAAAGTTAATAGTTGTTTGACTTCTGGTATTTATAGAAAGCCCACCTTTTCAAATTCATATTTGGACTACCAAAGCTGACATCTTAGCCATCAGAAAAAGGCCATTGTGAAAGGTCAGATGGTTAGGGCAGCCAGAATGGTGAGTGAAGATCAAGAATTTGTTAAAGAGGTGGAATTCATAAAGAGTATGTTTGTTAAACGAGGATATCCTATTGACTTATGTAATTCTGTTGGAGATGAGGTAGTACGTAAAAGAAACAAAGGTAATTACATGGCGTTACTAGTAATAGTAATAGGAATAGTTTGACAAACAGTAATCATTACACTGGAAACTCAACCAACCAAAGGAGAAGTGACACAACAAAAAATACTACAGTTAAGTCAGAATCTGAAATATATTTCATTACCACGTACTCCTATGATGCTAAACACATTGCCAAAATTATTCTTAACAATTGGAGGTTACTAAGATTGGACAACAATGTATGGAGTAAGTTGTATAGGCCCCCAAAAATGTATATAGAAAAGGAAGGTCATTTAAACAGTTACTTGAAAAGGGTGGAAGTGGCCTTTACGATATAAGTGAGTCAGAGTTAAGGGTAATTTCAAATGTGGGAGATGTAATGTATGTCAGCATATTTTGGTAACTGGGTCCAAGATAGAAGTAGTGGATGTGCCCATTGGGATTTATGGGCATTTTGATTGTTTTACTAAGAATGTTGTTTATTTAGCAAAATGTGTTCAATGCTCAGCCTTTTATGTGGGAAAGACTTGTAGAGCTTTCAAAGAAAGAATTAGTGAGCATATTTTGGATATTAAACATATGAAAAGTACCAATGCTCTAGTTAGACATATAGAACAAAATTCTGGTCATCAATTTAAATTTTGTGTAATACAGCACATTAAAAAAGATGTTCAAGGTGCTGTTTTAGACGTGCACCTTGATATATGTGAAATGAAGTGGCAGTTAAGATTGGATGCCACAGTGTTTCCAGGCATCAATGATAACATAAGTTTATCTCCCATTTTAAAACTAAAACATATTATGGGGTGATGGGGTTGTATATATATATATATATATATATATATATATATATATATATATATAAAATGGATTTGAGGTGGAATGCATTTTACATTAATATATATATTGTTGTGTTGTTTGTTTCTTAGTTTTTGAATTTTTAATCATAAACTGTTTAGTAACATTTTGCAGTATGATATTTGTTAATTACATATTTTTGCATACTTTTTTATTCATTTATTTATTCAGTATTGTATTTTTTGTATGCATTAAGTATGAATTTGCAATTTAGTGGTAATATGAGTGTATTTGATGTATTTCATACATCTTAAGAATGAATGCAAGCTTATTTGCATATTTTATTGGATAATGGTTATGTTAATTGAATGTAATTAGTGGAGGAGTATTTAAAGTTTGTTAGGGTATGTGACTTTGTTCTGAAGAAGTATGGTTACTAAAGACAAAACCTAGGTAAACTGTCATCATTTTTGAGTTGGTGCTAACTTGCAGTTCCTGATCACGGGTCACAGCAGTGTTCTTCTATGTGGTTCAATAAATGAAGCTCCCCTGAAGATTCTAGAATAATGTAATCTTCAGTAACCCCTAATCTTTATACAAAAACACATTCCTAAATTCTAGATAATACTATTATTATTTTATTTTATTTATTTATTTTATTTTACATTTGTTTACCAGGATAGTCTGACTGGACCAGGTCCATTTATAGAGGAGGCCCAGGGAGAAAAGCTCCACATTTACATAAAAATCGGACAAAAATAGTCAGACAGAAATGTAAAACAGACAAAGAGAATATCAACAATATCTAAAGTCATAAAAAAGCAACAATATGGTTACCATGGCTACCAATGGTAATGTCATGCAAGAGATAAAGAAATTAGAGTTGTGGTACTGTAGCATATATACAGCAAGCATACTAGGAAGGAAGGTATATATAGAAGCAAAATAAATGTTACGTAATACATGGACGTAGCCGGGTGTTCATAAGATGCGATTTAAGTGAGTTTTTGAACAGTGTGCTAGTGGAGGCAGAAGTCCGAGAAGAGGGGAGGCTATTCCAGGTTCTAGATATGGTGTGGGAGAGTAGGCATTATTATTAGCCCTTGAGATACAGAGTAGTGATTTCTCAACAGAATGGACAGGGTGATTAACTTTGTAGTGAGTGAGAAGCTGACTTAGCGCTGGGGTTTTATCAGGATGTTTCAGGATGTTATAGGCAGTGATTAGTTGGTGGTAACTGAGTAGTTGAGGACGTTCTAGCCATTGTAGGTCCCTTAGACCATGACAGTGGTGGGTTCTGAAAGAGGAGTTGTTAGCAAACTTGGCAATTTTATTATAGCATGACTCAAGTTTCTCAAGATCAAGTTTTCTGGTCAGGGTAAGAATTGGTGCTGCGTACAGTAGTGTGGACAATAGATGCGTTAGGGCTAGGCTGATTTGTGCCTGATCTGAGAGGACATTTTTTGTGTCTGTATAGTGTTCCCATTTTTTTGTGAAATTTTTTGATGGTTTGGGAAACATAGACATCAAAGAGGAGGTTTTTGTCAATTTCTACACCAAGGAGTTTAGTATGGCTTGAAGGAGAGATGGTAGTGCCATTTTTGGAAGTGATGGTAAAGGAACGAGGGGTAGTTTTCGATTTATTGGGATGAATAGGAGCAATGTAGTCTTGCTGGAGCTTAGGATGAGTCGGAAATCAGTAATCCATTTCTCCACAGAGGTAAAGGATTCCTGAGTCAGTTGTTGTAGAGTGGTGAGTGATGGGGAAGAGCAGATTAGAGCTGAATCATCTGCATACTGGATGAGTGTGGCATGTTGGGTGGAGGTATGCAGATTGTTAGTGAAAACAGAAGAAAGAAGTTGGCCCAGTATTGAGCCTTGTGGCACTCCAATGGTAGTAGGCAGTAAGGGAGATAGTGTGCCTTGCCACTGGATGGATTACTGCCTGTCCGATAGGTAATTCTTGAACCACGCCACAGTAGATGGGGCAAAGGATAGGGAGGCTAGAGTATCTAGTAGTAAGGAGTGTGAGACCATATCAAAAGCTTTGGAGAGATCTAAGAATATAGCAGTTACAAAGTTATTGTCATTTCTGTGTTGGTTGACCAAATTAGTAAAAGAGAGAAGGGCAGTAGTTGTACTATGGTATGACCGGAATCCATGTTGTGTGGTGGAAAGAAGCTTATGAGTGTTCAGGAATTTTATAACCTGAGAATGAATACATTTCTCAAGTAGCTTAGATAAGGGAGCTAGTATGGCAATTGGGCAGTAATTTGAGAAGTCAGAAGAGTTGCCACCTGTATGAAGTGGAATGATTTATTATTAATTATTATTATTAATGCTATTCTACAAAGGAAATAATACATAACAACAAGCCCTTTGAAATCAATGGGAATCCTAAAAGTACATTAAGACTATGGAAAAACAATTCTTGCCCTAAGAGGTCTGAGTTGACTGTGGCATAATCATCATAGCAGTCTGTAGCGCTTGCCCTAACTACCTCCTGTATGCCATGCAGGTGCTCCTGGAGAGGGGTGCTGAATGATGCACTGTGGTGCTGTCACTGATTTTAGCAAGTAATGTGACCTCTTATGCAGTTCCACACTCATATCTTAAGCAGCTGGCTCCTGAGAGGTCTCCAGTCTACAGCAAAAATTCATTAGTGTGAGATGAGCCATCCAACATGTCTCAGTCTTCTCCCAGGAGATGCAAGCAAGCATCCTCAGTCCTATCCCTCCCCAGCAGGCTTTCCAGTGACTTGGTCTCTGCTTGCACCTGGACTAGCTAGTTTGTAGTCAGAGATATGTCTTTCTGTACCACAGAACTGACTCTTGATTAGTTTCCTGATAGATGTAGTAGCTAGATTCAAAAATATAAGGTTAGTTCATCAACAGGGACCAATAGTCCTGTGTTGATTTTTTGAAGTTTTTTTCTCATTCTTTCTTTGCTTATAGCTAGGAACATCAAGTGGGGTAAGGAATGGTTTTCCTCAGCTTTAACTGTTAATATGTATTTTTAACAATTGTCTAAGAATATTATACTCTTTCAGAAAACTTTGAGGTTTGTAACATTATACTGTTTTATAGATCTGTAAAATATTGCATTTTATTTCCCGTTTTGCTGGTGTACCCTGTGTTTGAGTTTACAGAAAAATTGTTAGGACTGAGTGTTTCACATTCCTTGTGCCATTTCTACATTTCATAACTTTGAACAGCTTTGCTTGAATTTTATAACGTCCAAGCCAGACTTCATTTTTGTATGAGTGAATTTATAATGCCTAGAAATGCTGTAATGAGGCAAATAGCAACATCATCCATATTGGCAAGGGCCATAATGGGTGTCAGGTGAACCTGTATCAATAGATGTTTTAAAGTATAGGCCTTAAGGTATTTTCACTTCTGATAAATATTATTTTTGGATGCTGAAGTATATTTGCATGTTTTCGTACAGTAAAAATAACAACATGATTATTAATTATGCCAAGACATCACCTGTTGCAGTACTATGCTTTTTTGAGAATACAGTCCAGAATGTCTGCTGTAAAAGTTCTTTTATCTGTTCTAGGTGGCATCCTTTTGAATTTATGACAACCACACAATATATAAAAGTAGTATTTTTATCTGTCTTTTGACCAAGAGCAGTATTTCCTTTTTAAGAAACCTGATATTTTTCATAATATTGCAAGTTTCCTCTCAGGGATATTTTTAGCACAGAATATTTATTAAGGCATTTGGGGCTAATTTTGTCAATAATTGTGTACTGTTTGTGTAAACTTTGAATTTTGTGGAACAAGAATGTTTGCTGAGAAAAGGGTTGGAAAGTATGTGTCAGTCTGACAATCTACTTCTCATTTTATTCGGTTAGTGTGTATGCAATGTTTGAACAGCACTTGTAGGAAAGTTTTGTGAAAAACTTTGAATTTTGTGGAACAAGAAAGTTTACAGAATAATGGGTGGGGAATTGTGTCAGTGTAATACTTACGCTCACGTGACAACTTACCTGGTATTTTGATTCTGTTAGTGTGCATGTGACGGAGCAGTACTGACATCAGAATTCGTTCTACTTTTACATTAATCTAAGGGAATGGAAAAGAGTTATGACTATATATCAACTTACCATGCAACCGACTTGCTCCGCCTATGCTTATGGCATTTGATGTTTCTTTCCCTATTACAGCATGGATACTTATTTCCAATCCATCTGGCTCTTCTCCCACTGTACTTAGAAAGAAAAACACTTACCACGGAGTGCATGTTATTAGTGCAGACTCAGTGTAAGCCTCATCCAATAGTAGGTCAACCTGCAGTTGCCACTGGTTGTTCCTCAGACCATTCACTTACTTCTCCTGCTTCCACCGTTGTAGTCCCTTGGCCAGCATGGCAGCCATGTCCTCTTTGGCTGTTCCATTGCTTGATATGGGCATAGGAAAAACATCTCCTCTTGGTCTGGGAAACTCTTTTGGAGACTCTTCGCCAGGGAACTGGGGTAAGATAAAATTAGACAGGCCAGATGCCGCTTCTTTGAGTCAACCCACTCATGCTGGAACTCCTATTAAGAAAAAAAAAACTTAAACGTGTATTTTCTGATGAAGTTACTGCATTAAAAATGTGAGTTCTTTACCTTGGCTAGATATGCATTATTGGCAATAAATCCTAGTATGCAAAATTATTTACAGGTGCACACTTCCTGTAAAAATTCTACCTAAGGAAATGGTTTGATTATTTTGATTCTGATTTTGTCAAAGATAAGGCTTCTTCTCCTTCTGTAGATTCCCAAGCCCCACTCTCTGATTGTGAGGAAAACTTTAAATCTTAATATCTTGTGGAGGGATTTTCATTTAGTTAGACCTTTGCCAGGGAATGAAGTATTTTTAATCTCTGGTCCAGCTGGTGAATATGGGAATCTTGAGGCAATGTTACAACTGCCTCATGTACACAGACAACCCTCTCCTCCTCCCAACAAATTCCAACACATGTGAGAGATGCAACCATATAGCCAAACTGGAGGCTGAGCTCTCTCAACTCAGTACTGGCAAAACCAGTCAGGAGGAGAAGGAAACCACACTCACTACAATTCCAGTCTCACATAGACCTACCACGACAGCAAACCAAACACATAATCACACAAAAACATACTTGGAGGCTCTAAATAAAGATCTGCCTCAGCAGCAGAGACCTCCAAAGCAGACACCCAAGCAATCGCTACCCCAAAAAAAAACACGTGCAATACATATCTCACAAAGCCAGTGTGCCGAACAGTCACAGCCCTTAAGGCTAAACAACACACCTGATACACTTGGTGACTCTATCATCAGGCACACTGACGTCCCACTCACCAGGCTGAACAAGGAGAAGGTCACGGTGAGCAGCCTGTCAGGCGCTAGGATCCGCCACATAACACAAGCACTCAGGTCACTCCAAGGCAAGTACAAATATGACTCAGTCATTGTCCATGCTGGTGTGAATGACCTGAGACGTACCTCCCTGGACTACATGAAAAGAGACATAGAGGAGCTCTCTGAGCATGTAGCCCAGGCTGGTATGACCCTGACCTTGAGTAGCATCTTACCCTCACCAAGAATGATGCCACAGTATGAAGACAAGATGATCAATTTCAACAATTGGCTTAAGTATTGGTGTCATTCAAAGGGGATCCAATGCCTATCAGCTTGGGATGATATGCACGACAAGCCACGATGCTTTGCTAGGGACGGCTTGCACCTGTCACCCTGGGCTTTCGGATATTGGCAAAGGCTCTTGCTACCCCATAGTGCCTTTTTAGGCAAGGCTCAAAAGACAAACCCACCTCCATAGGTATCACAAGGGATAAGAAACTAAGAGTAATGCTACTCAACGCTAGAAGTCTAAACCTCAAGATGCACGACTCGAAACTCTCCTTAGCATGGAGAACATCGATATCTGTGCAGTAACAGAAACCTGGTTCAGGGGTCCCGAGAGCACCCCAGCACTACCAGGTTATACCTCATACCATGCTTTTTGACCCCAAAACTTGGACCGAACCACAAAAGGAGGGGGAGTATCGATATTCATCAAAGATACCCACACCTCCAGGTTGGTGGCAAAGCACGAATCATCAGAGACTATCCATGTGCAACTAACAGTGGGTAAAACTGCCTTCCAGTTTATAGCCTGCTACAGACCACCCTCCCAAACCCAGGAACCCCACTCGGCCTTCCTGAGAACACTGGAAAATATGAAGGACTCTCCGAACACCATTATATTGGGCGACTTCAACTACCCAAACATAGATTGGGAGCATTACTCTAGCTCCAACACCCTTGCCCAAAGGTTCCTAGAATTCATAAACTCAAATGCTATGGAACAACTTGTTACCACTCCCACAAGAAGGGAAAACATACTGGACCTGATCATCACCAACATGGGGACTCTATGCTCCAGACCAGAAGTGTATCCCTCACTGGTAAGATCAGACCATAAACTGATCTCACTGGATATTCACATCCCGACCCCACCCCCTGCCCAGAAAACCACAGTGAAAACTTCTCTAAAGCAAATTTCACACTCCTCAAAACTGAGGTGGAATCCTTCAAAGCCCCCGGGCCTGTGGAAAATACGGCCCAGACCGCAGAATCCTTTATAAATGCATTCTATGAACACCTTCAGGACTGCATGGATCATGCAATCCCAAAGAAAACCAAGACCCAATCCTCCAAAGGCAGACGACCTGTCTGGTGGACCCCAGCCATAAACAAACTATACAATAGAAGGAGGAAGCTACTACATGATAGAGCAAAATCCCAAAAAGGGAAGGCATCTCTGATCAGTATTAACAAAAACTAAGGGCACTCATAAAATCGTCTATGGCCAGCTTCGAGAGTAAACTTGCACAGGACACTAAAGATAATCACAAGGCTTTTTTTAGTTATGTTAGGAACCTGGGTGGAATTCCCAGATATGCTCAGAATTAGTCCAAAATGACAAAAAATACACTGATCCCACAGACATTGCCAACATCCTAGCTGACAGGTTCAGCGCAAACTTCTCCCCTCCCCACCAAAAGGGCAAATATCTATCCCAGCAGAGTGCTGCCCCTGACATCTCAGATGCTCAGGTGGGAGCCGCCCTCTCCAAAGCAAAAACACAGCATCAATGGGACCAGACGGTGTCCCAGGCTGCGTCCTACATGAACTCCAAGAAGAGCTAAACCCAAACATAAAACTACTGTTCAATCTCAGCCTTACTACAGGATATGTACCCAAAGAGTGGCGTACAGCAACAGTGGTCCCTCTCCACAAAGGTGGTGCCTCAACGGACCCTGGAAACTATCGCCCCATAAGCCTGACTAGCTTGGTCTGCAAAGCTATGGAAAGGATCATCATGGACCTCATAAATAAAGATATTGGGGACCTACAGACACTGGATCCTACCCAGTTTGGCTTTGTTAAGGGCAGATCCTGCCTCTTAAACCTGGTTGACTTCTTTGAAACAGTCACCATGGCCATTGACAAAGGGAAGGTGGTCCACACAGCCTATCTGGACCTCGCAAAAGCCTTCGATACAATACCCCACTCGGGCATTATAGATAAGCTCACCATCTTAAATATAAACCCCTATGTCACTAGATGGGTTGCAAACTGGCTCAAGGACAGAACCCACATGGTTAGAATTGCTGGAGCCATGTCAGACTCCAAACCAGTTACAAGTGGCGTCCCACAAGGCTCAGTCCTGGGACCTCTCTTGTTTGGTATATATTTCTCGGAGGTACAGGCCAACATGGAAGGACTGTGGCTGACCAAGTTCGCAGATGACTGCAAACTGGGCACCATAATCGACTCTCCAGCCGACACAAGCATCCTCCAAAAGGGCCTCGTAGAAACAGACAACTGGTGCCAGGGCCATGGCCTCAAGCTAAACGCCAAAAAGTGTATAGTCATCCCCTTTGGCAAAAACAAAGTGCCCACAAATTACCACATAGGTGGTAATCCATTAAGTACAGAAGAAGTAATTAGGGACCTGGGGACCCAAGTTGATAGCAATCTATCATTTGACAACCACGTGGCCAAAGTGGTTAGAAAAACATTTTATATAGCCCACCTAATCATGAAGGGATTCACATCTAGATTAGGGGAGGTCATCGTGCCTCTTTACTCATCCCTCATCAGGCCCATAATTGAGTACAATGCCCCTTTTGGGATGTACCTTACCAAACACCTGCAGCAACGGGAAAGACCCCAAAAGTACCTCACCAAGAGGATCAAAGGGCTCAAACAGATGCCATATGCTGCCCGGTTAAAGAAACTCCAGCTCTACTCAGTGGCATACCGCCTGCTCAGAGATGACCTGTGCCTGACGTATAAGGCCATGTCCAACCCGGAATTAAGGGACATGCTGCACCTCAAAAAATCCAAATCCCATCGAGCTACACGCTCAAGAGACTTGAACCTCAGCACTGAAATAAATAGGACATGCTGGAGGGACAGATTCATAACCCAGAGGCTCCCTTCACTCTGGAATAAAATCCCAGTCCAGGTTAGGCAGAGTCCCTCATTGACTCTTTTCAAGAGGAATCTTGATGAGTGGATGGGAGATCGTAGGTTTACCCCGGGTATCACTTCTGTGTCACTGTTAGACAGAGGCACAGTATACTAACCTCGAAAAAGGGCATAGCAAAATTAATTTAAAATGGGTGGTGAAAGCCAAACATACTCTGGCTAGGCTTATAAATGCCCTAGGGCAGATAGCCTAGTATGAACCTATGAACCTATGAACCTATGAACAAATACATGTTTCCCCTGAACTGAAGAGATAATAAGCATTTATTACAAATGGATGTACCTCATTCCTCACCTATCCCTCCTTCACTGCCTGCCCAGGAGGATGTGTTGAATGCTGGCTGTATTTATCCTAATATCCAGCCATCAATCCCTAGACTCCAAACCAGTTACAAGTGGTGTCCCACAAGGCTCAGTCCTGGGACCTCTCTTGTTCGGTATATATTTCTCAGAGGTACAGGCCAACACGGAAGGACTGTGGCTGACCAAGTTCACAGATGACTGCAAACTGGGTGCCATAATTGACTCGCCAGCCGACACAAGCATCCTCCAAAAGGGCCTCATAGAAACAGACAACTGGTGCCAGAGCCATGGCCTCAAGCTAAATGCCAAAAAGTGTATAGTCATCCCCTTTGGCAAAAACAAAGTGCCCACAAATTACCACATAGGTGGTAATCCATTAAGTACAGAAGAAGTAATTAGGGACCTGGGGACCCAAGTTGATAGCAATCTCTCATTTGACAACCACATGGCCAAAGTGGTTAGAAAAACATTTTATATAGCCCACCTAATCATGAAGGGATTCACATCTAGATCAGGGGAGATCATCGTGCCTCTTTACTCATCCCTCATCAGGCCCATAATTGAGTACAATGCCCCTTTTGGGATGTACCTTACCAGACACCTGCAGCAACTGGAAAGACCCCAAAAGTACCTCACCAAGAGGATCAAAGGGCTCAAACAGATGCCATATGCTGCCCGGTTAAAGAAACTCCAGCTCTACTCAGTGGCATACCGCCTGTTCAGAGGCAATCTGTGCCTGACGTATAAAGCCATGTCGAACCCGGAATTAATGGACATGCTGCACCTCAGAAAATCCAAATTCCATCAAGCTACGCGCTCGAGAGACTTGAACCTCAGCACTGAAATAAATAGGACATGCTGGAGGGACAGATTCATAACCCAGAGGCTCCCTTCACTCTGGAATAAAATCCCAGTCCAGGTTAGGCAGAGTCCCTCATTGACTCCCTTCAAGAGGAATCTTGCTGAGTGGATGGGAGATCGTAGGTTTACCCCGGGTATCACTTCTGTGTCACTGTTAGACAGAGGCACAGTATACTAACCTTGAAAAAGGGCATAGCAAAATAAATTTAAAATGGGTGGCGAAAGCCAAACACATTCTGGCTAGGCTTATAAATGCCCTAGGGCAGATAGCCTAGTATGAACCTATTAACCTATGAACCTATAAAAAAGATAAGCTTTGTAAGGGGAAATATATGCTTTGTCATTCGGACAGCCCGAGGGAATTGGCACCCACTCTTCCTGCAGAAAAAGTTTTTTTGAACGAAACTATTTCTTCCTTTTCCTTGCTTATCTAAACATACTTTTACTGTGCCTATGGTCACTGCTACTACTACAGTCCTGAGAAAGTGTGCTTGGATATGTCGCCAAATGTTTGCTGATGAGTTAAAGAATGAAAACTTGGATTCAGCTTCAGATAAGGAGGCATTATTTATCTTCTGCTGTCCAAGTTCTCAAACAATATGATGAAAGAGATAAATGAATTCAGGCAGTTTCTAAGATATTTCCTGTACCTCAATATAAATCTTACAGGTCTCCTTCTTACACACAAAAGAGCCAAATAAACAAAACCAGTCCTTTTCTGGCAAACAGACTGCAAAAATATATAATGTGCCTTCAGGTGTCATTAGGCTGTAATCAGTTGAAAGTGGTGCAGGAAGGTTACAGATGGCACTGATACAAAAACTTCCTTTAAGGGGAATACCCCCCCCCAAATGGAATGTTTTCCTCACTTTCTTCAGTCTTTACATACCCAGGGAGTTATAGAACCTTTGCCTTTAAGACAAAAGAGCAAAGGTTTCTGTTATTCAGTTTCTGGTATGAAAGAGAGAGGCTTCCTGGCTGCCAGTACTAGATCTTTCATTTCTAAATCTGTATGTCAAATTTCCAAAGTTCAAAGTGTTGACCTTAGCGAAGCCCAAAGTTCAAAGTGTTGACCTTAGAGAAGCCCAAAGTTCAAAGTGTTGACCTTAGAGAAATTGTTACCTATCATTCCTCACATGAGTTGCTTGGTAACTCTAGACCTAAAAGATGCTTAGTACCATATTCCTGTAGCCATAGGCTTCAGGAAATTTCTGAGGTTGCATTACCATTTATCTGCATTAATCTTTGGTTTATCTACATCTTCAAGGGTATTCACAAAATGTCTAGCCCTAGTCATAACTTATTGGACATTGAATAGCATTCACATCTTTCCTTATTTGGACAACTTGCTTATCTTAGCAGAGTCCTTGACCATATGTCAAGTCATTAACATGGATTTTCTCTTTTGACCAGTCTAGGCTTCCAGATAAATATTGCAAAACCCTCCATGACTCTGTCTCTCAGGATTATATTTCTGTGATGTCTTATACATTATTCTCTTCAAAAAGGCCTTTTAATGCAAAAGGAGGTAGTTCTTTATCTGAATTTGCCTGAACTTTTCCAATCAGTCTTAGACTTATGCTAGAGAATTTCTCAGGACCATAGGATTCAAGGCTTCTATGAATCTCATGATATCGCTTCTCAGATTACACCTAAGAAAGATACAATGGTTTTAAAAAATGGACCCAGCACTTACATTTTCTGGAGTATCAAATTCTAGTTTTGGGCTTTATAAAAAGGGAACGGCATTGGTGGAAACAATATACTCAACTAAACCCAGGTCTCCCCTTCTCTCCTCAGATCCCAAACCGATCTGTCACCACAGACACTTCAGATTTTGCTTGGAGAGCAGTTTGTAGAGGGGTAAAGGTGCAAGGTCTGCAGAATCCTTCAGACAGACCAAAGCACATCAACTGAAAAGACATGTTGGTTGTGAAACATGGCTTCAAGTCTCTCTACCACCTTTGGTCCCCAGGACCTCTTCAAGTGATTACAGATAATACCACAGTCATATGGTACATCAAGTTGCATGGAGGTACAATAATAATGGCAGCTTGGGTGTTAGTTATTCAGCATTACTTATCCCAAACATAGTGACAGCCAAGCTGAGCAGAACCAGGACAGACCATTACGAATGGAAACTGAAAGAGGGTGTCTTCCAGTAACTGATCCGGTTGTGGAGAACACCTCAAACAGATCTGTTCATGACCTTTCAAAACAGACAACTAAACAAGTTTTGTTCCAGGGTTCCTTGCAAACAACCCTGGAAGATAGATGCATTTTTATTCCATTGGAAGGGCATGTTCCTTTATGCATTTCCACCTTTTCCACTGATATCCGGAGTAATTCTGTAGATTAAAAAGGATACCCCAAAAAATTGTGGTGATCCCCTTTTGTCCCAGGCCATTGATACTCACTTCTTATGGAACTGCCCAAGGGCAATTGCCACAAGCTTCCTCACAAACTTGATCTACTCACACAAGACAGGGAACTTTGATCCATCCTAGTATCAATAAACTTCAATTGACTGTCTGGATTATTGCATTTTAATATTATTTAGGCCCTTATTTCACAAGTATGTGTAGCAGGTTCTAAATGAGGCAATAATGCCTGCTACTAGAAAATCCTATGTTGGTAAGTGGAGGTGATTTTATAGATGGTGCTTACCCAATGACCAGATGCCCATCAGGGAATTTGGATCACTGGTTCTTAAGTATTGTAGGAGTTATCTGCCTCTGATCTCTCTTATTCTTCTATACAAGGTTCACCTTACAGCCATTTCAGCTTGTCTGCCCATGGATCATCCTCTTTCTACTGTGTTTGCTTTCAAACAGTTTCTGAAAGGAGTTTTACACTTGAAACTTTTTTGTAAACAGGTTACTCTTCACTGGGACCTCAACTATATGCTGGAAAATTGACTATGTCACCTTTTGAACCTGGTAAGTTGAATTAGTTTTCTAGATGGTGCCTAGGCAATAACCAGGGATCCATCAGGAGTTCTGTTCCACTGTTGTTCAAATACTTGTGTGTGTCACTTGCCTCTAGCCTTGCTTATTCTTCTATAAAGGTTCAACTTCATCTTGTGGCTATTTGCTGTTACACAGAATCCTTTACAGATTGCATTCCCTGCAAAATTATTTCCTACAAAGCAGAGTGGAAGGATTCTGATTCTGACAGAGATAAAGCTTCTTCTCTTGCAGATTACAACCCTAACTCTGTGACTGTGAGAACAACTTTGATTCTTATTCTTATGTGCATGAATTTCCATTTAATCAAACATTTGCTGATTTAAGGTTCTTGACCTGGAAAACTGTATTCATCATTTCTCTGACATCTGCAAAAAGAGTATCTGATTTGTAAGCTCTCATGGTGGGTGAACCTTAAAGGATTTCCATAGGGATAGAGTATCTTTAAGAACAAATTCTTCATTCATGCTCAACATGGTTTCACAGCTTGCTTTGAACCAAGCCATCAAACTCTCAGTTTTCTACCCAGAACCTAAAAATCAGGGAGAACAGATTTTGCATACTCTGGACATGAATAGGCAAATTGGGTACTATTTTGACAGAACTAAACCCTTTAGAAAATTTTACAAGCTATTTATTTCTTATCAAGGAAAAAAATAGACTCCCTGGGTTGAAACAGAACATTTCTTGGTACTTGTCACCGGCTACTGTTTTTGTTATGTCTGCCATGGCAAATCCATTTCAGGCAGTATTAAGTCACATTCTGCTAGAGCCTTGGCTTGTTTGGTGGCATACTGGGAATAGGGTGGACTCTAGAAGCATTCTAGAGGTGGTGGCATGGTCCTCTGTACATACCTTTATGAAGCATTACAAATTGTATTCCTTTTCTGGGTCCAGGTCAAACTTTGCTAGGACCATTCTCCAGGGGGTCCTGGATCCATATCTGTCCTCCTCCCAAGTTGGATAGGCTTTGGTAATCAACCCATATAGCCTAAGGACTACTACAGCAGTGGGAATGATAAACAGAGTGCAGTTGCATGAGATGCATTTACCCATAACAGTACATGTTCGAATTCCTCACTGCTGCAGTAGCCGCACCCACCCTCCATCACCCTCCCCTTGTATATAGTTGTAGCTGGGGTATAAAGTACGATTGTGCTTGTTTCTACTGCTTATATTTTATTGTTATTGTTATTATTAGTTGAGTATTTCAGGATTGTTAGGGTCTTCTCTTTCTGTATGGACAAGAAAGTCCTGAAGAAAGTTACACTCTGATTGCTGATTTCCCACCTAGAGATTAGCCAATGAGCAGTCAGAGTGAAGGGGGTGATGCAGAACTTTTTCACACTGTCTGGTTGTTGTTTTCTAGGTGGTAAGAACCCATATAGCTTTAAGGCAGTAGCAGGATGCTCAATTGGGGCATAAACACCTGCTCAAGATATCTCAATTTCTTTTGCGACATAACTAGAACATGTTAGAGAAATAAGGATGTATCACAGAGAATGCCACTTTTTTGGAATAGAAAAATCCAGAGATCTGCAGACCTGTTAACAACAGCAGCAGGTAAAATCATGTGGAGGAGACTAAACGGCTGGCAGATCAAACTATGAAATTAGTTTATTTTTAAGCCTCTACTACCCTGGCTTCAAGGGGATGTAATACCATGCAGAGAATCCTGAGGGGAACAATAGATGCATTTCTACAGGACAAACAAATTTGCAGGACAGACAGCAGGAGCTGTCATTCAAACTTGATATAGTTTAATGGCTGAATTATAGGAGAACCAGTAGATGTACTCTACGTAGACTTCATCAAGGCTTTTGACTCAGCCATGCAGAAGAGGATGATAGGAAAACTGGAGAGGCTTGCTGTAGGGACAAGTCTGAGGAGCCAGAGAGATGCACAGTTGATTGGTAGGATAAAACAGTTGCAGTGAAGGGGACAATGCCACGAGTTAAGGAAGTGACTACTGGAATGCCACAAAGATCTGTCCTAGGTCCAATCTTCAATGTGTTTGTCATCTGACATACTAGAGAACAGGGTGACCCTCTTGTTGATGGCACAAAGATAGGGGAAACAATGAAGGATGGGGGGAAAGCATAGAATGAGTCTGAAAGACTGAATAACTGGATAGAAAAGTGACAGAAGAGATTCAGTGCAATCAAAAATAAAATGTATATGAGTTACAACAGCCTAGTGGGAAGTATCAGGTAGGAGGAGTGCAATTGGTTGCCACAGAGCAGGAAGCTGACGATGGCCTGGAGCACTGGAGGCACAGTGACAGAGCAGTGACAGCAGCAGACAGAATCCTGGAGAGCATCAGTAGGGGCATAGATACCAGAAGCAAAGAGATGCTTCTGCCCTACAGGTCCTTGGCCAGATCACATAATGAGTACTTTGTGCAGTTCTGGAGGCTATATGTAGAAAAGGACATCAAACAGCTCCAAGGGATTCAGAAGGCCTATGGAATGCAGGAGAAGGGATAGGAACACAGGCTCCCATTCTAGGTTCTTGGCTTGGTTTCCAGTACTGACACTCCTCTGCAGCATCAGGGGGTGCTGCACTCTTCAGTGTGACACCCTTCCCATGAAATGTTAAACTGACATTCCATCTACTGCAGTTGCTGAAAGCTCAGATGGATGTAAAAGATCTCATGGCAATTATGTAAAAAATTAGTAGGGGAAGTTTCTCTGTGCCCTCACCAAATTTCCCCAACTGGTATAAATACAACCTCATATTTACCCTGAAAAAGGACAGTGGCCTAATGGGAACATCCTAGGCAACAAAGAGAAAATAACAATAAATAATTACATAAATGCACATATTTGTCTCACAAGAACCTACAACATCCTACTTCTTCATTGTCACTAGCCTATGATTTCTAAAAACATGGACATCACATGTATGGATTAGTATGGTATGCATGTGAGTTTTGAAACAAGTCATTGCCATGATCTGCCGCTTCATGTTTTAGGAATAAGTTTGCCCTTCATTAACAGGTAGTCTGTGTGATCAGACTATGCTGAGGTCTGCAGAGCAAAGGCTCACTTAGCCAGAGAAATATCTATTGATTAGATTAGTAAATGACTGCTTGTGCCTAATTTTTCTATCAAGGCCAGGATCAGGATTTGCTTTAGTGTTATCAGATAATGACAGGCATCAAAAGGGAGACCAGACATAGGTCTTTCCACACCTTACTAGCAAGTAAATTCTGACCCCTTACCATAGGCAGTAAAGAATGATATGTGACACTTAAAAATGCTGCATACATTCAAGAGACACTGCCTCTTAAATGGAGGCAGTGATGCTAATAAATATTGAGATTAGACATCTGCATTTTGTTTATTCCTAAATAATGACTGCTAGATGGCTAATAATACATTTGTGAATCTTTTAGTTGTCTGCTTCATTTTAGAAACAACTTATGATTTAGTGAGGCAGACATGATGCATACATCACATTCACAGCTAAGGACATGGCTTCATTGTCACTTCCTTCTTTCATTTTCTGTCCCTTCTCTGCTTTCTGAGTGCAGGCACTTATTCAAGGTGAGGGGAAGAACAAATGCAGTGAGGTAATTCTGTCCCTAACCTCATCATCATAATCTTTTTTCTCACTTCCTCTGCTTTCTCACCCTTCTATTGATCATGTCATGAGTTACAGCTGACCAAGGCAGGGGGCTGAATACCCTTCCAGCAGCAGCTTGTCCACGCGCCTGCTGCAGCATGAATAAGAAAAACCTGCTGTGAAAACAATCAGTACATTTACTCTGGATCTAAGTGATTCCAACCAGGTCGATATTTCATGCTGATGTGTTGAAAACATTTAGAAAAAAAAATCCCTAAGTTTGATTTCAGCTACATGAATACAATTGTATGTCCTTTACTGTCTGAAGTTGTTATTTTTCACTAATGTAACACACAACTGGTTTTCTGTTGCAGTACTGAACAGTGGGGAATACAAAGCTTTTATTTACCTGCTATTCATTATATTTACCTATTTTTTATTTTAAGAGGTAAAAGAAGTGTGCGGTCCTGGCTTATAGATTCATGACATTAATAGTGCCTAGCGATGTGTTTTCTCATACCTGCCTTTATGCAGACACAAATGATTCTGTATTGATATACAAAGTATACCACCTTTTATGCGTACCATAGGAACACTTTTATTTGAGGCTTGATATCTGGGAAATGTACAGTAATTTCCAAAACTTCTTAATTGCCAGAAGTGCGTTAGAAGACAGAGGGTGTCCTGTAATGTCAGTGGGCTATAAAACATGGCAAATGTAGGTCAGTACTGTTGTAGGTAAAGAAATATAGTGAAAGTAAATTCATTTATTTTCTATGCTATTCCAATGCATTGGTTAAAATAAGTTCCACAAATCCACTGTTCTGCAAAGTCTAACATACAAGAAAATGTAGACAGGTGCTGAAGAATCAGACAGTAAAACAAGACAGCATCAATATAAATTCTGCACCTTACAAGGGAAAACAAATACATGTTGTTATAGTGAGTACTTAGCACATATTGTGTTAGGAGGACTGGGGATACAATAACATAAAGAAGGGGCTGTGATTGTGCAACGATCGGAAAACGGCATGGCTGCTAAAGCTCAGCAAGGACTCATCCTGTGAACTAACAAGTTATTGCCTAAGACTGTGCTGCTTTCAAGGAAGACAGTGCAAGCAATTAGATAAAATTGATATGGACATGTAGGTTATGATAGTTTATGGCCCACACAGTCTTTAAACTGCCTACAGGTAGAATTGTGTTTATGTCATTCTGTTCAGAAGTAGTTACTAGGCATGCAGTCCAGGAAGCCATTAGGAGCCTAGCCCTGTTTTCCCATTGGTCCCACAGCACTGTCTGGTTAAGTGATTGGCCCAGAGTCAGACACAGGTAATGGAAAGTTTGAGGAATCAGATCGGAACTACAGAAAGTAGCTCACTAACATCTCATCTTTGATACGCGATGCACCTGTTTTGATTATAAAATGTCTATGCTGCCAAAATAAACAGTCAAGTCTATTGGGAAATGAATAAATACATTCCCTACAAAATAGGTTTTGAAGACTTAATTGCTTATTTATGGAAAATACACTGCTTTAGGAAAAACAAAATGCCACAGACGGAGCATATAATGTCCCTATGCTTTTCAATCACTCTCTTCTGATAAGTTAGTAAAGGGAGACAAAAAATAACTCTTTTCACTAACTACTCTCCCCAGTCCTCAACTCCTCTTGTTCATGGTTGTCACTGGCACTGGTCCATGTCCTTATGGACTTCAGACTAGACATATGATACAGTGTGGCATTGATTTAGGGAAAAGAGGGCAGGTAAGAGCTTGTTTGCTACTGGAATGAATCAGAAGTGGCAAACCCAACAAAATGGTTGCTGGGATGTTGTTGTCTTTGACCTTTGGAATCCTAGGACAGTCTTGACATCTGAATACAGTCTGGCTGGATTTGCCTTTTCTCCAAGTGTCTGTGGAAATTTTTTCTTTACCACTCTTGTTTCCTGCCATCTTCTGAGAACATGGTTCATATACAAGGAAAATGTCCCCAGGTCTGTACAGAGGACCTTCCTACCCTGTGTCTGCTTTGGTTATACTAACACCACAAAATAAAATAAACTCCAGGCACCAAAGTAAGTAGGAGTCAAAAGACCATGCTTGGCAATATATTTTCTATTTGCTATAGAGAAGATACCGCGGTACTCAGTGTGGAAACCCTAACAACTACATTCCCTAATTTTGACTTATTATGCTGCATTCAACATATTACAAGCAAAATATTCCCAAAAGAATCCACTAAACTCTCTTTACAGCATGCGTCAGAAGCTAAAGTTACATTTGTGCCTAATGGCGTTCCCATATAATTTTACACCCTTGTATTATGGCAAACATGATTAAGTCAACCTCTCGGTCACTATAAAAGCATTTATGTCAGCTGCAGCAGTGACCATCAGGATTGTTTAAAATATGAATAACTGTAAATTGTGAATAACTGCAACATCTATGTGCCAGTAACCTGCTATACTGGTCTGTGCCTTTCTTTACTCAGCTGGTACCTGACTTGGTGTAACTTAATTGTATTACCGCCCTGGGTGTGGCTGTATGTGTGGGCATGCCCCACACACACATATAGCCAAAAGGAAAAACAAGATTATGTTAACATACTGTTGATTGACAGGATGACCTACCTGGATATTTCTCACTTAACTGTGCATTCCCAACGATTCTGTTATAAAAGCACATAAAATGTCAATGACAAACATCTAAATAAGAAGCAGGAATGCTCTCAAAAATTTGGAGACGGATGAATGAAATGAAGGCATGAAATAATGACTTCAGTGTCCTCTCTATTCTAAAACCACAAATGAAACAAGGGATGTAACATTTCAGAGGTAAACATCAAGGGTTATCCTCACAATTACACAGTAGTAAAAGCAGAAAAAAGTATATAAACTACATTAAAAGTTTCACTGACACCAATTTAATGCAAGCTGATACCTATTTTTCCAGCAACTTTTTGAATTTATGATAGTGATATTTAAAATGTCACTACTTCAGACTTCCTGTCCTTTCAAAAATGCATGCAAATCCCACTATTCCAGCCTGGATGTCAGTAACATGACAGTGGTGGGAGGGGATCTGGATGTGGTTTGCTAATGTGGGGGGGGGTTACTACAAGTAAATTATACCACTGAGTTAACAAGAAGTGAACAGGGTGGTTCAGATTTGTACACTATCTTCTTAGAACCATGTTAATCTTTACTACATGGATTTTTTGTGGATAATATTCTAAGTAAAATGAGTAATGATTTGTCTCACTCATATTCTCATACTGCAATATTAACTTTTAATAAATTATATAGTAAAAAGCGCAGACAGCTTTGGTTGTTGTTATTGTCTTTAATGAACTACTTTGTACAGTTCGTTTTAGCATTTTCATTGTGGAGTTGGTAGCCGTAGCTACACAAACAGCCTGTCTGTTCATTCATTCAGTCTATATTTACCTGCTTAATTTAATTGATGGACATGAGGAAGCCACAGCCTATCCTATCACTCAGTGAGTGCAAGGTAAAGAAATTAATCTTACTCAGGTTACCAACCCATTGCAAGATGTACAAACATGACTTCTGACACCTACAGGTGATTTGGAGTATTGCCAGTTCACCTACAACATACCTTTTTAAAGAGGGAGAATATCAGAGCATCTGGCAAAACCCCATATCGTCATAGCGACGACACTCAAGGCCCATGCAGAAGGTACCCCAGATGGAAATTCAAATGTGCTTACTTTTATTTATGTATGTATGAAAGTAAGTATGCATTTTTTTATTTATTTTGGTTCCCTAACCTCACATTGACAATCAGGCCTTCATTCTCCCTTGACATGACAGCCCACAGCCCATTCTTCCCTGGCAGGAGAGAGCAGCACCATCATCTCTTACGTCAGGTAGGGCTGTTTTGATTATATACATAAATACCTCCCTTTGTCGCTGCTTGAATTCCACATGCTTGCACTACAACACTCACATATGCTTCCACATCTGCTAAGTGCTTGGTATGTGGTATGCCATTAGTACATGAATAGTCAAGGTGGCTTCTCCTCCTGAGGTGGGATGAATGACGACTGCTGCACCTTCCCCACCTTTCCCATGCTTAACTTATGCAGGGCCTGGGCTGCTAGCTAATTTAATGTAATAGACAGGGTCAATGTTTTTTTTTACTAGTTAGTAGTTAATTTTTAATTTTCTACCTATTATTTCTTAACCTTTATGAGTTTGGACCAGGATAGACAATGGCCTCAGTATGGTCTTTATGCACACCACACATATGTTTCTGCAAGCACTTCTATTGTCTTCTGTTGGCTTGTGCAATCCATAATCCCTTTAATGGAGTGACTGACCTGCTGGTCTCCAGCAGGAACAACATTAACAGAGCTCTGGTTGCTCTGTCCCCCCTTGTAGATGAGCCAGTGATGCATTCTCATTCATACCTTTTCTGGCAGTCCCTGCAAGTCTGAAGCTGATTATTTGGTATCACAGTCAAAATTTGATTCCTCTGTGCTATGTAGGCTGGTATATAAATGATCTATGTTTGCTAAACACTTTGTTAACATTTTAAGAGGGTAATGGAGAACTTCTTCTTTCGGCTGCTCCCGTTAGGGGTCGCCACAGCAGATCAACTGTTTCCATTTCTTCCTGTCCTCTGCATCTTGCTCTGTCACACCAACCACCTGCATGTCCTCTCTCACCACATCCATAAACCTTATCTTAGGCCTTCCTCTTTTCCTGTTACCTGGCAGCTTCATCCTTAGCATCTTTTTCCCAATATACTCTGCATCCCTCCTCAGCACATGTCCAAACCAATGTAATCTTGCCTCTCTGGCTTTGTCTCCAAACATTCCAACCTGGGCTGACCCTGTAATATACTTATTTCTAATCCTGTCCATCCTCGTCACACCCAGTGCAAATCTTAACATCTTCAACTCTGCCATGTCAAACTCTGACTCCTGCCTTTTTGTCAGTGCCACTGTCTCCAATCCATATAACATAGCTGGTCTCACTAACCTCTTGTAGACCTTCCCTTTCACTCTTACTGGTACTCGTCTGTCACGAATCACTCCTGACACTCTTCTCCACCCACTCCATCCTGTCTGTACTCTCTTCTTCACCTCTCTTCTACACTCACCATTACTCTGAACTGTTGATCCCAAGTATTTAAACTCATCCACCTTCACCACCTCTACTCCCTGCATCCTCACCACTCCTCTATCCTCCCTCTCATTCACACACATATATTCTGTGTTAGTCCTGCTGACCTTCATTCCTCTTCTCTCTAGAGCATATCTCCACCTCTTCAGGGTCTCCTCCACCTGTTCCCTACTCTCACTACAGATCACAATGTCATCTGCAAACATCATAGTCCACGGGGACTCCTGTCTGATCTTGTCTGTCAACCTGTCCATCACCATTGCAAATAAGAAAGGGCTCAGAGCTGATCATTGATGTAATCCCACCTCCACCTGAAACACATCCGTCACTCCCACCGCAGACCTCATTGCTGTCACACTACCCTCGTACATATCCTGTACCACTCTTACATACTTCTCTGACACTCACGACTTCCTCATACAATACCACAACTCCTCTCTAGGCACCCTGTCATATGCTTTCTCTAAATCCACAAAGAAACAATGCAACTCCTTCTGACCTTCTCTGTACTTCTCCATCAACATTCTCAGAGCAAACATTGCATCTGTAGTGCTCTTTCCTGGCATGAAACCATACTGCTGATCACTAGTCATCACCTCCCTTCTTAACCTAGCTTCCACTACTCTTTCCCATAACTTAATGCTGTGACTGATCTATTTAATCCCTCTGTAGTTACTAAAGCTCTGCACATCACCCTTATTCTTAAAAATCGGTACCAAAACACTTTTTCTCCATTCCTCAGGCATCCTCTCATTTTCCAAGATTTCATTAAACAATCTAGTTAAAAACTCCACTGCCATTTCACCTAAACACCTCCATGCTTCCACAGGTATGTAATCTGGACCAACAGTCTTTCCGTTCTTCATCCTCTTCATAGCTATCCTTACTTCCTCCTTGCTAATCCACTGCACTTCATGATTCACTATCCGCACATCATCCAACCTTCTCTCCCTCTCATTCTCTTCATTCATCAACCCCTCAAAGTACTCTTTCCATCTGCTCAACACACTCTCCTCACTTGTGAGTATGTTTCCCTCATTATCCTTTATCACCTATACCTGCTGCACATCTTTACTAGCTCGGTCCCTCTGTCTAGCCAATCGGTACAGGTCCTTTTCTCCCTCCTTAATGTTCAAGCTTTTATACAACTCTTCATGCGCCTTATCCTTAGCCTTCGCCACCTCTCTCTTTGCCATGCAACTCATCTCCTTATACTCCTGTCTACTTTCTTCATCTCTCTGACAATCCCACTTCTTCTTTGCCAACCTCTTTCTCTGTATACTCTCCTGTACTTCTTCATTCCACCACCAGGTCTCCTTGTCCTCCTTTCTCTTTCCTGATGTCACACCAAGCACCTTTCTAGCCATCTCTCTTACTAGCTCTAATGGAGAACAAGATTCCATAATATTATTATTATTATTATTATATAGATCTTACATTTATAGCTGTCTGTATATAGATATACATATATACATACATGTGTATTATCCATTCATGTGTGTATCAGTACACACACACATATATATATATATATATATATATATATATATATATATATATATACAGATTCACTTTATAATCTCAAAATACTGAAATCTTGAATTTCAGTGTCCCAAGACTATATAGCCGAACACTCACAATACTGAAATCCCAAAAGCGTGAAATTCAAAATTGCGACTTTTAAATAAACACTCCACCACACAAACAAACATACGCACCTCCTTCTTCCCACACTACAACAAACCAATAAACACACACATAAACAACAACACAAACACACACACCTAAGCTACATATAAGCAGGGGTCAAGCCTCCCTGCACCCCCCCATGTGCTGCACCACCCACACCTCCCCACTTATATATACTAACTCCGAGGTCGCACTAAAAAGACAAAGACACTAAATATACAACTACATACTCTATATCCCCTGGCACAAACACATATTACATACTCACAAACACCACCATTCTCAACAGTTACACACTCACACCCTTACCTACCTACCCTAGCCTACACCTAAAACTTCACAACACACTCACACACACTCAAACCACTACCCAAAACCCTTAAAAACAACAGGACTTAGCTGAATCTCCATACACATCCACACAATGGCATACAAACCATATCCCACAGCACACTGCACCTTACCAACACAGTAAATGCCACGTCGCGCACCACCACAAATGCAGATTTGACATTTCGAATTCAAGCAAGTGCAGCTTCACTCAACTGCACTTTTGGCACTTTCGTCTCGAGATACTGAAATTCGAGATTTCAGTATTTCGAGATAGTAAAGTGCTTTTGTATATATAAATATATGTATATATATATATATATATATATATATATATATATATATATACATACACACACACACACACACACACACACACACACACACACACACACACACACACACACACACACACACACACACACACACACACACACACACACACACACACACACAGTGTGCATGTGTGTGTGTGTGTGTGTGTGTGTGTGTGTGTATGTTTGTGTGTTTGGGTACATTGTGTATGACCAAATCACCCTAATGTTGAATGTAAAACACCGACAAATTAAGTTCCACCCCCCACACCAGCTAAGTAATAGTTGCTACCCCTAGTCCTAATGCTGCCTCTCCCCAACCCTAACCCTACACCTTATTGTCATCAAAGCCTTCCCATAATACTGCAAGGTGATCTGTGCCTGGCATATAAGGCATAATCAGATCCAGCTCTGATGCATCTTTGGCACATCTGCAAAATGAACAGCATCATAACCACTAGATCCAAGGACTTAATTTTGCTTGAGACTTAGATAAGATTTGTTGACAAGACAAATGTGTCTCATAGAATTTCCATACTTTGGAACAGGCTCCTCATCCATGTGAAGCAGAATCTATCCTTAATCCTATTGAAGCATAACCTTGACCAATGGATGGGAAATCAGAGATTCATACTGGGTCTGGGCCCCATGTTTCTGACAGACAGAGGCAGACAATAATGCCAAAATCCTAATTAAACCTCCTGGTATTTAGGGATACAACTGGTTTGGATTGCATGCCTAGGCTTATAAAGGTCCTGGTGGTCATTAGCCCAGTATATACCTATGAACCTAGAAGTTTGTAATTTTTTATCATGTCCCTTCTCCACATTGATTACATCTTCTTTTTGCACATCCAACAGTTAAATGTTTTTAATTCTTTCAGTAAACCTAGTCAGAATTTCTTTTCATCAAATGCACAGCTTGTCAATGGCATTGTCACAGTGTCTCAGTTCCTAAACGAAGAATGATATAACATTTATTGAAGTTGGAAGCCAAAGGGCTCAACTACTTTACTCTATATCATATACTTGTTAAATGTTGCTTCATTCTTATACTTCAATCCAATCAAGCATCTTACTGCACTTAAAATGAGTAGGGGGCTTCATCTGTGATTTCAGAAAATGTACAGTGTAAGTGGTATGCCAAAAGAAGCACATTATGTATGACAGGTACTTTCAAACTCACCTGAAACTAGACAGCACTAAAATAGAAAAATGCTTCATAAAATTAAAAGTAAAACTTATCCCTAACACTTTATTCACAAGTGCAATTAGTATGCTTGTCTAATTATTCTAGCTTCATACATGACCTACTTCTCTTCTGAATAATTAAAGCCTTCCTTTTTAAATTCCATAACAGAGATCATTTCACCCTATAAAGGTGTTATACTGTAAACAAAATAAGAGAAAACCAGGATTCAATCAATTGACCCTAAGTGTATGACTGATGAATAATCTTATCGAAACAGACAAACCTTAGCACCCTCATTCTTGTATTTCATACTATAAAGTTTCCCCCAGTCCATCAGTCATCATAATATATACAGTTATTGTATCCCTTAGCAGCCATTGACATTACATAACATCTCTTTCTTAGACTTGCAGTCAAGTCCAGCTTTTATAGGTAACTTCCAAATAAAATCCAAAAATCCCATTTCTATGAATTTTCTCAGCCTCCTTCATCTAATACCCTCCCACTGTACCTTCACAAAGATTTTCCACCCATCTTCTAAGTGAAAGAATCACAAATTTTTTTTTTAAGAAATCTTCCTGTATTATAAAATGTCAGGAAATGCCAGCATCCATTTGCTCACTTTATTAAAGATTTAATTAATTATTTATTTGTTTATTTGTTTATTTATTTATTTATTTATTTATATTTGTTTACCTGGAATGACCAGCTGGGAAGCCCATTTTAGAGAAATCTCCTTACAATCACATTACAGTTGTTATCAAAACCAGACACAATAAACTATTACTGATGAGTAATATAGTGTTTTAACAGACTAGCACAGTACAGTATAATTAAATTGTCTGTGTATAGCTAGAATACTACCACTACTAGATCATTTCTAATTTCACTGGCAAACAAAACAACTTTCTAGTACACAGCATATTTTGGATATACAATAAGTCAGCATCCATTTACTCACCTTATTAAAGATTTATTTATTTGCCTATTTATTTATTTATTTATATTTGATAAGTTTTAAGACATACAAGATGTTTTAAGGTATATGATAAAGGTTAATTGATTACTGCTTGGAGTAGTGGAAATGGATAACAGTCGTGAATTGAAGGGAGAACACCTGGAAAAATGAGAGCCCCCTACAGAAGATAAGTAAAGCAAACTTTAAGTAGGTAATTTTAAGTTAAACCAGTTACTGTTGTGTTGAAAGAGATCCTTTAGTGAGGACTTGGAGGAATTTTTGTGTTTTTCTTTCTCCAAGTTTGCCAGTGAAAACCAAACATTTTGTGTCACCTTGTCTGTTATTAGATTTTGGAATAGCAGTTCTTTGGCAAAATGAAACATATATATTCCAGTGAGATTTCCTCCTGCTGACAGACTGAGGTAAAAACAGCTGGATGAACACTGATGTTAAGGAGTAAAGTGTAACGGCAAATGCAGTTCATGTATAGTAGAATGTGATGCTACCATGCTACAGCCTGCAGGAATTATGCATATTCTGGTGTAGGCGTGTTCAAGTTTATGTTGCAGGGGAGAAGATTTATTGCTTAAAAAACAGAATCCATTTAATGATTCTGCAACAGTCATTATTCTACTTTTTCTGCAGAATATTTTTGATTTTGCAGAGGATCCCCAATTTCACACTGATTTTTTTTCCATTATTCTTTATGTAATTCAACTTTTACTTGTTTGCCAAGAATGCGTACAGGATGTTTCATAAAGTGGTTCTTCGGTGATGGCAGATTAAATACCTATGACCAGGAATTTGTCATTAGTAAATAACGCTGTTTCAAGGATAACGTTGATAAGATATTTTTAGTAAATTCAAGAATGAAATAGTTTAACATGAATCTGATTTTAGTAAATTGCAGAAAAGAATATGTTTAGCATGCATTTGGTTTTGTAAGCATTAAGGTGCAAACATGTGATGTTCAGCCAATGTTTTAGGGAGTGAATGCATGCTTACAGATTGGCTTTGACAGATTCAAATGAACTCACGGTCTGGCAAGCCAATAGTGTAATCATCAGCATACTAAAACAATTTGAAGTCCCACACTTACTGTTAATGATATATATATAAAGTTTACACAGAAAGTGAACCAAAGTGGGACAGTGACACAGCTCTAGAATATACCGTTGTTGCATGGAAGATAAGGCATTGTGCTAATTTTCCTTCCTGTCTGCAATTTATTACTCAAGTAGACTGAAAATCATGGAATACACTAAGGGAGAAACTAAGATTATGCAGGTCATATAAAATACTTGAGTGAGAAACGATGTCATGTATTAAAGATATTCTAGAGGATAGTTTCAACAAATTTTCTAGTGTCAAGCTACCACAGCTTTCTCAAAGCCAGCGGTATCCATATCATGACTGTATCAGAAGTTATGCCAAATTGCCAACTCTTAAGAGATAGTATTTTAGATCACTAAGTGTTCTAATAGTTAATAAAATACAAACTTTTCTAAACATTTTGAAAGGGGCAATACAAAAGTAATGAATCATCAGTTATTGAGTAAAATTGAAATCCCACCCTTGTGATAAGGAGCAGTAAGGATGAGATTTGACCTTCTTTGAAGAATCTATTAGTGGCAATTGTTACTGGATAACAAATAATTTCAGGTTACAGTGTTAAAGAATTTGGGTGAAGGACTGTCAAGTAAAACTGAGATTGTTTGAGTTTTTAAGCCTGAAGATTGTTAATGTGAATGGCCTGCAGGATAAACCAGGTCTGACGGGGTTAGAAAGCTATGCTGATGCTCACCTTGAAGTTATTTGTTAGTATTTTCTAAACAGAGGAATGGAATTTGATGACAAACATTTTGCATTTGTATTGTCATTGACCTGAGGAAATGGATAAGTGATCTGATTATGACACAGGTGTAGGAGTTAATTCATGCTTTTCTAGATTTTTTAGGATTTTTTACATCTCGCTGTTGTATTGGTAACATTTTTTATTTTAATTTCTCACATTTGCCTTCTGTACTATTTTTGTTATAGAACCAATCTCCACCAAACATGGTAAAGAAACAACAAATTCACCAGAAAAAAAAATCACCACTGCAAGCTGTAGAGTCAGACTAAGTGCTTATTGCCTCCAAATAAGTCCAAAACTGCTCCAAACAGAAAACAGGCAAATGAAATGGTATGGTAACTATAACAACTGCAAACAAAAAATAAATAAAGAAGATACCAAGCCTGCCAGGCTGAAAGGCAAACAAACACTTTATTAACCAAAGATACAGGTAAGCGCTTTCGCGATTAACTTATCGCTTCATCAGACAAGCTAATGAAAAGACAGCAAGTGTTTGTTTGCTTTCAGCCAAGTCCAAAACTGCTGTTCACAAAAGCAAGAAATATTTATTGTAGAACACAACAAATTGAGCGCTTTAGCCCACCATAATCCTAGGGCATCATCAGAGTTGAAAACAGCACATCACTTAATCCTTAAATATGGAAAATCAAACCCAGGTGACCCTTATTTAATATAACTGCTTAAAGACATACACCATATCATCAAAAATTCATTCTGAATAAACATATAAAAATTTACACTTTAAAACCTTATATGTTGTCACATATATGAATACCTTATAATAAAAACATTGTGTTATATTAGCAGTGTCAAAGCCACTATTTTAACTGTGCTCTTAGCTTCAATATGCTGCTAATAGAACAAGCTTCATTAATACCAGGGATAGCCATGGCATTCAGTCTTAGTTGCTATGCCAGTTCTTTATATTTCAACATATTTTTTCATCCCCTCACGATTATTCATTTGCACTCTGTAATAAAGAATAACAATTTTTTTAAATTAGTGCATTTGGTAGAATGGACATAGAGAGCATCTCTTGTGTGTTCTGCCATATGTTCCCCCAAATTTCTAGTAGATTTTCCAACCTAGAATGCCATACAGGAAATGCAGGAAGCTACATAAACTACATAATTTGTACTACAGTTACACTTGACAGGACAACATAAAGTTCTATTGTATCCAGGAATGACAGTATATGGACCACAACAATGATGGTTTTAAAATTTTTGACTTTAGTGCTTTGGATGTTACACCTGATCTTGTGACACTCTTTAAGAGAGGCTTTACTTTTGTGCTTGAATTTAAAATGGACATTGCTGATGTGTTGATTAGTTTAAAAATTATGCAAGAAATCTGAATTTAAAAATGTTTTTTAGTAATAACTTTAACCTAAATATAAACAGTATTTGTTTATTGGCCAGCATTCTCCTTATCTGAAAGTTTGTAATCAATGGAATAGCAGTTGAACAGATATAGCAGCACCTAGCTTAGGATGAAGTGCGTCCCATACTAAAGGTATATCCAGGACTGTGTTGTCCAAGCCTCTGTGCTTTGGAGAGGTGCCACACAAATTTGTCTAAATGCTCACTCAGATCCCTGAACATGTGTGTCGTCTGACCTATTGAGCATGTGATGTGTCCTAGAGATCTGGATAGTTGTAAACATTAAATTTATAAAAAAGGTGGGCAAAGTGGTAAAGTGAAGTGAAGCAAAAACAGTCCAAATGTAAAAAGCATATCCGATGTTGTTGTTGTTGTTGTTGTGTCTTTCAGCTTATCCTGGTTAGGGGTCGCCACAGTGGAACTCCGGTCTGCTAATGTTTGGTAGTGAATTTTTATGTGCCGAGTTACCAGCCCTGATGCACAACCTTCAATGAAGGCACGCCCATTCACGCATGCCTCCACACAAAAGACGCTCTAGCTGAGAATCGAATGGGACAATGTCTTGCTGTGAGGCGACAGGCCTTTAAATTGATTAATGAAAGGAAGTTAATTATATTATTAGTAAAATTAATATGTCTATATATGATTTGCAATTGATGAATGGTATTGATATAGATACCTTTTATTTCTTTACTGTAACGTGTCCAACCATTCTGGTATTATATGGGTTGCCAAAAATTCACAAGTCCCCCCACAAACCACCAATGAGACCGATTGTCTCTGGGAGGGGATGGGCAATAGAGCCCTTGTCGATTTATCTACAAAATGTTTTGAAAGTGTTTTTGAATTATGTGTCTAATTATATCAAAGATACTGGTGATGTTCTAACCAAATTCTATGAATGGTATAATTGCACCACAGAAAGAAAATTCATGTTTGCAACATTAGACATAAAGTCACTCTTTACTGTCATAGCTAACAATTATGGGATTGACTGAATAAGGGAAATTATCTGTGAATATGGTCAGTATACAGCAAGACAGACAGAAACTTTCTGTGAACCTTTGGAACTGGTATTAGAAAATACTATATTTATTTTTAATAAGCAGATATATCACCAGACACCAGGGGTAGCGATGGGCAGTGCAATAGCCAATACCTACGCAAACTTGATTTTGAGTAAATGGGAAGAGAAAAGTGTATATGGTGAGGATAATATGTATGCATCTGGAATTTTATTTTATAAACGTTTTGTGGACGACATTTTTTTTTAATTTGGCAAGGTGACCAGGATAGGTTAAATTATTTTTTTATATATTTGAATCTAAAGTTTGAAATGAATTTTTTTGGAGAAGTACACTTTTTGGATGTTAAATTAAAATTAACTGTAAATGGTTTGGGCACTTGCAAACATAAAAAGGACGTACATGTGAACAAATATCTACATAAAAATAGTATGCATGCCCACCATATTTTTAAAGGTATCACTAAAAGTCAGTATTTGCAACTAGTTGGTTGAATACTAGATCTGATACTTTTATAAAATAGATGGAAGAAATGACAAGGGAATTTGTAATGAGAAGTTATAACCCTAAAGAATTGGATTTATCTAGGAATAAAGTGATGGGTTTGAGGGATGGAGAGGCTAAACCATATTTCTTGAATCATGAAAATAATAATCCAAAAGCCCAACAGGAAAATGCGCTCCAACCTCCAAGGTATCTGATTACCTGTAGAAGAGCAAGTCAGTCAGCAGATGGGATCATTAGAAGCAATTGGGACATTTTAAAAGCCATACCTGGTGATGAAAAATGACTTACTGATAAGCCATTATTTACATATAGGAATCGCGAGAGTTTGAAACAACGTTTGTGTTACAAAGATCTTACCTTAATTAAAAAGAACCCTATTAGTTATAATAAGAGAGGGACTGTCCCATGCTATAATTGCTCCTGCTGCTTGAATATTTGTCAGTCTAATGAGTTTATACATCCTGTTAGTAGGAGGACATTTACATTTAATTGTACTGCAACCTGTAATTCCACTTTTGTTGTATACTTTACTACTTGTCAACAATGCTCAGGATTCTGTGTGGGAAAGTCAGCTAGAAGGTTGCGTGACAGGATAATAGAGCATAGGTCTGATATACATAGAGGAATAGAAACACTTTGGCAAAACGTGCAGGAATATGGTAACTCTCACCAGTTTGTCTTTAGGGTTATCGATATTTTATTCCCGGATATTAGACGTGGTTATGTCATTAATAAATTAGATACTAAGGAATATGAATGGATTATCCGTATGTGGGCGGATATGTACCCTGGTCTAAACAAACAAGTAACACTGAAACCAATATTAAAAATTAAGCAGCAGGAAGTAAAATAGAAAATTTTATGCTTGAGTACAATTTGGCTACAATGTATTAGTAATAGTCTGCAATGTGACTTTTTAACTTGATTAATGTATTTTTGTGATAGGATGGGGTCTGTCATATGAGCTATTTTAAATTATTTAAAAGATGCTTGCTTTTTCTAATTTTTGTAACACAGAGGAAGGACCTGTTGTCTGAAAGCTTTGTTTTGTATGTGCTTTTTATTAAAACTATTCAATGTTGTGAAGTGCACTTTTTTTACATTTAGTTGTAAACATTATTGTTTGTCCCTAGCTTCATATGTTGGACAGACAGGTAATGATGGCATTGTACTGTGACCAAAATAAGTCCAGGGTTATCACTGATTCAAGGGGTTTACAACTAAGTGCTTTATTTGTATCCTAAAATTATCACTTACTTTTATATCCTATGATTTTCCAATGGCTGAAGCACATGTCTTTATAGTATGTGCACTGGCAGAGTAATAGTACTTTATGGAAGCATGTGGTGGGCATTTCTGGTACATATTCTAGAAATGCTCCCCAGAGTTTCTGCTATGTGTGGGTGCATCTGATGATCACAAATATGCAGGGAAAACCAGCATCTTCTAATAGAACAGGCACAGAACTAAAATACGAAAGTGCTTACCTTTATTAAATTGTCATTTATTTATTACTACCCATTAGTATTTGGCATTTATTTAACTTCTGCTGTGTGAGTCACTATATTTCTTCTTTTTTATAATCTTCTAATAGAAGCAGACTATGAGGAGACTACTCTGCACACGAATGTGATAATTATTCATTCAGTATAGTACTCTGCACACATATGTGATAACCATTCAGTATAGTACTCTGCACACGTATGTGATAACCATTCATTCAGTATAGTACTCTGCACACATATGTATTAACTGTTCATTTTGTATTTTACTCTGCAGATGTATGTGATAACTATTCATTCAGTATAGTACTCTGCACATGTATGTGATAACCATTCAGTATAGTACTCTGCACACGTATGTGATAACTTGTCATTCAGTACTGTACTCTGCACACGTATCTGATAACTTGTCATTCAGTACTGTACTCTGCACATGTATCTGATAACTTTTCATTCAGTATAGTACTCTGCACACGTATCTGATAACTTTTCATTCAGCATAGTACTCTGCACACTTATGTGATAACTATTCATTCAATATAGTTGTCTGGTCTTCACTTGAGTTTTGCACATCAAAGTAGTGTTTGTCACCAGGAATGGGCTGAATTGTTGTAATGACTGTGTCCTGCAATGTGAGGTGTAAACAATCTTTACAGAGGTGACTTATTGGGGTTGAACAGGAGACATTCAAAGAAATTTCCAATTTCTGCAGCTACTTTTAACTGTACTTATACACAGTTTCAGTTGACCTTGTGAGCTTTTGCATGCATAGGTGGTATTGTGGAAAGGGTGGGGATCAAGGGGTTTACCTGCCATGCCTGGAAGCATGAATTAGATAGACAGTTAAGCATGCTCTATGTGAAAGTGAACAGACTGGATGTCTGCAGTGCATTTAAGTGCCAGCACGTGCTGCTGGCCACATTGCGCCCTTCATAAAAGCCAGGTGTAGCCAATGACTTACAGACAGTGTCTATGGTGAGATACCACACATTTTAAATGACTCAACTCCAGGCTGACCTTGGGATGATTGGGAAGGTGAGAGTAGGAGAGAGGAGTGCTTCTTTGTGGGATTGCAGTTTATTTTCTTGATATACAGTACTGGGTAAGGCAAGGCAGCAGTGCAGTGCACTAGTCCTACTGAGAGATGATTATTGCAAATCATCACTTTTTCCATTTTTCCATTTGTCTCTCAGATGGATGTACATATTTCTTTAGAGATGACAGCAGCATTGTAAGGCTCCCTCTGCAATTAAGGGCAGGAAATAGGAAGAAGAAAAATGAACCACTGGGTATATCACACATAAGTCCACCTCACCAGATTGCCTGTACACAATCCATGTATGAACAACATTTATCTGAGCTCCTCAAATGGTTTAATAAATCCTCAACAGGATATTTCCCTTCTTTGTGAGACTTATACAAATGAGACAGGTATCTCATATATCTTAAATGAAATGCATTTTACTAAATAAAGCTTTTCAAATGATGAAGCAGTAGCTGGACTGAAGGATGGGAAGCACATCTTTCCTACATTCTAACAATAGCTCTACAGGCAGGGGTTTAGCTAGCTATTATGGCACCTGGTTCCATCCCCTAATCTGGTACTACTTATATAAGGATCAAACCAGGCATGTTTTCCCCATCTATGCTTGAGGAGCTGTTTTGTATTTTTTATACTCTAGCAAATTGCTTGCTACATTTGTAACAAGCAGCTGCTACAGTTTATGCCAGACACAGAGTGCAAAAGTACTTCAGTTTTGACAGCAAATGCATTGTTGTCAAAAAATGCTGGTATTGCACTTAAAACTGATATGGACCTGTTGACTTGGCTCCCATCTCTTAGCATCCATGGTTTCTGCCCCCTTTGACCCATCCTAGCTACACTACCCTCTTCAGTCATCTAAAGCCCTTATCCATTTATCTATGTTATCCATTTCTCCTCTATGTTCTGCATGTAACATTTTGAAAACCCCCACCTAAAATGTTACTCTTCATTTAAGTACAACCCATGAAAATCTAATAGTTTTTCATTATTACTACCGTGTCATAACACTAGCAAATTTTCATCATTGTGTATAACTGTGACCTCATATTAGATCTGTCTCCTACAAAAGCCAGCGAGTCATAAACATATGTCAGTACAGAAACAAATTAACAACATAGTCACTTGACAGACAGAGGATTTGTTATATAGAATTTCTTAACCCTCTCCGTACCTCATCCATATAGCTTAAAAAAACAAAGGGCTGGGTGGCCATCTTTGCTTTATTCCATGCGTCATCAGGACCTCCATACCTGGCCACCCATCCACAATAGATATGGGCAGTGAAGTGGAATGCAGCTATCTATACCAAGTTTTAAAAACATAATTCACCCAAATCTTCCCCAGAGTTGTAGCCATGCTATCCAAATTGTTGCTCATATCCAGTGTCACTAAATATCCTTCCCTTGAATGTAATATAGTTATTGCCTTCCTTAAGATAATGTATATTCCATCTTACTATTTATAGCCATTCCCGATTTTCACAATTCCCTGGACAGATTATTTGTGTTATAATACAGTACAATATGGTGTAATGCCACATTAGTTGAAAACTTACAATTAGAATTGAGTCATATAACTGGTCACCAAAACTTCTCTGTCCCCTTTTCTCAAGAAACATTTGACCTCTTTTATGGTGGTATCCTTTAAATTTGTATGCCCTTATTTATAACATTCATCTACAGTTGTCAAAAAGTTTAAAAAAGCCTTACAAATCCCCACTGAAAACTATAACCAAAAATATCTTCCCCAGGGAGCTATCTGCCTTAAACATCTCCTGCTTGTAAACTGGATTATCTAGAAGGTCATTTCCCAGTATCATTTACCACCTTCTCTATACCAGTAAGAAAAATAAAAATAAAACTAAATTCCAGCATGTTTACAGATTTATCTTTTAAATATCATTCAATCCTGCTTACCAGTCCCTCATAACCAAGAACTTAACCTAACTACCCACTCTGCAAACCTTCCACAAAGCTTTGTTAGCTCCTCACTTTAGGGGATACACAAAAAGAAAACTCTTCCTTAAGTCAGGTACCCCATATTTCTGAGTATTGTACTATAGTAGCATCATTTTTCAGTAGCTGACAACAGAAACTCTCATGGTATGTGTTCTTGCAGCTGATTATGATAATTATTCATGACACCTGTGTAAACTCACTGTATCTGCTATGTCTCCTAATGGCACCCAAATCTTTATTCATATTGAATCGTCTTCATAAGTCCCCACCCTATTCCAACCTTGAATCATAAAGAATGCCCGAGTTCCTAAAATCATATTGCATTTGAAAAAATGCAGACTTAATTTCCTCTGTCATAAGGCAATAATATCCATCTTTAAAAATACCATTCCCAATAATGTTAACACTGTAATTACCCAAGTAGGGTTTTCTATCATTTGATTGAGCTGTACTTGACTGAAACTTGATTGAATCTCATTTTATTGAATCATAAATCACTTAGAATATTCAACATAAGAAAATACAACTTAAAAATAGTGTTTTTGCAGGGAGCAAGTCCCCCACACCCCCCATGTGGAGGACTTTTCCCCCACTCCCTTTAATTATAACACCACTGCCATGCAACCACTTGAGAAAAGGCACCATACACAGTTGGTGTACAAGCATTGATTCACTGTGTATAGTATTATTTCTTTTCTCAAGTGGTTGCGCATAATTAAAGGGGGTGTGGGGGGACTGGGGGTTCAGAGGGTCAATTCCTTTCTGCAAAAACACTATTTCATGTTGTATTTTCTGGTGATGCGGGGCACATAGTTATATCTTGCAGCATGCAGATTCCATTGTCATTTTTTTCTTTTTTTTGACGTTATGTGGTTAGCATTTTGAGTATCGATTTTTGATGTTTAGATTAAATTTAGCAGATCCATATATATATATATATATATATATATATATATATATATATTATATATATAGTGTGTGTGTTTGTATGTATATTTATGCGTGTGTATGTGTGTGTGTGTGTGTGTGTGTGTGTGTGTGTGTGTGTGTGTGTGTATATATATATATATATATATATATATATATAAATATATATATATATATATATATATATATATATATATATATATAGGTTCACTTTGGAATCTCAAAATACTGAAATATTGAATTTCAGTATCTCTAGACCAAAGTGTTGAGCCTGCAGTTGTGCAAACTGCAGAATATCGAACCCAGAAATGTCCAACCCACAATAGTGATGGCGTGTTAGGTGAGTGTAATGTTTTTTAAGGGTTTTGGGGAGGGTTTTTATGCATGTGAGTGTGTTGGGGAGTTTTAGGTGTGGGTTAGGGTAGGTAGGTAAGAGTGTGAGTGTGTAAGTGTTGAGAGTGGTGGTGTCTGTATGCATGTGATGTGTGTTTGTGCAAGGGGTGTGTAGAATATGTGGTGGTGGGTTTTCTGTCTTTTGGTTTTTAGTACAACCTCAGAGTTAGTATATATATATATATATATATATATATATATATATATATATATATATATATATATATAGTGGGGATGTGAGGGGAGCAGCCCCCCACATGGGGAGTGCCCCCTGCTTATAGGAAGGTAGATGTGTGTTTGTTTTGTTGTGTCTGTGTGTGTTGTTTTGGTTTGTTGTAGTGTCAGGAGGTAGATGTATTTATTTGTGTTTCTTTGTGTGGTGTAGTATTTTTCTTGACAGTTGCGGTTTTCAATTTCGCGGTTTTGGGATTTTCGGTTTGTGAGTTTTCGGCTTTATAGTCTCGAGATACTGAAATTCGATATTTCAGTATTTCGGGATTATAAAGTGAATATATATATATATATATATATATATATATATATATATATATATATATATATATATATATATATATACATGCTTGTGGATGTAGGTAAGGAGATTTTTTGGTGGGGGTGAGGTTTGAATACAGACTAACACTGACTTTATTTTTGGTACTGATACTTTTTGGTGGTAGATAGTAGGACCACGGCCTGTCAGAACTATTTGCCTTTGAACCAATCATTGTAACTCAAGCATCGAATATAAAGTCAGGTAAGCCAGCACCTGTAGCACTAACAGAAAGCATGGAGAGTCAATCTTCAGAACATAATCAGTGTTAGCTTCTGACTTCAAAAAGCCATCATTGCTGAGTTACAGCATTAATGGTGATTGGCTTTTCCCTCAAGAAAATATTCTGGGTGGTGTCCATTATCAAACAATATCATGAGAACTATTTTTCATTAAAAGCATCAGAAAATAATCAGAAAAATAAAGTTTGGAGGAATTTAAAGGCATCCTCTTGTCCTCTTCAAATTACCCATAGTTTCTAGAAGTGCTCTGATTATCCCTCTGAAAACAGGGCACAGACTTAGTGGTTATAAAATGCAAAAAGTAAGTAAAGTGAGCAACAGATTAATAAACAAATATATGTTGTTTTAGTGGTTAAGAGCTCTGCTTCACATGTCTAGGAACTAGAGCTTAGTGCTGACTTCTGCTTACTGTCTGTGAAGAGTTTGCATATTCTGTCTGAACAAGCTTATGTTTCCTTCAATTTCATCACGGAAAATGCAGATTCAATTAACTGGCTGTGCATGTGGTTTCGGTGATGACTGAAAATATGTAAAGGATTATTTCACTTACGAAGTTTACAATCACATCATGCATATATGTCGCTGTCTGAATGCATGTATCTTATCTATCTGTCTAGTTATGTATATGTCTGTCTGTCTATATATATCTATCTGTAAGTTGATATGATAGCATTTCGTTGGAAAGCAATATGTGAGGTACTCCACAATGCGACTGGATTCAGACTGAGTCCAGTTCTGCATCACTGATCTCCTCTGATAGGTGGTGAGTGGACCCAGAAATAATGTTCAGACAGGCAGCTGGTGGTCTCATGTTTCACAATGGATTACTATGAGAACAAACCATTTTGCAATGCAGTAAATAAAAACAAATGAAAGGAGATATTGGGGTGTAGTGGGGCTGCAGTGTCATTCCAGCAACTGTACTGAGGAGGACCATAATCATGGGTTTGTCAGAGACCTCTTTGAAGAAATATTGGACACAGTGGGTGCCATACAGAAGAATATGGAGCAGATTATAGGAAGGGATAATAATGACACCATATTATATAACCAGTGTAAAATGGTGTCTGGGGAGGAAAGTAAAAATAACTAAATAAGGTAAATAAATAAATAAATAAATGGCAAACAAGGGAGGAGTCAAGACGCAAATGCAATAAAGAAGCCAGAAAGATACCAATTGATAAGCAAGCAAACACCACAATGAGGAGAATGACATGAACACAGAGTAGAAAGGAGGACGTCAGAAAAGAAACTGACATTATGAAGGAACCAAAATGATCTGTGAAGTAGAATGGGGACTGAGAAGGATGTCAGTGCTCCCCAGAAAGGCATTAGGAGGTCATGTGGGAGTGGTAAACTCCCACATAATCAAGACAGTTACGGACGTTGGAGGGGCAATACCATAGCAGACTGGTCAGGGCAAAGTTCAAAGGTAAGATGGCATTAATGACCATACCAAGGAGATGGGAGAAAGGTATTAAATGAGTACATGGCATACCTGCATTTGAAGATAACATAACAGTAAGTTTACTGATACTCTGAAATTATTTTATATGATAGTTTGGCAGCTTGAGATGAGGTATGTTGTTTGGGTGAAGAGAGTGCCCAGGATTTCAGAGTTCAAAAAAATCAAGCCCTGTAAAAAACAGTCAGAAATAGATAATGTGTGTTGCCTGGCTGCCAATTATCTTAACAGAGGTAGTAAGTAAAATGGATAGCAGTGCAGAGGAGGAGATTTGCAAAAAGGTGGGATTTTCTTGGCTTTCTTGGGGGCGCTGACAGCTTAACTTGTGAGAAAGGTGAAGAAAATGATAATTACAGAAATCAATGGAAAATGAAGGGTCTGGTACATAAAGGATCAGTGACTTAGTAACAAGGAGTGCAGTATATAAAAAGCGGATGGAAAACGTATGAATGCTGGGCTGAAAATACATGTTAAAATAATACTGCTTAAATAAATCTGGAGGTAGGGGAGTAGAAATGCATCATTGCTTAGAAATAAAGGATGCAAAAGGGGTATGACAAGAGATCCAGTGAAATGGAGACAATAACAGAAATATGACAAGAGGAACTAAGTGGGAGAATACATTGCATTACCATAAGTGAATGGAATAAGCAAGCCATTTATATGCTGTATTTAGAATCATAGAACTTTTAGGCATAAAAGAAACACAGGCACAAATGGTCTAGGGACCGGGGAACTTAAAACATGGATTTGAGATGTATTGACAGATTTTCACAGAATGTCTAGATTTGTGCCTTATATTTTTGGTCCGTTTTTCATAAAATTGTGTTTTTCTGGCAAATTAGTGGCA
Source organism: Protopterus annectens (assembly GCF_019279795.1). Taxonomy (NCBI): domain Eukaryota; kingdom Metazoa; phylum Chordata; order Ceratodontiformes; family Protopteridae; genus Protopterus; species Protopterus annectens. The sequence continues at coordinate 388,225,234 of NC_056731.1, read as the reverse complement.
AATCATTAACAAATGAAGTTAGAAAATAATGATAGACGTTTGAGTTTCGGACTTCATACTCCACAAAATTCATGTCAATGCAAAACCTTTTTAAGTTTGTAAGAGCAATATATAAAAATTGTCTCTATTTGTTGCCCTTTGCCCCCTTTTTATTTATGACTTTGCTCAGATTTCTTGCTCTAAGAGGCTGAGAGGTATGATTACAGTGAGACCAAGTCAGAAAGGAAATTTGCACTATGAAGGTGGCTTATGATAATGATGAAGAAACAAAGGAACAAAATTACATTTTGGTGCTGACATTGGATTGGGAAGTAGGGAGTCCTTGGTGAGTAGCTACAGGACTAAAACACACAAGATTCAACACAGAATAATGAAAACAGCTAGACAATCAAGATGACAAATGAAAGTCAGCCATTGACATTAAGAATCCTGAGCAGAATTACAGTGGGTGAGCTGTGACAGTGTCACACTAGCACACTTGTGATGTCATCATGCGCATGATCAATATTTATGATGTAATGTATGAGACTGTAAAGTGCTTGTAGCACTATAGATGGCATGCTTATATCCAGTAGCATGCTGTATAGCAACTGTCACCTACAGAAAATGACATATAGTTCATCATAGAGTGTTAAGGTACATGATGTGATCAGCAATGTGGGTGGTGAAACACATGTGGTCATCATGTTTATCCAATAAATGTTAAGGAAAAGCATTATATAGAAAAGTAGGAAAGGGGGAGGGGAGAAAGTGGAATAAAACACACAAGGAAAAGTAATAGGAAAATGTAAGTTGGAGAGGGGAAGGAGATAATGCCCCCTTTTTCATAGGAAGAGAGTTGAGTACATGGGGAAGTTATGCATGAGCAAAGTGGAGAAGGAGAGAGGGTTATAAAATGCTGCAGATACAGGTAAAAAATAACAAACAGGCTGGCAGGAGTGGTTTAGACAAATACGGTAGGATGAAAAAGAGCTATATACAGACATAAAGAAGCCACGGAGCTGGTGATGAGCAGGGGTGAACAATGAGGACATTATGGAGAATGGCACAGTAAGAAGTAGTAAAACTAGAAGCAGATAGGTCATGGTGTTGTCATAGACTGATACTATGGCCCAAAAGGCATCATAGTCAGCTATAATGGTCCTGGGTGGCCAGTGTCATGGACTGGTAATCCCCCTGATAGTTTAGTAGTCAGGACTTGCCACTTGACTAAATCTGCCATTTGGTTCAGCAGACACTCCTGGGTATCAGTCAACCATGGATGGCAACCAGACTCTAGTCCACTTCAATGCCTACCTAACACTGTAGCTGTCACCATTATGGCAAGAGTAACACTGCTTCTCTGCATTCAGGAGCCATTCCTTCAATCCTTCAGAGGGCACCACCAACATGCTATCAGCTATAGTAGCAGCAGCAGGTGGAGTCAAGAGTGATTCTGGCTGAACCTTCTCTTCTTACTCCATTGCACCCACACAGTGGAAACACAGTGGGAGAATATAAGTGAAATATATTAAAAAGACCTCTCCCCAAAATGGTATGGACTGGAAGGATATCCACAATATACTCCATCTGCCAACCTCCCAGCTGTTTCTGCTTTCTGTGGCTGCAAGCCATGTTAAGTCTATGCTCCTCATCAGCTCTAATGAAATGCAAGCATCGGAGTATGCTGCAGCAGATCAAATGCTCTACAGGATACAGAATACTGGATGTCTGTTGCTGTAGACAATCATCATAACACAACAGATGGTCCTTAATATCTTTGCACCAGGAGTATAACCACAATCATACAATCCTTCAAATTGAAGTGCAATATGGTGAACATGGACACATAAGCTACATGCTGGTGCTTCACATGCACATATACTGTATGTTGAATGATCAGGATTCCTGACACAGGAGGGTTTGTGCATGCTTGTGCAGAAAGAGTTCAGTAGAACCACAACAATATTAAGCAATCCAAAGATATCTGCCCTGTATTGCCTAATATGCATATTAACTTCATTTACTGATGTAGTTTATCTCTCTATAAAATGGCATCACCATGTTAAGCTTTACTGATCTACATAGCTCAAAAACAGTGGATAACCATTAGGAGCTGGAGTCTTTCTAGGATGAAGAAAGGAAGATTAATATGTACATATTACACAACCATGTTGCTATAGGAGCCTGTCAGGTGGTCATAGGAAGGTTTACTGTGTGGTGTAGCTACATCTGTCTGCTCTCTAAGGTTAAGTCCAAAAGCACTAAGAATGGCTGTTCATGTAATGTTTATGTAAAACCATTCTGACAAGGTTGCATTTTCTTTGGTGTGGTTAGTAGAATACATAATGGAAACATACAT